>NC_041386.1:21654267-21833079 GCF_002162155.2 Triticum dicoccoides
CGTGCGGGCGCAGCGAGGCGCGGCGGAGCACTGGCGCGGGCGCAGGCCGAGACTGGGGCGGCGGGGGTTCGCGCAGGGCGGCATGGCGAGCTCACGGCGAGGCTCCTGGTGTGCACGGCGCGGCATGGCGAGCTCACGGCGAGGCTTCGGGGTGTGCACGGCGCGGCATGGCGAGCTCGGTACGAAGTGGGGCGGACAGTTTGAGATCCAAAGGTCTTCTGCGCGTTGGGTATAGATGCCCCATACGTCTGTCCGCCTTTCGGACGTCCGTCAAATCGCACTTCGAACGGACAAAAGCGGACGTCTGGATGGACCACGGATGGGTCACGCGGTGGAGTTGGCCTTACTGCCATTTCGCCATGCAGGTTGAAACCAATACCTCATGGAGTTAATTAAGGTTTGATAGACTTGTGCTAACTGCTACTAGTACAAACACAAGTCAAGAAAGTAGCCGTGCTCAAGCCTGCGCGGTAACAATTTCCTTTGGATGCATCTCATGACATGAGGTTCTTTTCAGACACCTTTTACCAGAGCACAGAGGACGTCGCCTAGCTAGACAGAGATGTGCCACGCGATCGCGCTTAATAACATTATAAGAAGAGGCGTCAGACAATCAATCGATGACCTGGTCAAGCAGGGTGTAATCAATCAACCTACTGAGCATATGAAAATTGTTTTTCTTCTTCTTTTGAAGAAGAATCACAGACGGATTCGGTTCCCCCGCCATTTTGCCAACCCTCTCTACTTTCAGATATGCCTCCCTTTTACCTTCCAATATATAACCGGTAGATACTATCGGCAAGTGCCCCCAGGAAAGATGATGATCCCTGAGCTGTTCCTAATGGCGACGTCCCTTTGGCGATCCATGCTTCAGAATACGCACCAAACGCTGAATGAAATAAGCACGGCATCATCGGGGGCAAGAGAGGCTTCCGGAATATAGCCGGGGGTCAGTGGTGGTGGTGCCGATGCCGATGAGATCTGTCCGACAGGACGTTAAATATAGCCGGCAGCGGCGTTGGCCCAACTGCGGGTTTGCCACAAGCAACGGGGCAGTGGTGACGGTGAGTGAGACTGACACGTACGCAGGTACTGAAACAATGCAGAATCTGAACTGAAAATTCAGAGCTGCCCTCTCCTCCGGGCCAGCCAAGCCAATACGCCATCATCTTCCGGCATTACGCTCTGGTTTTTGGCCGTCAGTATCGTATCTCTGTTCAAAAGACCCTCGAGATATTCTCGTCCGTGCACGCAGCCCGGCTCAGGCCGTGATCAGGCAATCATGGTGCACGCACGCACGCATCTGTCCGGTTCGGACGAATGCATGGCGCGCAAAGCGGCCGGCATCGGCATGGCGTGGCGTTATCCAACCATATCTCAGGCCACCTCGCCGGCCAACTTGCGGCCGCGCGCGGGCGTCTTTAGCGAGTGCAGGTTCACGTCGCCGGCCGGCGGCTGCCACGAGCCGCCTTGCTCGATCGCGCCGTGTCCCTCGTCGAGATACGTGGTTGGCCGTTGGCGACGGGAGCGCACTGTGCACTTGTTTTACGGGATTCGCTTTGCGGGTCACGGCCGTTCTTTCTTTGGACGACGGGTGGTCGATCGATCGCGTCGTGCCGTTGCGTCGATCGATCTCTAGGCTTTTTGCCAGGCTGAGATATGTTCCGCGTCTAGTTCCTGTCAGGTTCTCTCTCTCTCTCTCTTTGACCTATGCACAGGTCTGATTTATTGGACATGGGCGCGTAGAGTAGAGTAGATTCGTTCGCCCCCCCGTGTTGGGCGTAGAGTAGGTGTCACTTTGCTACGGGAAGGAATCGTTGGAAACGTTGCGTTGCGAGTGACAGACAGCAACTGTGCACAAGGGCGCGCATCTTGTGTGGTCTTTCTCGGGTCTGGGCCGGAAAGAGGAGCGCTTTCAGTTGAGTGTATACATGTACCCTTTTTTTTTGCGAGATGTAGATGTACTTTTCTTGCGTAGACGTACATTCCCTGTAGTCATCTCGCTGGAAAGGAGGGACACTGGAATTCTAGGGGAGTTCGTGGCGTAGCAGCTGTAGTAGGGTGGCCAGGGTGGGTGGTCCATGGACCACCCTGGAATTCTTTTTTTTTTGCGGGGGACCACCCTGGAATTCAGCCCATTCGTTCTAAGAAAACACAGCCAGGCCCAATACATCTATATCATAGCTGATCGTTCTGTCTTCCCCTCTCGAACCCTAGCTTCTAGCGAACGAGCGAGGCAGCGAGCGCCAGCTCGTGGCTGACAGGCAGACGGGGCACTGGCCGGCCGCTGTTGACCGGCGGCTGGCAAGCACACACGGGTGCACAGGCCGAGGCAGGACGAATGGACGATCAAAGAGAAGCAGCGTCAGTGCGTATCACCGGTTTTTACATTTCCGAGTTGAAGCACAATTTTCATCTCTTTTTAATTTAAACTATACATTTTCTTTTGCTTCGAGTTTAACCGAGAGTACGAATTTGAAGGTTTTGTGCAACTTAGAATTGGTAAATTAAGCTAACTGGTTATTAGGGACTTTCGTGGCCATGAGAAGGTGGTATCCCAACATACAAGGTGTGGTATCTTCTTTTTATGCAAATTGAATTCTAATATGTTTTGAAAGACCTTATTGATACGGGCTTCTGGTAAATTATATACTCGTATGGTGTAATATTTTGTTTATGTCAACCGTACCGCCCTGACCTAAAATCCGGGCTGCGGCGTTAGTAGGTCCATACGACCAATAATGCCAAACATACAAAGAAAAGAGTTACACGTAATTACACGCTGACCTTTCTTTCTAACTACCCCCCACCCCTCCGCGGGCCCCTCCTCCTTAATCTTAAAACTCTTGTAAACCTATGTATGTGTAGCATTACTACCATGCACACTGGAAAATCCCTTTTGGACGCCTTGCCTGCCTTGCCACTGGCCGATATATTAGTTTTGCAGCCTCACTAAATACATGTACACATATACAGTTCGTCATGATCATCCATATTTACAACCTTCACCGGGCATATCTCCTTGTGACAGGGTTAATGGATGATTTTCGAGTGGACGAACAGACCACACGAAAGATACGTGCCAAAGTTAGTCAAATGGTGCGCCCCTTTTTGCAGATGAGGCGAACCAACAGATTCTACTACATGTGTAGGGGTGACTAAACGGATGAAAGTCTCGAGCTACTTGCCCTAGTGAGATATGTGAAGCATCAACGTCGACTGAATGCTCCATTGGATGATGGAAAAGTGAGGAGATTTGACGAGGCAATGTTGACTGTTGAGTAGTACTGAGTATAGCCTTCCCCGGTTGGAGTTGGATCTTTGCCTCGGCATGTCAAAAGTTGACGAAAAAGAAACTAATAGCAGATAGCTCAGACCCCAAAGATATGGTAGAGTAGCTATGTGCTGTTGTGGGCTTATTTGCTCTATTATTGTTCTCTGGCCTTTTCCACCCCGTTTGAACAAATTCCTTCACTTGTTATACTCCTTCACGGAGTATTAGTTTTGTAACGAGATCAACGTTCACGGCGCATTATTTTTACTGAATTTTCTCGCTAAAGTGAGTTGTGCAGACTGCATGCCTGCATATCTGAGTATGTGGCCAAGTGAAGCCCAACACTCTGAATCTAAAAATAGAAGAGTGAAGCCCCAGCTGGCAAGCATTGGAAACATGGCAATAACGTCATGCGTTGAGTTCATGGTAGGTAGGTCGAGGAATATATATTTTGGGTACCACGGGGGAATCTTCAGTCGCAAGCAAGTTGACTTGTTTTCCCACATTATTGATGTGTTTCAAATGAAACTTGCATGCATAAATGCCAGAGAATCTAATAAGTCCACACCTGCTCAACAGCGCATTATCACTGTAGCTCCACGTTTTTATGGATTTTGCGAGGTCCCGTCTTTTGGCGTTCTCCTTCCTTTTGAAGAAATTATATTTTCTTAACACCCTTGTAAATATATTTATTTCGATAATAGTATTTTTTTTTGTCTTTTTATTAGCCCTTACTTCTGTGTTCAAGTAACCATTTTCACCCCATTAAATAAAACTTTCGACAAGTTGCCGGATTAAAGAAGTCTGTTGCTCATTTTACACTAGACCAAGTAATCCTTATATTTCTTTGATAGAATTCATGTCTCACTAATTGATAACATCATATCTCACGAAATTCCGGCATTGATCTCAATCACGCTACCTCCAAGTTGAGTAACACCTATTCCTTTTATATATATCTTAGAATCGATTTTGTTGCAAAGTTTATGATATTATTAAATGGAAATGTCAATTATTTTGTAATCAATTTGAATGTCTTTTTAGAACCCCAATGAATTTAATTTAAGTACAAATCTTATTCGTTATGGGGCACCAATTTTGTAGGTCTAACTTGAATATGATGTATTCTAGAAGCCCTCCAAGAAATACATGCAGTTGTGGTTCTTCTCCTTTCGCCCCATAATAGTATGAAAAAATATATTCATGCATTTGTATTTTATGGAAGATAAAGTATTAGATTCTAGGCTATTAAAGTTTGTATCTACCTTAAATCCAGTAGAAATAAAAATTATACAATATAAATATCGATATTAAAAGTGAAGCTAGGCTTGTATATATTGCAATTTCATTTATCCTAGACTTAGAGCAGATTTGAATTCTAAAAAACTTAAGAATAATTAGAGGTAGAAGATAAGAATTACTCAGTTTTGCCATTAGAGTTTAAATTACTTAGAGCAAATTCGAATTGTAAAAAACTTATAATTCATTTCCCAAATTGTAAAGAGCTTAAATGGGCGAGATGTGGTATTTTAAAGTACTTAGCATAACTAATTCATATAATAATGTGATGCCCTTATCACCACGCACGCACGAGCATCTGAAACACATGTCGACATTGCTCTAATTTTTCTTTGCGACAATCATTGTTCTAAATTGTCTAAATTACATTCCTTCCAACATTTTGGATAAGCTTCGCCGCAGAAACAAAAACCAAAACAAAACATTTTGGATGAGCAGATAAGAGATAACTATGAAACAGTCTTCAGGGAATAAGCTAGCTGACTTGTTTACAAACACTAGCACTGCATTATTGGTTATTGCTGTCCCAAAACGCAACAAGCACGCAGAAATGCTAAACAATTTCAGCTCAGACAGATATGGCGCTCAACAGCATATCACACACACGAGCATCATCACTACTGAAACTCCACCTGTAAAATGGTACCCTGCGCTAATTATTGCAGCTGCATTATTGCTGCTGTGCCTGGGGTCAGAGGGCAACGCAGACGGATGGCTCCCAGGCAGCGCAGGTGGCGTCCGTCGCCCACCGATGAAGGTGACCGATAGGCTCGCCGGCTCACTGAGAGGTCAGCTCTAGGAGCATGCAGCAGATCGGTGGCACTACTACTCCGGGCGCGCATTAGCACGCCCGCGCGCTCCTCATCTGCGCCTGTCGGGCGCATAATTGAGGACTAAAAGGAGTGGGAGATTTCAGTGGCGGCTACTGTGGCCTGGCCTTGATCACTGATGGCTGATCGATCGGTCCATGGCCTGCTCATCTGAACAACGCCTTTCGGGAGGGCCGCGTCCAAGAGATTTGCCCCTGCTTTTCTGTACCGGCGGAATCGGATCGAGCCACTGTGGCGCTGCACGATCGGGCGGGCGTTCGTCATCCATGTGTTTATGCCGAGAACCGGAGCGGTTGACGAGCAGACGAGATGGACGCGCGCGACGCGTGTAGAGCGCACTGCCGGTCAATTTTCTGGATCGAATTGGAGTGGAGCTCCTGTTTGGGAATAATTTGTGCGTCGCGCTGATAGAGAAACACTGGTTTGCATTGCGTTTAGCATCCTTCCTATCCTATCCTTGCTTCTCAAGATAACCTTGGTTTTCTCCTGTTGCATGCAGAGACTGTTAGGCTAAGGCTGTCGTGAATTTTTATTTTTATTTGAGCTTGGCTGTATTTATTTTTGAACACAGTATAATCGCGGCGATCATATATACGCGCATACACTCACCTAACAAATGCACACCCTACCTTTAGGAGCTCCTTCAAAAGACTAAACCGGCATATCATCTTGAGATTGACGAACTCACCAAAGGTTTCTTGTAGTTGACGAGAACATCTCCTTCTACTGAACGCGCATCGCCGAAAATCTTAAATTCGAGCACCAGGACTTGAACCCAAATGAGCCAGGAATACCATTGTCCACCTAACCATTCAACCACAAGTTGGTTCGCTTTGAGTTTGCTTGCCGTGAAGTTGTTGTGACTGGAAACACAGGCAAAATCATTCCTAAAGAGAAAAAAGACAGGCAAGAGCTGTGCCGTTCGAACTCTGTCAACCTCTTCCATTTCTATTCGAAAATACATCTCTTCCATTTCTATTCGAAAATATATCTCTTCCATTTCTGTTAGTGGGTAGGAACAGAGAAACGGTAGCAATGTATAACTGAAAGTCCATTCACTGTCGGAAACGGAATCTTCGTTTACTTTCTAGAAGCAGTGGTAGGTTCTTCTTCTTCGTGTGCGCGCAAGCGTGCGGCTGCACCGGAGTCGCTGTCATGAAAGGCCTGAGCTGAGCGCTCCTCCGTCCTCCACTTCCCACGCACTCCCGCCACCAATTCATCCAACATGGGTTGGGTTTGGCGTCCACACGCGCACACCGCCGCTGCGTTCTCCGCCACACGCACCCGCGCCGCCGTGCGTGCCCCCAGAACCGCACCCGCGTCCCGCGGAACTGGCCGGCGAGCCCGGGCCACGGGGAGAAAGGAGGGGACGGCGACACATTCCCGGAGTGGAAAACTCCAAGCGGGTAGGCAGAGAACTGAACATCGTACTGCATCGGTTTAACAAGACTAGACCAAATGCATTGCCGTCGGGACGGAGGAACCTGCGGCGTACGTGCCTCGGGAATCGATAAGCTTGGCCGATCTTCAGGGGCTCCGGCCGGGCCGGGAATCTCCCCCGTGGTGGCGACGGGCGACGGTGGGCCCGTCATTGATCCCACTCCCCCTAGCCCTAGCTAGTGGGTCTGAATTATTGGCGAAAAGGAGGCCGGCGATTCGTGGTCAGAGGGCTCCTCCCTGCGAAACTGAAGCATCCAGAAAGAGTTGGAGCAGTGGTAGCTCAAGTGAGCAGCGCTCTCGTTGCACTGTCGTCAGTGGTGGGTGGGGTTGACCTCAGGCAAAGATGCCCTGTAGCTGCGCGTATCGGCGTACTTTGGCGTATGTGTACATGAGCCGTTCGTATGGTGCTCCAAATCAAGCCCAACATTACGTACTGATGGAACATACCTCTAATACATGCTGTAGTACATGTGGTATTTCTTTCTTTCTTCTTCTTTGCAGTACTGCTATGTCACGAACACACGGGATGCATGTCTGTGGTGAGAAATCTCTTGTGCTAAACTTTATTGGTCGAGCACATCAACGGCGGATTTGTATCATTATTTTGTTGAAGGCGCAACTTTCTTGCTATTGTGCTGGCCTTCATTGTCTAATCTCAGCAAGTAGGTTAAAAATTCTTGTCCACGCCGACTGCTCGATGTTGCGGCATTGGCGCAAGGACGTGTATTCCTTTTTAAAGGTGTTGCCGTGGAGAAAGTCGGCTTAGTCATAGGCGTTAATTTCATATCTTGTAGTGGATCGGTCATGATTGTTTTTATCATGTACTCTACTCAATAATATATATAAATAGTTGTGCGCATCACAATGATGTAGAGGCTGCGAGGGTACGAACTTCTGTTTCGAAAAGGAAGAAAAATTGAACACACAAACTCACAGCAGGGAGGTTGGAGAGAGAACTTGGGGATCTGAGAGGAGCCAGAGGAAAGATTAGGGTTCAGGAATGGTGTATTTGGTATAAAATTTGATGGCTACTCCTCTGTGAGCTGCTCCTCAAGGAGGGAGAGCAACCTACAGGTATGTTCAAAGATTGGGGTTTAGATTAATGAAATAATTTCGTATTTGATGCACAATTTTTAATTCAATGAACAAATTTTGAATTTGATGAACATTTATTAAATCCGATAAACATTTTTTAAATTCGATGAACAAAAAATGTTCGTGGTTTTGAAAAGAAAATTTGCAAAAAAGGTGAAAAGGTCAAGGAAAAAAGAGAAAAAAATGGAAAACATAAAAGAAAAAGAAAAAGAAAAAAAGAAAGGAAAAAACAACAGGAAAATGGGGGGCCCGTAAGACTCCCGCGCTGCAAGGAGGGTACGCGCTACGGTGATCGCCAGCGCCATACGCACTTTATGTGCGAAATCACTAATTAAGGAGCAGTCTTTGCAAGCGTCACTTGCACCACCCCAGGTTGCGAGAAGTGGCGCACTGGGGAATCACAGCGCGCACCCCTCGCACGCCCATTTGGGACAGCCCATGAGCGGCGGTGGGGCGCCCCCTATTTTTTTAATTTTTTTTCATATTTAAGTAATTCAGGAATTTGAAATAATTTCAAAATTAAAAAAATGAGAATTTTGAAAAAGTTTAGGGATCCAAAAAATGTCCTTGAATTCAACTAATGTTCAAAAAAATTCATCATTTCAAAAAATGATCGTGATTTAAAATAATGCTACTGAATTCTGATATTAATGAACATTTCTAAAAGTGACGGTGAACAAATTTGGAATATGACGAAATTTTTTTGAGTTAGATGACACTTTTCTTGGAAAAAAATCGAATGAATGTTTTTTGAATTTGATGATTTTTTGGAATTTGATGAACATTTTTAGAAATCTATGAACAAATTTCAAATTTGATGATTTTTTAAATTAACAAATTCGGAATACGACAAACATATTTTGAATTTTGATGAACATTTTTAAAATCTCGATGAACAAATAATGAATAAGATGGTTTTTAAAATAATTTTCCAATAATAATGAACATTATTTGGTATTCGATGAACATATTTTGAATCCGATGAACATTTTTTGTTCTTGATGACTAATTTTTGTATTCTGAATTTGAAGAACATTTTTTTAGATTAAGCCTATTTCGTACTTGATGCACAATTTTTAAATTTGATGAACATTTATTAAATCCGATGAAGACTTTTTGAATTCGATGAACAAAAAAAATGTTCACTGTTTTGAAAAGAAAATTCGCAAAAGAGGTGAAAAAGTAAAGGAAAAATAGAAAGAAAATGGAAAACAGAAAATAAAAAGGGAAACGAAAAACAAAACGAAAAAAGCAACATGAAAATGGGGCGGCCCGTAAGACACCCGCGCTGCAAGGAGGGTACGCGCTACGGTAATCCCCAGCGCCGTACGAGTTGTATAGTTAAAATCACTAATTAAGGAGCACTCTTTGCAAAGGTCACTCGCACCTCCCCAGAATGCGACATTGTATATTATACAGAAAAAACATATTTCTTTGTACACATATAAGATTTTATGAATGTTTGGTTTACATATTTTGAATACATGGTCAACATTTTTTCAGTAAACATTCTTAACTTTTTTCGAAGGCTTAATTAATATTTTTTTAATACGTAGTCAACAATATTTTATGTCTATACATATTTTATTTTATTTTTCAAATGTTTGATTAACATTTTTAAATACAAGTTCAACATTTGTTACTACATGGTCAAATGTTTTCTATACACATTTAACATGTTTCAAATGCTTGATTAACATGTTTCAAAAACTTGTTTAATTATTTTTCAAATGCTTGATTGTCATTAAAATACATGATCAAAAAATTTCACACACATTGCATATCTTTTGTATAAATTTTTCGTATACATGAAAAGCATTTTATTTATACACATGTAACATTTTTTAAATGTTTGGTTAGATTTTCTTAAAATGATTTATGTAAATTCTTTTTGAATATATTTAGTTATAATATTTGAAAGTATAAACAGAAATAAAAAGATAAAAATAACACAAAAAAGGCCTCGGCCTCTTACGCGCCTGGGCTTGCCAATTTCTGGAGGCATGTTATGCGAGAGCACGCTAGGTCTTGCCGTAAGGGAGACATAATGCTGCCCCTCGTGTTCTGAAGCGAGCTGACTACTGTAGCAATTCTGGATACTTTAGCGGCCAATTTTTTCCCCAGTATTGGAAATAGCACAAAGTTTGAAAATTTTATTCTAAAAGTGGGACACTTTTTAAAATTATTGAACATGTTTTGAAAACTCTATTGTTTTCCTCAATTTTTTGAACTTTTCTGAAAATACTATTTTTTGAGAAAATGTGAACATGTTTTTTAAAACATGATTTTTTTTCTTCTAAAATTTTGATTTATTTAGAAAAATAGTTTTAAAAACTCTAACATCTGTTTAAACACCTTAAATATTTTTTGAGAATAATACTCCGTCCAATCCAGAATAAGTATCATGGACTAAAATCCATGGCACTTATTTCAGATCATTGGGATTATTAGTTCTCAATTTTGTGAGCAGAAACACATTGTTATTGATATTTTGTTACATTTTTTATCATTACCAAGCAAATTTGATTTTTTTGCATTTTTTATTAAGAAAATGAAATAAAAACGTGAAACAAACATGTAAATAAAAACATAAAAAATGGTCTAGAACCTTGTTGTATGTTCACAAAGCCAATGAGAGACCTTAGGGTATTCTTAAATGGGCCGGTCCATTTACATTGTTCTCTCTCCTCGTGTGTGCGAACGGCCGCCTATTTACGCACAATGGACAAAATAGGATTTGCCCTCGGCTTTAGCGGAAAGGAGAACCACTCTACGGCATTCCCTCTATGTTTTCCTTTATACAATTTAGAATTTCTTATTCGTTTTTTTTCAAAATTTATGTATTTGTTATTATAAAATAAAGAGACCATCCAGGAAATAGCCCTTGGAGGCATATTTTTATAGAAGAAACTCTAAGCACCATGGGTCACTGCTCCGTGACTCGAACCCGGGTGGACTAGATAGCTCCATGCTATCGTAGCCAACAGGGTGACACCCTGTTCTCTGTATTTGTTGTTATTATTTTATTAATTTTAGTACTTGTTATTAGTATTTTAGTAATTATAGTGTTTTCCATTTATAATTTGCTGCTTTATTTTTCACTTATATTTATTGTTTTATTATTTACTTATCTATTTCCTCTTTAGGGTTTTTCACATTTGGTCAAATGTATGAATATATCTTTTCAATTATTCAGTAGTTGTGAACGTTTTATTTCCAGTACATGAGCATATATTTTAAAATGTATGAACATTTTTAATTGTATTAAGAAGAAAAAATAGCTTTGCATATGACTTTTGTGATTATATTGGATTTTTTTAAGCATAGCACAAGCATTCTATTTGGTATGCATGGAAAATTCTCTCAAACTGTATGTAAATTTCTGAAAACCCGATAAAACTTTTTTCCTTCATCCATAAATGTTTTTTTTGCTCTAAAGCTTGATTGCCGTGATTTCTTACTCCCAAGAACATGGTATCATGACGTTCTCTTTGAACAAGCTTGCTCTCATCGGATATCAGCGAATGACTCGTACCCTGCTCATGCCAAGTTATGGAGGGGAGGAGTTAAAGTTCGCAGTAAGTGAATGTTTACCAGATTTTAACTGGTAAGCAACGTCGAAGATGAGCCGAATGCAGGAACACATGTTGCGGTGGAAATACGCGATGCAGGAGAAACATGAAAAGAATGCAACAGAAAAAGCAGCTCAATCAAATTCGTGAAGAGAATTTTTTACTAACAAAAGCCCATTCCTTGCGGAGAAGTATGCGATGCAGCTGTGTTTGTGTTCCCTCGTTCATTTCAAGGCTCCCTCCCAACTTCACTCTACACACCGCAAGCTTGTGATTATTACTTAGAGCAGGCAAATGATCTCCAATCTCTCCAACTCGTTGAAAAACAGATAAATTGCTCAACAGCGACACATTCATCGCCATCACCATCTCCAAGCCGGAGAACGATGGAAAATGTACAGATCCGGAAAACGAGACCTTGCCTCCTTCTCCGCTCTCTCCCCCGCGGCCCCGCCTCAATCAATTCCCGCAGACACACGGCTCGGCCCGCTGCGGCGTCGTACGCGCGATCTCCGGTCAGCTGTCGACGCCATGACCGGCCAGGCCGTTGCGACGCCACTGTGCAGGTCGTAGGCGCGCCCTGCGATCTTCGGTCACGCGCGCGCGCGACATGCATGTGCAGCAACAGTCCTTGCGTGCATGATCGAATCTCATATGCATGCATGCATGCAGGTCGTCTTTGTTTCTGTTTGTTTTCTGCCGCTGCGACTGCGACTGCGTGCCATGGCAGAGCCGCAGACGGACCACCTCAAAGTCAGTCGGAGTCGCAGTCGGGATGGCATGGCATGGCGCATGCGATGCGAACCCTCGCGTGGCCTGCGCTGTGTAAGGGTAAGCTGGCGTGCACCTCCGTCCGTCCGTACGTGCGCGGCGGCACTGTAGGTGAGGAAGATACCGTCTGTCCGACTGTCAATCCGTCGTCGTGTTGCCACTTACTGTTATCTGAACCTCTGAGTGGCTTTGTATTCAACACTGCACGGTGTTTCTGTTCCACCTGCTTCGTTCTGACCAGCGTTGTCGTTGCCGTTGCCGCTGCACTGCGGGCAGCAGTCACAGAACGCAATGATCATATAGACGCGCGTGTGGACTGATCAATCTAATCTTCTCGCCAGCCGATCGCCATGCATGGATGCATGCTTGTTCGCAAGGTCGGGTTTAGATTTCATGGCGTCGACCGAACGGAATCCAGTGAGCCACTGCCTGGAGAAGCACGTACGGATGGGGCGAGGAGATAACTGTAAAGCGTGATGGGTACTACTACGTGGAGAACGACGCAGCGCAGGGCAGTGCAGCTTTGGGCTTTGGTGGGCATGGTCGACACGAGCACGAAGGAGCACGGGCAGTGGGCCAGATTCCAAGGCGGTCGTCAATGATGGCCACTCGATGCGCTTATCAAGGCCGGGGGCCCGGCCGGAGCCTTTTGCAGCAACAAAAATGGCGGATGCAGGCCGCAGGGACGGGCGCAGGGGAGAGAGATAGATAGAGAGGAGAGATGTGGCTGGATGGGACAAAAGGGTGGAATGGCAGGGGGAGGCGCGTGATCCACAGTGCCACACGTACCACTCGTGCTCGGATGTACGTACTCGCCTAGCTACTCGGTAGATCGATCGCGCACACGGAAGGAGCTATGGACATGGACGTGTCCTCCTCGGCTCCTCCCTGCTGCTACGCGTAGAGGCCTTAGGTTTAGGACAAGGACACGAGAGGGGAGATGCATAGACGTGGTAATTTTCTTCGAGTAATACACCTCCCTCCGTCTCACGATATTAAGATCGTTTTCCAAACTAACAGTAGATTGTCGTTCCCAGCGTTTTACTCGCTGTGTATATACCTTGACCTGACCTGAGCATGCCGTTAAGGAGAGGCCGGCCGGCCGGCCGGGGGCGGCGGCTGCAAAGCTGCGGAAAGATAAAGGGGAGAGAGGGGGAGGGGAGGGACGCTTTGGCCAAAGCTTGGAGCGCAGATCCTGTTTTGACTGCCGCCACGCTCCAGCGCTCCGCACGGTCGGTCGCCGCTAGAACGCCCAAGCACGCCGTCGTGCTTGCTTCGGTTACAGCGACTTCCCGCGCTACTGTGTATAGATCCGGAGTCGTACAAGTTTGTGTATAGTATCGAAAGATTTGTACGCGTGCTTACAACTTTTAGACACTAGTACTAGTCTATCTACTACTATCTTCATCCGGGTTTATTGATCCCTTCGTATTTTGTGTCAAATTTTAAAAAGTAATATCACTGAAAGTCATAGAACTTGCGTTTGATGTTTAGTTTGATGCTAAAACTTTAAAAATACGGATTTATGGTCACCTAACTTAACCACGCGTGCAAATACGGTAAAAAAAAGTATGCAGACATATCAGGGTGCATGGCCCCATTTGTCAGTGAGTGGTGGCGCTCGGTTAACTTGTTTTTGCATGAAACACCCTCAAATAAATTTTTTATTTGCGGAAAAAGCCAATCACTATACTGCATATAGGTATGAAAATTAACAAAGAAAAATATGGGCGCTGGATGTCGATCAGGCGACCCACCATTTTACGGTAAAAGCTATTCTTGCCAGCCAACCGGTGCGCCTCCAGCGGCCCATGAAAATCCGAAGGATCGAGTACCGTTCACGCCCGGTCGTACTCACAACTGCATCAGGTCTCCAAGGTGAACAACCTCTGGCCAATGGAACAATGTAGGCAAGGTAAATCAGCAAAACGGATCCGTAACTTCGGGAAAATGATTGGCTCTGAGGACTGGCTCGGGGGTCCAGGCCGCGAACCCGTCGGCTGTCGGCGGATTGCTCACGCGACGAGAGCGGGTCGCCGCATGTCGGCCGGGGGACGGACCGGGAATCGCCCTTCGGGGGCTTTCCTCGAGCATGAAATGGTCGACTCATAACTGGTACAGACAAAGGGAATCCGACTGTTTAATTAAAACAAAGCATTGCGATAGTCCTCCCAGGTGCTGACGCAATGTAATTTCTGTCTAGTGCTCTGAATGTCAAAGTAAAAAAAAAATCCAACCAAGCATGGGTAAACGGCGGAAGTAACTATGACTTTCTTAATGTAGCCAAACACCTCGTAATCTAATTAGTGACGGGCATGAATTGACGAGATTCCTACTATCCTGTCTACTAACCCACCATTCACGTTCACATATAAGATGGACAGCAAACTAGTACTACATGTATTAAACGTGGAGCTTAAATGACTTTTTTTTTGCATCTATGAGCAGTGAGTCCCGCGTTTCATTACACAACAAAAATTAACAGGAAAAAGTGTGGCCGCCAGCTTTCAAACCAACAACCAAAAAGTAGAACGCAAGATGTTCTAGCCGCAGAAAAGAAGAAGATGTTCTAGCCGCTACAACCTGCACGTGTACACATGTACTCCTTTTGTACCAAAATATTTATAGTTGAGGAAACTTGTACTAGTTTCTTCTAGCTACAAGTGTTTCGGTATAGAGGTAGTACAACGAATAACTAGTCTTAATATACTAGAAATTTGTAGATAGTATGTAAATTATAATTTCAGTCATAAATATAATGTGCAAATATACGCGTGTTATGAATATTGTACATACAAAAAATAGACTACTTTTAAATTTGTCCATGTATTACTTTAAAATTATTCATATATTTATCATATTTACGAATTATAAAAATGTTGTATCATTTAAAATAACACAATTATATCCAAAATTACAATTAAATTTTTTATTTTAATAACACAACCAATTTAATAACTATTCGCACATTGTATAGTTCAATATTTGTAAAAATAAAAATATTCATAATTTAAAATGTAAACTGTTGATATGAATATTCAATCATGTCTAATATTTAAATTATATAATTGTTTGAATATAGGTCATGATTAAAAATTACACACAAGTGAATATTCATAAATATTTAGTAAATTTTTGAATTCATCATTTCGCATAATTTATATAATCTCGATGACTGAATATATTTTTGGATTCATTAAATATATTTATTTAATAAACATTTTCAAATTTGGTATTAATTAGGTATTTTTTATACAATACACAGGTTTATATTAAAAAATTATTTAGTAATGATCGTTTGTAGGTATAATATTTTTAGAACATAATTTTATTAAATATATTTTACAAATATCTTGAAAAATAATCACGTGCACCTTGGGCTGCACTATCGGCTGCCCATTTAAGCTCCACATGCGTGCGCGTTCAGTACCTTCCTAAGCTGATTTTGCTCAAAAAAAAAAACCTAAGTTGATAGGTGGATTGGCTAGAGTGCCTCGCCTTATATACGTGGGTCTCGGGTCGAGACATGTATGCCTCCTTTTTGGTTAATTTTCGGATCTAAACTCCACCATGAATACATATAGGTTTGCTATATCCAAGCCTGACAGTGACATGCGGCCAGTTGGGGGCTGACAGGAGGGGGCTTCTTCGGTGGCGCCCATCTGCGTGACATCGACTTCTCCCTAGCGCGAAGCGTCCGACGTAGGCGGCGTGGTGGTGGCTTCCCTGTCGCACGGTAGATGTGTCTGGTGGATCCTGGGCGGTGGGCTCCAAATCTTGCGTGACAAACGCGCGGGTTGCGGGCAGTGGCGCGGTGGCCTCACAGCTGCTCGTGGCTGGGCATGGCGGCGGAGGTGTGGGTTAGTGTTGAGGTGGTCAAGGCCATAACTACCGATGTCTCTCTCCTTGCCGACTGCGAGAGACGGCTCTCCTCCTCACAACGGGTGCCAATAAGCCAGTGGCTTACTTCTTCCTCTCCAGACGGCGTTGTTCCGACGGTCTCCTAGGGGTTGAGACCGGGAAAGGGAGAAATCCCTGCATGGCGGCAGCCGATGCAGACGACGATAATGCCTACGGGTGCCATCTCCTCCTTGGAGGCGTCGTCTTGGCCAAGCTTGTGCCTTGCTCGGGCACTAGGGGAAACCCTAGGTTGGCTCACTGGCCAGGCAACAACGAAGCTGCGGCATCACGTCTTCCTTGGAGGTGCTGGTGCCATGAAGGCCATCGGAGTTGTCGCTAGAGCCTAGAGGTGGTGCCCTTGTCGATGCTTTAGTGAGGTTTGGGGCAATGTGCATTGGGGATGGTAGATGTTGTGGGCATGTGTTCTCGGGGCACAATGTACGCTAGCGGCGGCTTCCCTTGGACAACACCTTCTTCGGACCTGACTGGTTCCCTCTATTCACTACACTCCTAGGCGTGAAGGGTGGAGAGTGCGTTGATCCAGCATGAGATGCTTCTGGGTTTCTGGTGTTGGTCAAGATGCGGTCCTTGTATTGTGAGTCTTGCATCCCCGCCATTTGTGGCTTGAGGTTCAATTAAGCGAGTTGTTTGTGTCTGTTGTAGTCGTGGCGTGTGAACTGTGTGTCGAAAGGCGTTGTATCAGCCGCTTGGCTCTTCTTCGGACACGGATCCTCTGACGTGGCTAACCCTGCCTTTCCTTGCCTTTGGGTCGCTGACAAGTGGGCCCCACTCTTGGTGGGACCCATGTGTTAGTGTCTCAATGGCAGGCTAGCCAATGCCAGGGGATCCTCGTCCCTCTTCTTCTATGCTACTGATGCACCTCTCCATGGTGCATCCTTGCGAAAACGATAATATTTTTGTGGTAATACTACATAACTTATTTTTTTGGTAGCTAAAATCAAAGGTCAAAGTTTGACCCAAAATATAAGGGGGCTAATAAAACAAGACGAAGGTAGTATTGTTCCTCCGAACATGGGTAAAATATTAACTCGTCTCATTAACTAAGAGTTTGGATATTTGAAAATATAGTAAATTACAAAACACCACCACAAATGTGCAAAATTCATCAAACACCCACCAAATGCATGTTTTCTAGTGATTTTTTCCTGAAGCATTGATAACTTCGACTCAACTGTGGTGATTTTTGAAAATTTACTCTTGGAAACACCATCATATGTAAAAAGAAAAAAATTGGTTTACTCTCCAGCATGATTGAGCTCAAATGCTTAACGCTGCCACATCCTAACTAGTGGTGACTATATGTGTAACCAAAATAATTTCCACATACCTCTACCCCCTCTCACCATCTTTGTTTCTCTATAGAGGCACAAGAGAGCAAATAAAATCAACAAACTCAAGTTAACATCGAGCCATTAGGTACAACCAAGTTGCGCCACTAAATATGTCTATGCTCGATCAAGCGGAGTGGTGGTGGCGGCTATTACCATGCGGACCAGATATTTATCAGAGTGCCGTGCGGACCTGCCTTTGGGTCACCGGATATTTATCAGAGTGCCGGGGGGTTATCGGAACCCCCGGGGGAACTAATGGGCCTACATGGGCCTTGTGTGAGAGAGAGAGGAGGGGGCCTAGCGCTGGCCGTGCGCCCCTCCCTTGGGAGTCCGAATTGGACAAGGAGGATGGGCGGCGCCCCCTCTTTCCTCTCCTTCCTTTCCCCTTCCCCTTACTAGTTGGACTACGAAAAAGGGAGTCCTACTCCTACTAGGAGGAGGACCTCCCCTCTCCTTGGCGCGCCCCTAGGCCGTCCGGCCTCCCCCTTGCTCCTTTATATACGGGGGCAGGGGGGCACCCTAGAACACACAAGTTGATCATTGATCTCTTAGCCGTGTGCGGTGCCCCCCTCCACCATAATCCACCTCAGTCATATCGTAGCGGTGCTTAGGCGAAGCCCTGTTCCGGTAGCATCATCATCACCGTCATCATGTCGTCGTGCTGACGAAGCTCTCCCTCGACACTCTGCTAGATCGTGAGTTTGTGGGACGTCACCGAGCCGAACGTGTGCAGATCGCGAAGGTGTCGTACCTTCGATGCTAGGATCGGTCGATCATGAAGACGTACGACTACATCAACCGCGTTGTCATAACGCTTCCGCTTATGGTCTACGAGGGTACATGGACAACACTCTCCCCTTCTCGTTGCTATGCATCACCATGATCTTGCGCGTGCGTAGGAATTTTGTTGAAATTACTGCATTCCCCAACAGTGGCATCCGAGCTAGGTTTATGCGTAGATGTTATATGCACGAGTAGAACACGAAGGAGTTGTGGGAGTGGGTATATACATATTGCTTGCCGTCACTAGTTGATTCTTGATTTAGCGGCATTGTTGGATGAAGCGGCCCAGACCGACATTACGCGTACGCTTACGCGAGACTGGTTCTACCGACGTGCTTCGCACACATGTAGCTAGTGGGTGTCTGTTTCTCCAGCTTTAGTTGAATCGGATTCAATGAACAGGGTTCTTTCTGAAGATCAAAAAGCAATCACTACACCGCGTTGTGGTTTTTGATGCGTAAGTAAGAACGGTTCTTGCTCAGCCCGTAGCAGCCACGTAAAACTTGCAACAACAAAGTAGAGGACGTCTAACTTGTTTTTGCAGGGCATGTTGTGATGTGATATGGTCAAGACGTGATGCTAAATTTTATTGTATGAGATGATCATGTTTTGTTACACAGTTATCGGCAACTGGCAGTTGCCATCTGGTTGTCGCTTTATTGTATGAAATGCAATCGCCATGTAATTGCTTTACTTTATCACTAAGCGGTAGCGATAGTCATAGAAGAAATAGTTGGCGAGACGACAATGATGCTTCGATGGAGATCAAGGTGTCAAGCCGGTGACGATGGTGATTACGACGGTGCTTTGGAGATGGAGATCAAAGGCACAAGATGATGATGGCCATATCATATCACTTATATTGATTGCATGTGATGTTTATCCTTTATGCATCTTATTTTGCTTAGTTTGGCGGTAGTATTATAAGATGATCTCTCACTAAATTTCAAGGTATAAGTGTTCTCCCTGAGTATGCACCGTTGCTACAGTTCGTCGTGCCGAGACACCACATGATGATCGGGTGTGATAAGCTCTACGTTCACATACAACGGGTGCAAGCCATTTTTGCACACGCAGAATACTCGGGTTAAACTTGACGAGCCTACCATATGCATATATGGCCTCGGAACACTGAGACCGAAAGGTCGAGCATGAATCATATAGTAGATATGATCAACATAGTGATGTTCACCATTGAAAACTACTCCATCTCACGTGATGATCGGACATGGTTTAGTTGATATGGATCACATGATCACTTAGATGATTAGAGAGATGTCTATCTAAGTGGGAGTTCTTAAGTAATTTGATTAATTGAACTTTAATTTATCATGAACTTAGTACCTGATAGTATTTTGCATGTCTATGTTGTTGTAGATAGATGGCCCGTGCTGTTGTTCCATTGAATTTTAATGCGTTCCTAGAGAAAGCTAAGTTGAAAGATGATGATAGCAACTACACGGACTGGGTCCATAACTTGAGGATTACCCTCATTGCTGCACAGAAGAATTACGTCCTGGAAGCACCGCTAGGTGACAAACCCACTGCAGGAGCAATGCCAGATGTTGTGCACACCTGGCAGAGCAAAGCTGATGACTACTCGATAGTTCAGTGTGCCATGCTTTATGGCTTCGAACCGGGACTTCAACGACCTTTTGAGCGTCATGGAGCATATGAGATGTTCCAGGAGTTGAAGTTAATATTTCAAGCAAATGCCCGGACTGAGAGATATGAAGTCTCCAATAAGTTCTACAGCTGCAAGATAGAGGAGAATAGTTCTGTCAGTGAACATATACTCAGAATGTCTGGGTACCACAACCACTTGACTCAACTGGGAGTTAATCTTCCTAATGATAGTGTCATTGACAGAGTTCTTCAATCACTGCCACAAGCTACAAGAGCTTTGTGATGAACTATAATATGCAAGGGATGGATAAGACGATTCATGAGCTCTTCGCAATGCTAAAGGTTGCAGAGGTAGAAATCAAGAAGGAGCATCAAGTGTTGATGGTCAACAAGACCACCAGTTTCAAGAAAAAGGGTAAAGGGAAGAAGGGGAACTTCAAGAAGAACAGCAAGCCAGTTGTTGCTCAAGTGAAGAAACCCAAGTCTGGACCTAAGCCTGAGACTGAGTGCTTCTACTGCAAAGGAACTGGTCACTTGAAGCAGGACCGTCCCAATTATTTGGCGGAGAAGAAGGATGGAAAAGTGAAAGGTATATTTGATATACATGTTATTGATGTGTACCTTACTAATGCTCGCAGTAGTGCCTGGGTATTTGATACTGGTTCAGTTGCTAACATTTGCAACTCGAAACAGAGGCTACGGATTAAGCGAAGATCGGCTAAGGACGGGGTGACGATGTGCGTGGGAAATGGTTCCAAACTCGATGTGATCGTCGTCGGCATGCTACCTCTACATCTACCTTCGGGATTAGTTTTAGACCTAAATAATTGTTATTTGGTGCCAGCGTTGAGCATGAACATTATATCTGGATCTTGTTTGATGCGAGACGGTTATTCATTTAAATCATAGAATAATGGTTGTTCTATTTATACGAGTAATATCTTTTATGGTCATGCACCCTTGATGAGTGGTCTATGTTTACTAAATCTTGATAGTAGTGATACACATGTTCATAGTATTGAAGCCAAAAGATGCAGAGTTGATAATTATAGTGCAACTTATTTGTGGCACTGCCATTTAGGTCATATTGGTGTAAAGCGCATGAAGAAACTCCATTCTAATGGACATCTGGAATCACTTGGTACTTGCGAACTATGCCTCATGGGCAAGATGACTAAAACTCTGTTCTTCGAAACAATGGAGCAAGCGACAGAGTTATTGGAAATCATACATACTGATGTATGTGGTCCAATGAACATTGAAGCTCGTGGCGGATATCATTATTTTCTCACCTTCACAGATGATTTGAGCAGATATGGGTATATCTACTTAATGAAACATAAGTCTGAAACATTTGAAAAGTTCAAAGAATTTCAGAGTGAAGTGGAAAATCATCATAACAATAAAATCAAGTTTCTACGATCTGATCGTGGAGGTGAATATTTGAGTTATGAGTTTGGACTTCATTTGAAACAACACGGAATAGTTTGGCAACTCACACCACCTGGAACACCACAACGTAATGGTGTGTCCGAATGTCGTAACCACACTTTATTAGATATGGTGTGATCTATGATGTCTCTCACTGATTTACCGCTATTATTTGGGGTTATGCTTTAGAGACGGCTACATTCACGTTAAATAGGGCACCATCTAAATCCATTGAGACGACACCTTATGAACTGTGGTTTGGCAAGAAACCCAAGTTGCCATTTCTTAAAGTTTGGGGCTGCAATGCTTATGTGAAAAAGCTTCAACCTGATAAGCTCGAACCCAAATCGGAGAAATATGTCTTCATAGGATAACCAAAGGAGATTGTTGGGTACACCTTCTATCATAGATCCGAAGGCAAGATATTCATTGCTAAGAATGGATCCTTTCTAGAGAAGGAGTTTCTCTCGAAAGAAGTGAGTGGGAGGAAAGTAGAACTTGACGAGGTAATTGTACCTTCTCCCTTATTGGAAAGTAGTTCATCACTGAAATCAGTTCCAATGATTCCTACACCAGTAAGTGAGGAAGCTAATGATGATGATCATGAAACTTCTTATCAAGTTACTATCGAACCTCGTAGGTCAACCAGAGTAAGATCCGCACCAGAGTGGTACGGTAATCCTGTTTTGGAAGTCATGTTACTTGACCATGACGAACCTACAAACTATGAGGAAGCGATGATGAGCCTAGATTCCGCAAAATGGCTTGAGGCCATGAAATCTGAGATGGGATCCATGTATGAGAACAAAGTATGGACTTTGGTTGACTTGCCCGATGATCGGTAGGCCATAGAGAATAAATGGATCTTCAAGAAGAAGACTGACGCTGACGGTAATATTACTGTCTACAAAGCTCGACTTGTTGCAAAAGGTTTCCGACAAGTTCAAGGAGTTGACTACGATGAGACCTTCTCACCCGTAGCGATGCTTAAGTCCGTCCGAATCATTTTAGCAATTGCCGCATTTTATGATTATGAAATTTGGCAAATGGATGTCAAAACTGCATTCCTTAATGGATATCTTAAAGAAGAGTTGTATATGATGCAACCAGAAGGTTTTGTCGATCCAAAAGGTGCTAACAAAGTGTGCAAGCTCCAGCGATCCATTTATGGACTGGTGCAAGCCTCTCGGAGTTGGAATATACGCTTTGATAGTGTGATCAAAGCATATGGTTTTGTACAGACTTTTGGAGAAGCCTGTATTTACAAGAAAGTGAGTGGGGGCTCCGTAGCATTTCTAATATTATATGTAGATGACATATTGTTGATCGGAAATGATACTGAATTTCTGAATAGCATAAAAGGATACTTGAATAAGAATTTTTCAATGAAAGACCTTGGTGAAGCTGCTTATATATTGGGCATCAAGATCTATAGAGATAGATTAAGACGCTTAATTGGACTTTCACAAAGCACTTACCTTGATAAAGTTTTGAAGAAGTTCAAAATGGATCAGGCAAAGAAAAGGTTCTTGCCTGTATTACAAGGAGTGAAGTTGAGTCAAACTCAATGCCCGACCACTGTAGAAGATAGAGAGAAAATGAAAGGTGTTCCCTATGCTTCAACCATAGGCTCTATCATGTAAGCAATGTTGTGTACCAGACCTAATGTGTGCCTTGCTATCAATTTAGCAGGGAGGTACCAAAGTAATCCAGGAGTGGATCACTGGACAGCGGTCAAGAATATCCTGAGATACCTGAAAAGCACTAAGGATATGTTTCTCGTATATGGAGGTGACAAAAGAGCTCGTCGTAAACGGTTATGTCGATGCAAGTTTTGACACTGATCCGGATGACTCTAAGTCACAAATCGGATACGTGTTTTTATTAAAGGGTGGAGCTGTCACTTGGTGCAGTTCCAAGCAGAGCGTCATGGCGGGATCTACGTGTGAAGCGAAATACATAGCTGCTTCAGAAGAAGCAAATGAAGGAGTCTGGATGAAGGAGTTCATATCCGATCTAGGTGTCATACCTAGTGCATCGGGTCCAATGAAAATATTTTGTGACAATACTGGTGCAATTGCCTTGACAAAGGAATCCAGATTTCACAAGAGAACCAAGCACATCAAGAGACGCTTCAATTCCATCCACGATCAAGTCAAGGAGGGAGACATAGGGATTTGCAAGATACATACGAATCTAAATGTTGCAGACCCGTTAACTAAGCCTCTTTCACGAGCAAAACATGATCAGCACCAAGACTCCATGGGTGTTAGAATCATTACAATGTAATCTAGATTATTGACTCTAGTGCAAGTGGGAGACCGAAGAAAATATGCCCTAGAGGCAATAATAAAGTTGTTATTTATATTTCCTTATATCATGATAAATGTTTATTATTCATGCTAGAATTTTATTAACCGGAAACTTAGTACATGTGTGAATACATAGACAAACAGAGTGTCACTAGCTTGCCTCTACTTGACTAGCTCGTTGAATCAATGATGGTTATGTTTCCTAACCATAGACATGAATTGTCATTTGATTAACGATATCACATCATTAGAGAATGATGTGATTGACTTGACCCATCCGTTAGCTTAGCACGATGATCGTTTAGTTTGTTGCTATTGCATTCTCCATAACTTATACATGTTCCTATGACTATGAGATCATGCAACTCCCGAATACCGGAGGAACACTTTGTGTGCTACCATACATCACAACATAACTGGGTGATTATAAAGGTGCTCTACAGGTGTCTCCGATGGTGTTTGTTGAGTTGGCATAGATCGAGATTAGGATTTGTCACTCCGATTGTCGGAGAGGTATCTCTGGGCCCTCTCGGTAATGTACATAACTATAAGCCTTGCAAGCAATGTAGCTAATGAGTTAGTTATGGGATGTAGCATTACGGAACGAGTAAAGAGAGACTTGCCGGTAACGAGATTGAACTAGGTATTGAGATACCGACGATCAAACCTCAGGCGAGTAACATACCGATGACAAAGGGAACAACGTATATTGTTATGTGGTTTGATTGATAAAGATCTTCGTAGAATATGTAGGAACCAATATGAGCATCCAGGTTCCGCTATTGGTTATTGACCAGAGACGTGTCTCGATCATGTCTACATAGTTCTCGAACCCGTAGAGTCCACATGCTTAACGTTCGGTGACGATCGGTATTATGAGTTTATGTGTTTTGATGTATCAAAGATAGTTAGGAGTCCTGGATGTGATCACGGACATGATGAGGAGTCTTGAAATGGTCGAGACATAAAGATTGATATATTGGACGACTATATTCGGACACCGGATGAGTTCCGGGGGTCACTGGATATTTATCAGTGTAGGGGGTTATCAGAACCCCCGGGGAACTAATGGGCCTACATGTGCCTTGTGTGTGAGAGAGGAGGGGGCCTAGGGCTGGCCGCGCACTTGAGGGAGTCCTGGACTAAGGGGTCCTCGGGCATCCGGCCTGTTAGCCATGGGCTGGACTGATGGGCTGTGAAGATACGAAGACCGAAGACTACGCCCGTGTCCAGATGTGACTCTCCTTGGCGATCAAATATGTAGATTCCTTTCTTTGTAACCGACCTTGTGTAACCCTAGATCTTCCCGGTGTCTATATAAACTGGAGGACTTAGTCCAGAGAGGGATAAATTCATTACCATAGCCATACAAGCTAGACCTCTAGGGTTTAGCCATTATGATCTCGTGGTAGATCAACTCTTGTAATACTCATATTCATCAATATCAATCAACCAGGACATAGGGTATTACCTCCATAGAGAGGGACCGAACCTGGGTAAACATCGTGTCCCCTGTCTCCTGTTACCATCGACCTTAGACGCATAGTTCGGGACCCCCTACCCAAGATCCGCCAGTTTTGACACCAACATTGGTGCTTTCATTGAGAGTCCCACTGTGCCGTCGTCAAGAGGTTCGATGGCTCCTTCAATCATCTACAATGATGCTATCCAAGGGGGAGTCTTCCTCCCCGGACAGATCTTCATGCTCGGCGGCTTCGTACTACGGGCCAACTCGCTTGGCCATCTAGAGCAGATCGAAAGCTATGCCCCTAGCCATCATGTCAGATTTGGGAGCTTGAACTACGTCGCGGACATCCGTGGAGATTTGATCTTCGCAGAATTTGAGACCGCGGCAACCACTCCTGGTCATCCCGATGGACATGACCTAAATCTGTCATCGGACTGCATCCAGGAGACAACTCCTGTAACAGCTCTGGCCTTAGATCCGGAGCAGACTGCGCCATCCAAGGGCGGGAAGCTCAACCCCGCCACAGAGGCCACAGATTCCCCGGCATTGGAGCCGCACGTGGAC
This sequence comes from Triticum dicoccoides, assembly GCF_002162155.2. Lineage (NCBI taxonomy): Eukaryota > Viridiplantae > Streptophyta > Magnoliopsida > Poales > Poaceae > Triticum > Triticum dicoccoides. The sequence goes on from NC_041386.1 coordinate 21,679,985, forward strand.
TTAACCTCAAATGATATCTGTGTCGCCAGAACTCCGAACTCGTCTCTGGTTATAAGTTCCGAACCATGTGAGTACGCGGATGCCAAACTTGATCACTTGTCTATCTTCGAGTTCAGCGCCGCAGACAACTTCCAGCACTTGCCCTTGGGCGATGTGCTAAACTCATTAAAGAACCTGTCCTTGGCGGGGGGACCCATAGTTGAACTATGTCCGGTTCGAACTAGGGGCTGACGGCGGAGAATTTTGCTCCCCACCTGCCACCCACTTTATAGCCACTGTCGAGGATTTAACCGACATGCTCGATTACGGCTCCGACGACATCGATGGCATGGACGACGATGCCGGAGAAGAAGAGGCCCAGAACCCGCCATTCACCGGACGCTGGACGGCCACTTCCTCGTATGATGTATATATGGTGGATGCACCAAAGGAGAAGAACGACAATGACAAGGAAGATCCAGAAGAGGATAAACCTTCCGAAATACAATCAAAGCACCAGCGTCAGCGGCGCCACTCTAAGTCATGCCGCAGTAAAGACAGCAACACTGGCACATGAGAAGGTAACACTCTGGAAGGAGCCGAAGACAACGAAGACCCCGTTGACACAGCTACTGAACAGGATGAATGGGAAGATGGACAGGTTAGCCCTGGTAAATAGGCCACGCACGAAGACTCGTAGGACGATAATTATCTTCCGCTCTCCAAGGATGAGGCGAGCCTCAGCACCGAGGATTTCATCATGCCTGAGGAACCTCTTGAGCAGGAGCGCTTCAAGCGCCAGCTAATAGCCACTGCAAGGAGCCTGAAAAAGAAGCAGCAGCAGCTTCAAGCTGACCAAGATCTGCTCAACGATAAATGGACCGATGTCCTAGCAGCCGAAGAATACGGCCTCAAGCGCTCAACCAAAATCTACCAGAATCACAAATTGCTACCTCAGTTCGATGATGAGGCGCCGGAATACATACCACCATTGCACAATGCGGCTTACCGACTACCATGTGGTCGGGACAAAACGGCAACTCAAGCCGAACACCAGCCCGCCACGCCTCACCGCAAAGGCAGAGGTAAATTAGACCACGACCATACATATGACCTTCGGCAGGACCTGAACAATAAAGCAGGACATACCAAATCGATCTATGTATCGCGAGGACGTGCCCCGACACGCGACAACGGCCATCTATTCGGACGTGACAAACCTAGTCATGCGCGGGCTGAAAGCCGCACTCGCGATACAACCCGATATAGAGGCGCCGCACACCCTCATTGCTTCACCAACGAAGTCATGGAACATGAATTCCCAGAAGGATTCAAACCCGTGAACATAGAATCATACGACGGAACCACAGACCCGCGGTATGGATTGAAGACTTCATTCTCCATATACATATGGCCCGCGGCGATGACCTTCATGCGATTAAATACCTCCCCCTAAAACTCAAACGATCAGCCCGACACTGGTTGAACAACCTGCCCGAAAACTCCATCGGCAGCTGGGAGGACTGGGAAGAAGCCTTCCTTGATAACTTTCAAGGTACATATGTTTGACCTCTGGACGCTGATGACTTAAGCCATATAGTTCAATAGCCCAGAGAGTCTGCCAGGAAATTCTGGACTAGGTTCTTAACTAAAAAGAACCAGATTGTCGACTGTCCGGATGCCGAAGCCCTAGCGGCCTTTAAACATAGCATCCATGACGAATGGCTCGCCCGCCACCTAGGCCAAGAGAAACGAAATTCCATGGCGGTCCTCACGACACTCATGACCCGCTTTTGTGCGGGCGAGGACAATTGGTTGGCCCATAGCAAAAAACAATGCAAGCGACGCCGGCACCCCTGAAGTTAAAAATAACAAAGACAAGTCTCGATGCAACAGATACAAGCAACGAAACAACAATGACAACACCGAGGATACGACGGTTAATGCCGGATTCAGTGGCTCTAAGTCCGGTCAGCGGAAGAAGCCGTTTCAAAAGAACAATTCAGGCCCATTCAGCTTGGACCGCATACTTGATCATCCTTGCCAGATTCATGGCACCCCAGACAAACCACCCAATCACACCAATAGAGATTGTTGGGTTTTTAAACAAGCTGGCAAGCTAAATGCCAAAAACAAGGATAAGGGATCGCAAATCGAGGATGATGACGAGGAGCCCCGACCGCCGAACACAGGGGGACAGAAGAAGTTTCCTCCTCAGGTCAAAACGGTGAACATGATATACGCTACCCACATCCCCAAGAGGGAGCGGAAGCGCGCGCTCAGGGACGTCTACGCGATAGAGCCAGTCGCCCCAAAATTTAATCCATGGTCGTCATTGATACGACTCCAACGTATCTATAATTTCTGATTGTTCCATGCTATTATATTATCTGTTTTGGATGTTTATGGGCTTTATTATACAGTTTTATATTATTATTGGGACTAACCTATTAACCCATAGCCCAGTGCCAGTTTCTGTTTTTCCTTGTTTTAGAGTATCTCAGAAAAGGAAAATCAAACGGAGTCCAATTAACCTGAAACTTCACGGAACTTATTTTTGGACCAGAAGAAGCCCACGGAGTATCGGAGTTGTACCAAGAGATTCCCGGGCTGCCCACGAGGGTGGGGGCGCGCCCCCTGCCTCGTGGACAGCCCGGAGGTCCACCGACATACTTCTTCCTCCCATATATACCCATATACCCTAAAAACTTCGGGGAACACAATAGATCAGGAGTTCCGCCGCCAGAAGCCTCTGTAGCCACCGAAAACCAATCTAGACCCATTCCGGCACCCTGCCGGAGGGGGGAATCCCTCTCCGGAGGCCATCTTCATCATCCCGGTGCTCTCCATGACGAGGAGGGAGTAGTTCTCCCTCGGGGCTGAGGGTATGTACCAGTAGCTATGTGTTTGATCTTTCTCTCTCGTGTTCTTGAGGTGGCATGATCTTGATGTATCGCTGCTACCTCTTGAGCACTACGTTGGATTTCCCCAAAGAGGAGAGGATGATGCAGCAAAGTAGTGTAAGTATTTCCCTCAGTTTTTGAGAACCAAGGTATCAATCCAGTAGGAGGCTACGCGCGAGTCCCTCGTACCTACACAAAAACAATAGCTCAATACAATCAACGCGCTTAGGGGTTGTCAATCCCTTCACGGTCACTTACGAAAGTGAGATCTGATAGAGATGATAAATAATATTTTTGGTATTTTTGGTATAGAGATGCAAAGTAAAAAGTAAAAGCAAAGCAATAATAAAGTGATGGAGATTGATATGATGAGAAAGAGACCCGGGGGCCATAGGTTTCACTAGTGGCTTCTCTCAAGAGCATAAGTATTCTACGGTGGGTGAACAAATTACTGTTGAGCAATTGACATAATTGAGCATAGTTATGAGAATATCTAGGTATGATCATGTATATAGGCATCATGTCTGAGACAAGTAGACCGACTCCTGCCTGCATCTACTACTATTACTCCACTCATCGACCGCTATCCAACATGCATCTAGAGTATTAAGTTAAAAATAGAGTAACGCCTTAAGCAAGATGACATGATGTAGAGGGATAGTTTCATGCAATATGATAAAAAAACATCTTGTTATCCTCGATGGCAACGATACAATACGTGCCTTGCTGCCCCTTCTGTCACTGGGAAAGGACACCACAAGATCGAACCCAAAGCTAAGCAGTTCTCCCATGGCAAGAAAAACCAATCTAGTAGGCCAAACCAAACTGATAATTCAAAGAGACTTGCAAAGATAACGAATCATACATAAAATAATTCAGAGAAGATTCAAATATTATTCATAGATAGACTTGATCATAAACCCATGATTCATCGGTCTCAACAAACACACCGCAAAAAGAAGATTACATCGAATAGATCTCCACAAGAGAGGGGGAGAAAATTGTATTGAGATCCAAAAAGAGAGAAGAAGCCATCTAGCTACTAACTATGGACCCGTAGGTCTGAAGTAAACTACTCACACTTCATTGGAGGGGCTTGGATGATGATGTAGAAGCCCTCCATGATTGATGCCCCCTCCGGCGGAGCTCCGGAACAATCTCGTGGATACAAAAAGTTGCGGCGGTGGAATTAGGTTTTTGGCTCCATCCCCGATTGTTTAGGGGTACGTAGGTATATATAGGAGGAAGAAGTACGTCGGTGGAGCTTCGAGGGGCCCATGAGGCAGGGGGCGCGCCCTAGAGGGGGCGCCCTCCACCCTCGTGGCCGCCTCGTGGCTTTCTTGACGTAGGGTCCAAGTCTCCTGGATCTTATCTAATGAGAAAATCACGTTTCTGAAGGTTTCATTCCGTTTGGACTCCGTTTGATATTCTGTTTCTCCGAAACACTGAAATAGGCAAAAAACAGCAATTCTAGGCTAGGCCTCCGGTTAATAGGTTAGTCCCAAAAATAATATAAAAGTGGAAAATAAAGCCCAATATAGTCCAAAACAGTAGATAATATAGCATGGAGCAATCAAAAATTATAGATACGTTGGAGATGTATCAAGCATCCCCAAGCTTAATTCCTGCTCGTCCTCGAGTAGGTAAATGATAAAAAGAGATTTTTTTATGCGGAGTGCTACTTGGCATAATTTTAATGTAATTCTTCTTAATTGTGGTATGAATATTCGGATCTGAAAGATTCAAGACAAAAGTTCATATTGACATAAAAATGATAATACTTCAAGCATACTAACTAAGCAATTATGTCTTCTCAAAATAACATGGCCAAAGAAAGTTCATCCCTACAAAATCATATAGTTTAGTCATGTTTCATTTTCGTCACACAAGAATGCTCTCATCATGCAAAACCCCGATGACAAGCCAAGAAATTGTTTCATACTTTAGTAATCTCAAACCTATAAACTTTCACGCAATATATGAGCGCGAGCCATGGACATAGCACTATGGGTGGAATAGACTATAATGAGGGGGTTATGTGGAGAAGACAATAAAGAAGAGAGTCTCACATCAATGAGGCTAATCAATGGGCTATGGAGATGCCCACCGATTGATGTTAATGCAAGGAGTAGGGATTGCCATGCAACGGATGCACTAGAGCTATAAATGTATGGAAGCTCAACAAAAGAAACTAGTGGGTGTGCATCCAACTTGCTTGCTCATGAAGACCTAGGGCACTTGAGGAGGCCCATTGTTGGAATATACAAGCCAAGTTCTATAATGAAAAATTCCCACTAGTATATGAAAGTGATAACATGAGAGACTCTCTACTATCAAGATCATGATGCTACTTTGAAGCACAAGTGTGGTAAAAGGATAGTAACATTATCCCTTCTCTCTTTTCTCTCTTTTTTGGGCCTTTTTATGGCATTTCTCTTTTTTTGGGGCCTTCTATTTTTTTATGGCCTTTCTCTTTTTTTATTCCTCACTTGGAACAATGCTCTAATGATGATCATCACACTTCTATTTATTTACAACTCAATGATTACAACTCGATACTAGAACAAAGATGACTCTATATGAATGCCTCCGGCGGTGTACCAGGATATGCAATGAACCAAGAGTGACATGTATGAAAGAATTATGAATGGTGGCTTTGCCACAAATACTATGCCAACTACATGATCATGCTAAGCAATATGACAATGATGAATGTGTCATGATGAACGGAATGATGGAAAGTTGCATGGCAATATATCTCGGAATGGCTATGGAAATGTCATAATAGGTAGGTATGGTGGCTGTTTTGAGGAAGATATAAGGAGGTTTATGTGTGAAAGAGCATATCATATCACGGGGTTTGGATGTACCGGCGAAGTTTGCGCCAACTCTCAATGTGAGAAAGGGCAATGCACGGTACCGAAGAGGCTAGCAAAGATGGAAGGGTGAGAGTGCGTATAATCCATGGACTCAACATTAGTCATAAAAAACTCACATACTTATTGCAAAAATCTACAAGTCATCAAAAACCTCGGCACTACGCGCATGCTCCTAGGGGGATAGATTGGTAGGAAAAGACCATCGCTCGTCCCCGACCGCCACTCATAAGGAAGACAATCAAATAACACCTCATGTTTCAAATTTGTTGCATAACATTTACCATACGTGCATTCTACGTCACTTGCAAACTTCAACACAAGTATTTCTCAATTTCACAACTACTCAACTAGCATGACTTTGATATTATTACCTCCATATCTCAAAACAATCATCAAGCATCAAACTTTTCTTAGTATTCAACACACTCATACGAAAGTTTTATTATTAATCTTGCATACCAAGCATATTAGGATTTTAATAAAATTACCATGTTATTAAGACTCTCAAAATAATCTAAGTGAAGCATGAGAGATCAATAGTTTCTATAAAACAAATCCACCACCGTGCTCTAAAAGATATAAGTGAAGCACTAGAGCAAAACTATAAAGCTCAAAAGATATAAGTGAAGCACATAAAGTATTCTATCAAATTCCAAATCATGTATGGCTCTCTCAAAAGGTGTGTACAGAAAGGATGATTGTTCTAGACTAACAAGCAAAGACTCAAGTCATAAAAGACGCTCCAAGCAAAACACATATCATGTGGTGAATAAAAATATAGCTCCAAGTAAAGTTACCGATAGAAGTAGACGAAAGAGGGGATGCCTTCCGGGGCATCCCAAAGCTTTGGCTTTTAGGTGTCCTTAGGTTATCTTGGGGATGCCATGGGCATCCCCAAGCTTAGGCTCTTGCCACTCCTTGTTCCATAATCCATCAAATCTTTACCCAAAACTTGAAAACTTCACAACACAAAACTTAAAGTAGAAAATCTTGTGAGCTTCGTTAGCGAAAGAAAACAAAAGACCACTTCAAGGTACTGTAATGAACTCATTCTTTATTTATATTGGTGTTAAACCTACTGTATTCCAACTTCTCTATGGATTATAAACTATTTTACTAGCCATAGATTCATCAAAATAAGCAAACAACACACGAAAAACAGAATCTGTCAAAGACAGAATAGTATGTAGTAATCTGTAGCTAGCGCAAGATATCCAACCCCAAAAATTCTAAAATAAATTGCTTGACGTGAGGAATTTATCTGTTAATCATCTGCAAAAAGAATTAACTAAATAGCACTTTCCAAATAAAAATAACAGCAGTTCTCTTGAGCGCTAAAGTTTCTGTTTTTTATAGCAAGTTCAACAAGACTTTCCCCAAGTCTTCCCATCGGTTCTACTTGGCACAAACACTAATTAAAAACAAAAAACACAACCAAAAAAGAGGATATATAATTTATTTATTACTAAACAGGAGCAAAAAGCAAGGAATAAAAATAAAATTGGGTTGCCTCCCAACAAGCGCTATCGTTTAACGCCCCTAGCTAGGCATAACAAGCAAGAATAGATCTAGGTATCGCCATCTTGGGTTTTCAATTTGGTAGCGGAATCAAGCTCGAATACGGGAGGTTCTTTATGTTTCCCTTCATATTCTGAAATTTTTAGATTCTAAGAATCCAACCGCTTATTGCAAAGGGTAATCAACATATTCGTGCGGTGAATGTTTCCACTAATGTTCTTAAGAGGTTCAAGAGATTTCTGCAAGATTTTAGTAAATTCACAATTTTTTTCAAAAACTTGTGTCTCTTCCTGAGTAGGATGAGGCCCCTTTTGTTGAGGTAGTGTTCCCACTATACCTTCTATAATTTCAAGTGCAATATGGGGATCGATTTCAATAAAATTGCCTTTGGCAACGCAATCCAAGAGTTGTCTACGAGACATATTTAATCCAACATAAAAATTGTGAAGCAAAATTCTCAGATTTATTTCAGAGGTACAATTACGATGAGATTCCATTATTCTCAACCAGGCATCTTTTAGGTTTTCTCCTAACCTTTGTTTAAAGTGAAATATTTCAAACTCAGGGGTCAACGAAGAAGATAAGGGACTAGCCATAATGACAAGCAAACAAACTAACACACAAGCAAACAAAAATCAAACAGGCAAAAGAGGCAAATAGAGAGAGAAAGAGAGACAGGATAGAGAGAAAGAGGGCAAATAAAACGGCAAGGGTGAAATGGGGGAGAGGAACACGAGAGGCAAATGGCAAATAATGTAATGCGGGAGATAGGGATTGTGATGGGTACTTGCTATGTTGACTTTTGCATAGACTCCCCGGCAACGGGGCCAGAAATTCTTCTTGCTACCTCTTGAGCACTGCGTTAGATTTCTCCGAAGAGGAGAGGATGATGCAGCAAAGTAGCGTAAGTATTTCCCTCAGTTTTTGAGAACCAAGGTATCAATCCAGTAGGAGGCTACGCGCGAGTCCCTCGTACCTACACAAAAACAATAGCTCAACGCAACCAACGCGCTTAGGGGTTGTCAATCCCTTCACGGTCACTTACGAAAGTGAGATCTGATAGAGATGATAAATAATATTTTTGGTATTTTTGGTATAGAGATGCAAAGTAAAAAGTAAAAGCAAAGTAAAAGCAAAGCAATAATAAAGTGATGGAGATTGATATGATGAGAAACAGACCCGGGGGCCATAGGTTTCACTAGTGGCTTCTCTCAAGAGCATAAGTATTCTACGGTGGGTGAATAAATTATTGTTGAGCAATTGACATAATTGAGCATAGTTATGAGAATATCTAGGTATTATCATGTATATAGGCATCATGTCCGAGACAAGTAGACCGACTCCTGCCTGCATCTACTACTATTACTCCACTCATCGACCGCTATCCAGCATTCATCTAGAGTATTAAGTTAAAAACAGAGTAACGCCTTAAGCAAGATGACATGATGTAGAGGGATAGTTTCATGCAATATGATAAAAACCCCATCTTGTTATCCTCGATGGCAACGATACAATACCTGCCTTGCTGCCCCTTCTGTCACTGGGAAAGGACACCGCAAGATCCAACCCAAAGCTAAGCACTTCTCCCATGGCAAGAAAAACCAATCTAGTAGGCCAAACCAAACTGATAATTCGAAGAGACTTGCAAAGATAACCAATCATACATAAAAGAATTCAGAGAAGATTCAAATATTATTCATAGATAGACTTGATCATAAACCCACAATTCATCGATCTCAACAAACACACCGCAAAAATAAGATTACATCGAATAGATCTCCACAAGAGAGGGGGAGAACATTGTATTGAGATCCAAAAAGAGAGAAGAAGCCATCTAGCTACTAACTATGGACCCGTAGGTCTGAAGTAAACTACTCACACTTCATCGGAGGGGCTTGGATGATGATGTAGAAGCCCTCCGTGATCGATGCCCCCTCCGGCGGAGCTCTGGAACAGGCCCCAAGATGGGATCTCGTGGATACAGAAAGTTGCGGCGGTGGAATTAGGTTTTTGGCTCCGTCCCCGATCGTTTGGGGGTGCATAGGTATATATAGGAGGAAGAAGTACGTCGGTGGAGCTTCGAGGGGCCCGCGAGGCAGGGGGCGCGCCCTAGGGGGGGCGCCCTCCACCCTCGTGGCCACCTCATGGCTTTCTTGATGGAGGGTCCAAGTCTCCTGGATCTTATCTGATGAGAAAATCACATTTCCGAAGGTTTCATTCCGTTTGATATTCCGTTTCTCTGAAACACTGAAATAGGCAAAGAACAACAATTCTGGGCTGGGCCTCCGGTTAATAGGTTAGTCCCAAAAATAATATAAAAGTGGAAAATAAAGCCCAATATAGTCCAAAACAGTCCAAAACAGTAGATAATATAGCATGGAGCAATCAAAAATTATAGATACGTTGGAGACGTATCAATCGCGAGCTTTGCTATTATATTTGGAACCTATGATGTTTCTCCCCCTCTACTCTCTTGTAATGGATTGAGTTTTCCCTTTGAAGTTATCTTATCGGATTGAGTCTTTAAGGATTTTAGTACACTTGATGTATGTCTTGCGTGGGATACCCGTGGTGACAATGGGGTATTCTATTGATCCACTTGATGTATGTTTTGGTGATCAACTTGTGGGTTCCGCCCATGAACCTATGCATAGGGGTTGGCACACGTTTTCATGTTGACTCTTCGGTAGAAACTTTGGGGCACTCTTTGAAGTACTTTGTGTTGGTTTGAATAGATGAATCTGAGATTGTGTGATGCATATCGTATAATCATACCCACGGATACTTGAGGTGACATTGGAGTATCTAGGTGACATTAGGGTTTTGGTTGATTTGTGTCTTAAGGTGTTATTCTAGTATGAATTATAGGGCTGTTTGTGACACTTATAGGAATAGCCCAACGGATTGATTGGAAAGAATAACTTTTAGGTGGTTTCGTACCCTACCATAATCTCTTCGTTTTTTCTCCGCTATTAGTGACTTTGGAGTGACTCTTTGTTGCATGTTGAGGGATAGTTATGTGATCCAATTATGTTATTATTGTTGAGAGAACTTGCACTAGTGAAAGTATGAACCCTAGGCCTTGTTTCCTAGCATTGCAATATCGTTTCTGCTCACTTTTATCATTAGTTACCTTGCTGTTTTTATATTTTCAGATTACAAAAACCTATATCTACTATCCATATACCACTTGTATCGCCATCTCTTCGCTGAACTAGTGCACCTATACAATTTACCATTGTATTGGGTGTGTTGGGGACACAAGAGACTCTTTTTATTTGGTTGCAGGGTTGCTTGAGAGAGACCATTTTCATCCTACGCCTCCTACGAATTGATAAATCTTAGGTCATCCACTTGAGGGAAATTTGCTACTGTCCTACAAACCTCTGCACTTGGAGGCCCAACAACGTCTACAAGAAGAAGGTTGTGTAGTAGACATCAAGCTCTTTTCTGGCGCCGTTGCCGGGGAGGTTAGCGCTTGAAGGTATATCTTTAGATCTTGCAATCAAGTCTTTTAGTTTCTTGTTTTATCACTAGTTTAGTTTATAAAATAAAATTACAAAAAATGTAATTGAGTTTGCCTCATACACTTCATCTTTTTAATATCTTTCGTGAGTATGATGGAAAGGAAAATTGTGCCAAAGTGTTAGAAGAAGAATGCATTAAAATGTTTGGCACTAAATCTTTGAATTATGAGCATGATTGCAATGTTGTTAGTATGAACTCCTTGAATATCCATAGTACTAATGATGATTGCACTAGTTATGATGAAAATGTCTCCTATAAACATGTCAATTTTTGTGGAGTGCATTGGGTTTGCAAGTACACACCAAATAGGGAAGATAGATATTGCAAGAGGCATAAGCATTTAGAAACTAAATGGTTGCAAGAAAGGCTAGAAGTTTGTGCTGAAAATTTAAATTTTCTTAGCCGTACTTGTGAACTTTGCAATGAACATGATCATTTCAGTACCCAATGCAAATTGTTTCATGATCGTATCGTGTCCAAAAATTGTGATGACTTGATTTCCCTTGCACATCATAATGAACTTAGTTTTCTCTTGGGTTATGAAGAAATGAAATGTATAACTAAGGTTATTCCAGAATTTGCCCTTTATAGAGTTATTAATTTTGATCTAGAAGAAATTTATATGTATTGTACGGTGAATTGCATTGAAAATCCTTATATTGCCAATTACATAAAGAAAAGAAAAAAAATAGAGGATGAAGAGAATACTAATGAAAGTTAAGAGACTTCCCAATATCCTCCTATTATTTCTTATGATGAATCAGGTAATGAGGAGGAGCCTCCTATTCAACCAACCTCATTAATAAGGAGCTCCAGAAAGAGGATTGAACCCACACATGATGTGGTGAAGAAGAAGAAAAGAAAAAGGAAGAGAGGTAAAAAGATATCTCTCCCAAATAATGCTGCTCCTATTACTGTTGTGCCTCATGAAAATATAATTGTGGAAGATAATGATACTTCTTATGATCTTGAAAATCTTTTTGGCACTTGCTTGGAAGAATATGATAATTGCTATACTATTAGTACTATCCATACTATTAATGATGAAAGTGATTATGCTTATGATATGAGAAGTCCCAAGCTTGGGGATGCTATGTTTGATGAACATGATGTTTTTGAGAATATATTTGCTGCAATTAATGTTAGTCCCAAGCTTGGGGAAGCTATGTTTAATGAAGATGATATTTGTAGTCTCCCAAGTTTAGATATGCAAATTTATTATGATGATAGCATGCCTCCTAATTATGATGATTATATTGATGAAAGTGGATTTGGAGAGGTCATGACTTTATTTAGTGATGATTCCACTATCTTGGAAGAGGTTTCGATTGATTATGATGAGAACAAAGTTGCTATTTATGATAATTATTGTGATGATACATATGCTATAATAAATAGTGATGATTATATTTATTAAACTTGTCATGATTATGATTACCCTTTTTCTGAACATTACTCTTTTAATGTGGAAACAATTTATAGTATTTGAGTCTCTTATGATACTCCCACTATTCCAATTGAGAAGAATTTTGCTTATGTGGAGAGTAGTAAAATTTCTATGCTTGTAGATCATGAAAAGAATGCTTTAGTTGCTGGTTATATTGTTGAATTCACTCATGATGCTACTGAAAATTATTATGAGGGAGGAACATGTGCTTGTAGGAATTGCAATAATATCAAGTTTCCTCTCTATGTGCTTAAAGTTATGAAGTTATGCTTGTTTTACCTTCCTATGCAAGTTGATTATTGTTCCCATAAGTTGTTTGCTCACAAAATCCCTATGCATAGGAAGTGGTTTAGGCTTAAATGTGCTAGTCATATTCTTCATGATGCCCTCTTTATGTTACAATTCTTATCCTTTATGTGAGCATCATTGAAATCATCATGCCTAGCTAGGGGCGTTAAACGATAGCGCTAGTTGGGATGCAACACAATTTTATTTTTGTTCTTTGATTTTTGCTCCTGTTTAGTAATAAATAATTTATCTAGCCTCTGTTACGATTGAGTTTTTATTCTTTAATTAGTGTTTGTGCCAAGTAGAACCGTTGGGAAGACTTGGGGAAAGTCTTGTTGATCTTGCTGTAAAAAACAGAAACTTTAGCGCTCACGAGAATTGCTGCCATTTTTTATTGGAGAGTGCTATTTAGCTAATTATTTTTGAAGATGATTAATAGATAAATTCCTCACTTCCGTAAATTTAGTTTAGAATTTTTGGGGTTCCATAAGTATACGTTTGATCCAGATTACTACAGACTGTTCTGTTTTTGACAGATTCTGTTTTCTATGTGTTGTTTGCTTATTTTGATGAATCTATGAGTAGTATCGGAGGGTATGAACCATAGAGAAGTTGGAATACAATAGATATTACACCAATATGAATTTAGAATGAGTTCACTACAGTACCTTGAAGTGGTGTTTTGTTTTCTTATGCTAACGGAGCTTACGAGTTTTCTGTTAAGTTTTGTGTTGTGAAGTTTTCAAGTTTTGGGTAAAGATTTGATGGACTATGGAATAAGGAGTGGAAAGAGCCTAAGCTTGGGGATTCCCAAGGCACCCCAAGGTAATATTCAAGGACAACCAAGAGCCTAATCTTGGGGATGCCCCGAAAGGCATCCCCTCTTTCATATTCGTTCATCGGTAACTTTACTTGGAGCTATATTTTTATTTACCACATGATATGTGTTTTGCTTGGAGCGTCATTTTATTTTATTTAGTTTTGCTTGCTGTTTGAATAAAATACCAAGATCTGAAATTATTAAATGTTAGAGAGTCTTCATATAGTTGCATAATTATTCGACTACTCATTGATCTTCACTTATATCTTTCGGAGTAGTTTATCATTTGCTCTAGTGCTTCACTTATATCGTTTTAGAGAACGGCGGTGGTTTTATTTAATAGAAATAATTGATCTCTCATGCTTCACTTATATTATTTTGAGAGTCCTAAACAGTATGGTTATTTGCTTTGGTTATGAATTTAGTCCTAATATGATGGGCATCCAAGAGGGATATAATAAAAACATTCATATGAAGTGCATTGAATACTAAGAGAAGTTTGATACTTGATAATTGTTTTGAGATATGGAGATGGTGATATTAGAGTCATGCTAGTTGAGTAGTTTTGAATTTGAGAAATACTTGTGTTGAAGTTTGTGATTCCCGTAGCATGCACGTATGGTGAACCGTTATGTGACGAAGTCGGAGCATGATTTGTTTATTGATTGTCCTCCTTATGAGTGGCAGTCGGGGACAAGCGATGGTATTTTCCTACCAATCTATCCCCATAGGAGCATGCGCGTAATACTTTGTTTTGATAACTAATAATTTTTTGCAATAAGTATGTGAGTTCTTTATGACTAATGTTGAGTCCATGGATTATACGCACTCTCACCCTTCCACCATTGCTAGCCTCTCTAGTACCATGCAACTTTCGCCGATACCATAAACCCACCATATACCTTCCTCAAAACAGCCACCATACCTACCTATTATGGCATTTTCATAGCCGTTCCGAGATATATTGCCATGCAACTTTCCACCGTTCCGTTTATTATGACACGCTCCATCATTGTCATATTGCTTTGCATGATCATGTAGTTGACATCGTATTTGTGGCAAAGCCACCATTCATAATTATTTCATACATGTCACTCATGATTCATTGCACATCCCGGTACACCGCCGGAGGCATTCATATAGAGTCATATTTTGTTCTAAGTATCGAGTTGTAATTCTTGAGTTGTAAGTAAATAAAAGTGTGATGATCATCATTATTAGAGCATTGTCCCAGTGAGAAAGGATGATGGAGACTATGATTCCCCCACAAGTAGGGATGAGACTCCGGAAAAAAGAGAGGCCAAATAAGCCCAAATAAAAAAAAGAAGAGAAAAGAGGCCATAAAAAAAGAGAAGGCCCCCCAAAAATAAAAAAAAGTGAGAGAAAAAGAGAGAAGGGGCAATGCTACTATCCTTTTAACACACTTGTGCTTCAAAGTAGCACGGTGATCTTCTTGATAGAGAGTCTCCTATGTTGTCACTTTCATATACTAGTGTGAATCTTTCATTATAGAACTTGGCTTGTATATTCCAATGATGGGATTCCTCAAAATGCCCTAGGTCTTCGTGAGCAAGCGAGTTGGATGCAAACCCACTAGTTTCTTTTGTTGAGCTTTCATACACTTATATCTCTAGTGCATCCATTGCATGGCAATCCCTACTCACTCACATTGATATCTATTGATGGGCATCTCCATAGCCTGTTGATACACCTAGTTGATTTGAGACTATCTTCTCCTTTTTGTCTTCTCCACAACCACCATTCTATTCCACCTATAGTGCTATGTCCATGGCTCACGCTCATGTATTGCGTGAAGATTGAAAAAGTTTGAGAACACTAAAAGTATGAAACAATTGCTTGGATTGTCATTGGGGTTGTGCATGATTTAAATACGTTGTGTGGTGAAGATGGAGCATAGCCAGACTATATGATTTTGTAGGGATAGCTTTCTTTGGCCATGTTATTTTGAGAAGACATAATTGCTTAGTTAGTATGCTTGAAGTATTATTATTTTTATGTCAATATTAAACTTTTGTCTTGAATCTCATGGATCTGAACATTCATGCCAAAATGAAGAGAATTACTTAGAGAAATATGTTTGGTAGCATTCCACATCAAAAATTCTGTTTTTATCATTTACCTACTCGAGGACGAGCAAGATTAAGCTTGGGGATGTTGATACGTCTCCAACGTATCTATAATCTTTGATTGTTCCATGCTATTATATTATCTGTTTTGGATGTTTATGGGCTTTATTATACACTTTTATATTATTTTTGGGACTAACCTATTAACCCAGAGCCCAGTGCCAGTTTCTATTTTTCCTTGTTTTAGAGTATCGCAGAAAAGGAAAATCAAACGGAGTCCAATTGACCTAAAACTTCACGGAACATATTTTTGGACCAAAAGAAGCCCACGGAGTATCGGGGTTGGACCAGGAGAGTCCCGGGCTGCCCACGAGGGTGGGGGGCGTGCCCACCCCCCTGGGCGCGCCCCCTACCTCGTGGACAGCCCGAAGGTCCATTGACGTACTTCTTCCTCCCATATATACCCATATACCCTAAAAACTTCGGGGAACACAATAGATCGGGAGTTCCGCCGCCAGAAGCTTCCGTAGGCACCGAAAACCAATCTAGACCCGTTCCGGCACCCTACCGGAAGGGGGAATCCCTCTCCGGTGGCCATCTTCATCATCCCAGTGCTCTCCATGACGAGGATGGAGTAGTTATCCCTCGGGGCTGAGGGTATGTACCAGTAGCTATGTGTTTTATCTTTCTCTCTCGTGTTCTTGAGGTGGCACGATGTTGATGTGTCGCAAGCTTTGCTATTATATTTGGATCCTATGATGTTTCTCCCCCTCTACTCTCTTGTATTGGATTGAGTTTTCCCTTTGAAGTTATCTTATCGGATTGAGTCTTTAAGGATTTGAGAACACTTGACGTATGTCTTGCGTGGGATACCGTGGTGACAATGGGGTATTCCATTGATCCACCTGATGTATGTTTTGGTGATCAACTTGCGGGTTCCGCCCATGAACCTATGCATAGGGGTTGGCACACGTTTTCATCTCCGGTAGAAACTTTGGGACACTCTTTGAAGTACTTTGTGTTGGTTTGAATAGATGAATCTGAGATTGTGTGATGCATATCATATAATCATACCCACGGATACTTGAGGTGACATTGGAGTATCTAGGTGACATTAGGGTTTTGGTTGATTTGTGTCTTAAGGTGTTATTCTAGTACGAACTCTAGGGCTGTTTGTGACACTTATAGGAATAGCCCAACGGATTGATTGGAAAGAATAACTTTTAGGTGGTTTCGTACCCTACCATAATCTCTTCGTTTGTTCTCCGCTATTAGTGACTTTGGAGTGACTCTTTGTTGCATGTTGAGGGATAGTTATGTGATCCAATTATGTTATTATTGTTGAGAGAACTTGCACTAGTGAAAGTATGAACCCTAGGCCTTGTTTCCTAGCATTGCAATACCGTTTGTGCTCACTTTTATCATTAGTTACCTTGCTGTTTTTATATTTTCAGATTACAAAAACCTATATCTACTATCCATATACCACTTGTATCACCATCTCTTCGTTGAACTAGTGCACCTATACAATTTACCATTGTATTGGGTGTGTTGGGGACACAAGAGACTCTTTGTTATTTGGTTGCAGGGTTGCTTGAGAGAGACCATCTTCATCCTACGCCTCCTGCGGATTGATAAACCTTAGGTCATCCACTTGAGGGAATTTTGCTACTCTCCTACAAACCTCTGCACTTGGAGGCCCAACAACGTCTACAAGAAGAAGGTTGTGTAGTAGACATCAGTCATGCCCGATCACTTTTGATCGCCGGTATCATCCGACCAGTATCCGTCACGGCGGTTCAGCCGCACTGGTCTTGGACCCAATAATTGATGGGTTCCACCTGACGCAAGTCCTGATGGACGGCAGCAGCAACCTCAACTTGCTCTATCAGGATACAATGCGCAAAATGGGCATTAATCCATCACGTATCAAGCCCACAAAGACTACCTTTAAAGGAGTCATACCGGGCGTCGAGGCCTACTGTACGGGCTCAATCACACTGGAGGTTGTCTTAGGATGTCCGGACAACTTCCGAAGCGAGGAGTTAATCTTCGATATCGTCCCCTTTCGCAGCGGCTATCACGCATTGCCCGGACGAACCGCATTTGCTCGATTCAACGCAGTGCCACACTATGCTTATCTCAAGTTCAAGATGCCCGGTCCATGTGGCATCATAACAGTCAATGGAAATACGGAACGCTCCCTCCGTACGGAAGAGCACACAGCTGCTTTAGCAGCAGAAGTACATAGCGGCCTTCTCAAGCAGAACCTTAATTCGGCTACCGAGCCCACTGACACCGTTAAGAGGGTGTGAACTACCCTGCAGTAGGACAGCTTGGCTCGTCAGGAGCTGGACTAGCAATCCGGCCTCCATCTCAGTCCTGATCAAGTGGTAGCATTCGTGCCGCGCGTACATAACTACGCACTCAAAATTCCATGGGCATCAACCGACACAAGATACACACATACTTTCACTTTTATTCATTTCCTTTTCAGGTTTTAGTCCTGCAGGCCCCATCTGATGGCCTGATCACCAGCCCTCTTGAAGGATAAACACACCAAGACGGTGAGAAACGCACACGTATGGGGATTTTTCAAGGTGGTTTCATTAACAACCACTCTACCTGTTTTTCAAGACCCACATGCAGCTCTCCCTTGGTTTTTGGCATGTTAAATAGCATGTTGCTTATTGCACTACTTGTATCAATGCGCCTTGACGTATTAACCAAATTACAATGAAAACAGTATGCAGCTGGAGCTTTAGGGCCCCAGCTTGTCACTTTTGCACTTCTGTTTTCTTTCTTTCTTTTTTTTCTTCTCCCCTGTGGGTAACCCCATCAGGTAGCACCCATACACTTTGGTACGTTTGATGTTTGCCATGGGCTTCATAGCACCCCACACTATGGCAACAAAAGTCCGAACATGTTTTATAGTATAGTTCGACACCCCGAATTTAGCATTATATGCATTGGCTCCAAATCATGTCTTTGGTCAATAGTTGGGTTGCCCGGCTCCTATGCTTGCTTCCTTACGTTCCGCTATATCAACTAAGGTAGTAAAGGGATAACTACACGATTGTGCCTTGGTTTATCCAAATGAGCACCTCAGTAGCTATCAGCTATGACCCGCCCAGGAGGGGTCGGGTTAGCCCCAATGGCGGGTCACAAAGGAAGCCCAATAAACATTCAAGGCGATAGTTTATTAAAGCTTATAGAAGGCCTAAGGCCTAGAGGCGGCTTAAGGCCCAATATTGTAAACCTTTGTATGTAAGGAAAGACTTGTAAGGAAAGGCATGTAAAAGAGGTCACCGAGCCGGACACCCTGTATGAGCCGGCCGGGACTCTGTAGGCCACCAGGCGTCAACCCGTGTATATAAGGGGACGGCCCGGTGGTGGCTTAGGGAAAGAAAGAGGAGATCGATAACCAAGCCGGCGAACTAGCCTCTTGGTGATCGAAACCCTAGCAATATCAACACAATTAGACGCAGACTTTTACCTTCATCGTAAGGGGCCGAACTAGTATAAAACCTCTCGTGTCCTTTGTCCCGATTAACCCCTTTAAGCTTCCTAGTTGCGATGGCCCTACGACTAAGTCCTTTTGCTAGGACATCTGTCGTGACAATTCCACGACAGTTGGCGCCTACCGTGGGGCCAGCGCACGATGAATTTGAGTTCTTAAAGGGCAACTTCGAAGGGCTCAAGGGATACGCTGTGGGCCGGATGACCAAGAGTCGTCGTGGCAAGCTCTACATCGACGACGAAGGCTAGGGCCCCGAGGCCGGCTTAATAGAGTATGGGTACCGGGTCCCCTTCGGCGGAATTCATGTCTTCATCGGCCAGATCGGTGAATCGGGCCCTGAGCCGGACATCTGCACCAACATCATCAAGACGGCTCAGCTCGCGAGGCCCGCCCGGGCCCGACCTACTGAAAAGCGTGCTTTTGTGGGTTGCATCCATGGAGGTGATTACTCGGAAGAGTCAGTGGATGGCGGTGAGACAGCCATCTGTTCCGACGCTACATCATCAACAGGCGAGAAAAAGTCTTTGTATCAACTGCAGGATGGCATGCTTGGGGGCTGTTCCGATGGCAGCAGTATTCCGGACCCATTTGAGCCGCCGAATCGAGCCAGAGTCTTCATGGCAGGCACCCAGCCTGGGCATAACTCCACAACTGCAGCAGCAACAACCATCGGGTCGGCAGCGGCCGGGTCAGGAGATCCCGCGCCACCCCTGCTCAGATACTAATGGATCTCACGGATAAGCTGATAGCTCTGTTGACTGTCGTGGTGGAGCCGGCGGATAAGGTTCAACATGACGCGGAGGTTGCACGGGTACGAGAAGAGATGGTCCAAGCCAAAGACAACTTAGCAGCAGAAGAAGTTGATACGTCTCCAATGTATCTATAATTTTTGATTGCTCCATGCTATATTATCTACTGTTTTGGACATTATTGGGCTTTATTATACACTTCTATATTATTTTTGGAACTAACCTATTAACCAGAGGCCCAGCCCAGAATTGCTGTTTTTTGCCCGTTTTAGGGTTTCGAAGAAAAGGAATATCAAACGGAGTCCAAACGGAATGAAACCTTCGGGAATGTGATTTTCTCACCGAATACAACTCGGGAGACTTGGACCCTACGTCAAGCCAATTAACAGGAGGCCACGAGGTAGGGGGGCGCGCCTGCCCCCCCCCAGGCGCGCCCTCCACCCTCGTGGGCCCCCTGTTGCTCCACCGATGTACTTCTTCCTCCTATATATACCCACGTACCCCCAAACGATCAGAGACGGAGCCAAAAACCTAATTCCACCACCGCAACTTTCTGTATCCACAAGATCCCATCTTGGGGCCAGTTCCGGAGCTCCGCCGGAGGGGGCATCGATCATGGAGGGCTTCTACATCATCATCCAAGCCCCTCCGATGAAGTGTGAGTAGTTTACTTCAGACGTACGGGTCCATAGTTAGTCGCTAGATGGCTTCTTCTCTCTTTTTGGATCTCAATACAATGTTCTCCCCCTCTCTCGTGGAGATCTATTCGATGTACTCTTCTTTTTGCAGTGTGTTTTTTGAGACCGATGAATTGTGGGTTTATCATCCAGTCTATCTATAAATAATATTTGAATCTTCTCTGAATT
Source organism: Triticum dicoccoides (assembly GCF_002162155.2). Taxonomy (NCBI): domain Eukaryota; kingdom Viridiplantae; phylum Streptophyta; class Magnoliopsida; order Poales; family Poaceae; genus Triticum; species Triticum dicoccoides. Next base: position 21,700,569 of record NC_041386.1, read on the forward strand.
CTTTTATGTATGATTGGTTATCTTTGCAAGTCTCTTCGAATTATCAGTTTGGTTTGGCCTACTAGATTGGTTTTTCTTGCCATGGGAGAACTGCTTAGCTTTGGGTTTGATTTTGCGGTGTCCTTTCCCAGTGACAGAAGGGGCAGCAAGGCACGTATTGTATTGTTGCCATCGAGGATAACAAGATGGGGGTTTTATCATATTGCATGAAACTATCCCTCTACATCATGTCATCTTGCTTAAGGCGTTACTCTGTTTTTAACTTAATACTCTAGATGCATGCTGGATAGCGGTCGATGAGTGGAGTAATAGTGGTAGATGCAGGAAGGACTCGGTCTACTTGTCTCGGACGTGATGCATATATACATGATCATACCTAGATATTCTCATAACTATGCTCAATTCTGCCAATTGCTCAATAGTAATTTGTTCACCCACCGTAGAATACTTATGCTCTCGAGAGAAGCCACTAGTGAAACATATGGCCCCCGGGTCTCTTTCTCATCATATCAATCTTCATCACTTTATTATTGATTTGCTTTTTACTTTGCCATTTACTTTTCACTTTGCATCTCTATACCAAAAATACCAAAAATATTATTTATCATCTCTATCAGATCTCACTTTCGTAAGTGACCGTGAAGGGATTGACAACCCCTAAGAGCGTTGGTTGCGTTGAGCTATTGTTTTTGTGTAGGTACGAGGGACTCATGCGTAGCCTCCTACTGGATTGATACCTTGATTCTCAAAAACTGAGGGAAATACTTACGCTACTTTGCTGCATCATCCTCTCCTCTTCGGGGAAATCCAACGCAATGCTCAAGAGGTAGCAGAAGTCAGGATGGCCACGGAACGGGCAGCGTTGGACGCCCGTCCTCAGCAGCTTCAAGCAGAGACCTTCCGGCTATCAGTGGGTCTGAATGCGTCAAACGAGGTCATGAGGTGAAGGCATCAGAAAACTCAGTCACGACTACCTCTGACGCTCGATCCTAGGAACTTTTTTCGTACTCCCGGGGCCGGGACAAGTAACCCGCCGGAGGCAAATCGGATCACGACGCCCGGAGCACCGGTTCAACCGCGGACCATGGAGCCACTTCGCATGTACACCGCTCCGCCTCATTGTACGCCAACACCACCCGGTCACTTCTCTTATCCTTTGGAAAACCTCATTGCCGCGTCGGCCCATTTGGCGGCTCTCCCGATGGAAGGTGACTCCCCGACAGCAATCGAAACACGCAGGGTGAGAGAACTTCTTTAGACGGCTCTGGCGCAGCAGAACGCGTACTCTTACAGCCAAGACAAAATCCATTCAACCCCTCGCCCGAGCCGGAGCCCGAGCTACAGCAGGCATATGGACTCAGCTGATATGTCAACCAATGCTCAGCGCCGCAACCAGCCGCGCAGGCATGAGCTGGTACATGTTGGAGCCCTTAACTTAGCGGATCAGGAGAGGATCCGACAAGAAGCTGAGCGCGCGGTTCAACTGGCAGCAGAGCAGGCGGCTCATCAGACATTTCCGGCTTATCCAGCAGCCTCGGTTGAGGCAGGAGTGGCCACAAGAACCGGAGGTGTCCCTTTCCTGGTGCTGGCCATACGTAATGAGCGTTTGCCAAAGGACTTCAAGGGGCCTCGTAAGGTTCCTAATTACACGTCCGACTTGCAGCCTGGGGCCTGGATTGAGAGTTATGAGATGGCAATGGAGCTGTTGGAGGTCAGCGATGCGGCAATGGCCAAGTATTTCACTATGATGTTGGACGGAACAACTCGTACTTGGCTAAAAGGATTGCCCCCCAATTCCATCGGCTCATGGGCAGAGTTAAAGGCCCGGTTCATTCACAACTTCAAGGACACATGCAAACAACTAATGTCAATCGTGGACCTACCTAATTGTAAACAAGAGGAAGGTGAGTGATACGTCTCCAACGTATCTATAATTTTTGATTGCTCCATGCTATATTATCTACTGTTTTGGACTATATTGGGCTTTATTTTCCACTTTTATATTATTTTTGGGACTAACCTATTAACTAGAGGCCCAACCCAGAATTGCTGTTTTTTTTGCCTATTTTAGTGTTTCGGAGAAACAGAATATCAAACGGAGTCCAAACGGAATGAAACCTTCGGAAACGTGATTTTCTCATCAGATAAGATCCAGGAGACTTGGACCCTCCATCAAGAAAGCCACGAGGCGGCCACGAGGGTGGAGGGCGCCCCCTAGGGCGCGCCCCCTGCCTCGCGGGCCCTTCGAAGCTCCATCGACGTACTACTTCCTCCTATATATACCTACGTACCCCCAAACGATCGAGGACGGAGCCAAAAACCTAATTCCACCGCCGCAACTTTCTGTATCCACGAGATCCCATCTCGGAGCCTGTTCCAGAGCTCCGCCGGAGGGGGCATCGATCATGGAGGGCTTCTACATCATCATCCAAGCCCCTCCGATGAAGTGTGAGTAGTTTACTTCAGACCTATGGTTCCATAGTTAGTAGCTAGATGGCTTCTTCTCTCTTTTTGGATCTCAATACAATGTTCTCCCCCTCTCTTGTGGAGATCTATTCGATGTAATCTTCTTTTGCGGTGTGTTTGTTGAGACCGATGAATTGTGGGTTTATGATCAAGTCTATCTATGAATAATATTTGAATCTTCTCTGAATTCTTTTATGTATGATTGGTTATCTTTGCAAGTCTCTTCGAATTATCAGTTTGGTTTGGCCTACTAGATTGGTTTTTCTTGCCATGGGAGAAGTGCTTAGCTTTGGGTTTGATCTTGCGGTGTCCTTTCCCAGTGACAGAAGGGGCAACAAGGCACGTATTGTATCGTTGCCATCGAGGATAACAAGATGGTTTTTTTATCATATTGCATGAAACTATCCCTCTACATCATGTCATCTTGCTTAAGGCATTACTCTGTTTTTAACTTAATACTCTAGATGCATGCTGGATAGCGATCGATGAGTGGAGTAATAGTAGTAGATGCAGGCAGGAGTCGGTCTACTTGTCTCGGACCTGATGCCTATATACATGATCATACCTAGATATTCTCATAACTATGCTCAATTCTGTCAATTGCTCAACAGTAATTTGTTCACCCACCGTAGAATACTTATGCTCTTGAGAGAAGCCACTAGTGAAACCTATGGCCCCCGGGTCTCTTTCTCATCATATCAATCTCCATCACTTTATTATTGCTTTGCTTTTACTTTTTACTTTGCATCTCTATACCAAAAATACCAAAAATATTATTTATCATCTCTATCAGATCTCACTTTCGTAAGTGACCGTGAAGGGATTGACAACCCCTAAGCGCGTTGGTTGCGTTGAGCTATTGTTTTTGTGTAGGTACGAGGGACTCACGCGTAGCCTCCTACTGGATTGATACCTTGGTTCTCAAAAACTAAGGGAAATACTTAAGCTACTTTGGTGCATCATCCTCTCCTCTTCGGGGAAATACAACGCAGTGCTCAAGAGGCAGCAAGAAGAATTTCTGGCGCCGTTGCCGGGGAGTTTGCGCAAAAGTCAACATACCAAGTACCCATCACAATCCCTATCTCCCGCATTACATTATTTGCCATTTTCCTCTTGTTTTCCTCTCCCCCACTTCACCCTTGCCGTTTTATTTGCCCTCTCTCTCTATCCTCCCTGTCTCTCTCTCTATTTGCCTCTTTTGCCCGTTTGCTTTTTGTTTGCTCGTGTGTTGGATTGCTTGTTTGTTGCGATGGCTCAAGATAATACTAAATTGTGTGACTTCACCCATACCAACAACAATGATTTTATTAGCACTCCGATTGCTCCTCTTACCGATGCTGAATCTTGTGAAATTAATGCTGCTTTGCTGAATCTTGTCATGAAAGATCCTTTCTCTGGCCTTCCTAGTGAAGATGCCGCTACCCATCTTAATAGCTTCGTTGATTTGTGTGACATGCGAAAGAAGAGAGATGTCGATAATGATATTGTTAAATTGAAGCCATTTCCTTTTTTGCTTAGAGATCGTGCTAAAGCTTGGTTTTCATCTTTGCCTAAAAATAGTATTGATTCATGGAACAAGTGCAAAGATGCTTTTATCTCTAAGTATTTTCCTCCCGCTAAGATCATCTCTCTTAGAAACGATATTATGAATTTTAAACAACTTGATCATGAACATGTTGCACAAGCTTGGGAGAGAATGAAATTAATGATATGTAATTGCCCTACTCATGGTTTGAATTTGTGGATGATTATACAAAAATTTTATGCCGGATTGAATTTTGCTTCTAGAAATCTTTTAGATTCGGCCGCGGGAGGCACTTTTATGGAAATCACTTTAGGAGATGCGACTAAACTCCTAGATAATATTATGGTTAATTATTATCAATGGCATACTGAAAGATCTACTAATAAAAAGGTGCATGCGATAGAAGAAATTAATATTTTGAGTGGAAAGATGGATGAAATTATGAAATTATTTGCTAATAAGAGTGTTTCTTCTGATCCTAATGATATGCCCTTGTCTACTTTGATTGAGAATAACAATGAATCTATGGATGTGAATTTTGTTGGTAGGAACAATTTTAGTAACAACGTGTATAGAGAAAATTTCAATCCTAGGCCTTATCCTAGTAATCCCTCTAATAATTATGGTAATTCCTACAACAATTCTTATGGAAATTATAATAATATGCCCTCTGATTTTGAATGTAATATTAAAGAATTTATTTCTTCGCAAAAGAATTTTAATGCTATGATTGAAGAAAAATTGCTCAAGATTGATGATTTGGCTAGGAACATTGATAGAATTTCTCTTGATGTTGATTCTTTAAAGCTTAGATCTATTCCTCCTAAACATGGTATGAGTGAGTCTCTCAAAGCCATGAGAATTTCCATTGATGAGTGCAAGGAAAGAATCGCTAGGACGCGTGCTATGAAAGATGCCTTTATTAAAGCATGTTCTTCTAGTTCCTATGAAAATAATGATGAAGATCTAAAAGTTATTGATGTGTCCCCTATTAAATCTTTGTTTTGCAATCTGAATCTTGATAATGATGGGACTGAATATGATCCACCTTTACCTAGAAGGCGTTCCAATAATTCTGAATCTTTTGATCTTGATGCTAAATTTGATAAAAGTGGGATTAAAAGAAATAAAACCCTAGATGATGCTAAACCCACTACATTGGATTTCAAGGAATTTAATTATGAAAATTGCTCTTTAATTTATTCTATTTCCTTGTTGCAATCCTTGCTAAAATCTACTCATGCTAATAGTCAAAATAAAGCCTTTACCGAACATATCGTTGATGCCTTGATGCAATCTTATGAAGAAAAACTTGAGTCGAAAGTTTCTATCCCTAGAAAACTTTATGATGAGTGGGAACCTACTATTAAAATTAAAATTAAAAATTATGAGTTGTATGCTTTGTGTGATTTGGGTGCTAGTGTCTCTACTATTCCCAAAACTTTGTGTGATTTACTAGATTTCCGTGATTTTGATGATTGCTCTCTAAACTTGCATCTTGCGGATTCCACTATTAAGAAACCTATGGGAAGAATGAATGCTTTTCTTATTGTTGCAAATATTAATAATGTGCCCGTAGATTTTATCGTTCTTGATATAGATTGCAATCCTTCTTGCCCTATTATTCTCGGTAGACCTTTCCTTAGAACGGTTGGTGCAATTATTGATATGAAGGAAGGGAATATTAGATTTAAATCTCCATTAAAAAAGGGCATGGAACACTTTCCTATAAAGAAAATAAAATTACCATATCAATCTATCATGAGAGCCACTTATGGATTGCCTACCAAAGATGGCAGTACCTAGATCTATTCTTGCTTGTAATGCCTAGCTAGGGGTGTTAAACGATAGCGCTTGTTGGGAGGCAACCCAATTTTATTTTTATTACTTGCTTTTTGATCCTGTTTAGTAATAAATAAATTATCTAGTCTCTGTTTTGGTTGTGTTTTTTGTGTTTAATTAGTGTTTGTGCCAAGTAGAACCGTTGGGAAGACTTGGGGAAAGTCTTGTTGAACTAGCTGTAAAAACCAGAAACTTTAGCGCTCACCAGAACTGCTGTCATTTTTATTTGGAAAGTGATATTTAGTTAATTCTTTTTCAAGATGATTAATATATAAATTACTCACGTCCAGAAATTTATTTTAGAATTTTTGGGGTTCCAGATCTTGCGCTAGCTACAGATTACTACAGACTGTTATGTTTTTGACAGATTCTGTTTTTCGTGTGTTGTTTGCTTATTTTGATGAATCTATGGCTAGTAAAATAGTTTATAATCCATAGAGAAGTTGTAATATAGTAGGTTTAACACCAATATAAATAAATAATGAGTTCATTACAGTACCTTGAAGTGGTCTTTTGTTTTCTTTCGCTAACGGAGCTCACGAGATTTTCTACTTTAAGTTTTGTGTTGTGAAGTTTTCAAGTTGTGGGTAAAGATTTGATGGATTATGGAACAAGGAGTGGCAAGAGCCTAAGCTTGGGGATGCCCATGGCACCCCCAAGATAACCTAAGGACACCTAAAAGCCAGAGCTTGGGGATGCCCCGGAAGGCATCCCCTCTTTCGTCTACTTCTATCGGTAACTTTACTCAGAGCTATATTTTTATTCACCACATGATATGTGTTTTGCTTAGAGCGTCTTTTATGATTTGAGTCTTTGCTTGTTAGTCTACTAAAATCATCCTTTATGTACACACCTTTTGAGAGAGCCATACATGATTTGGAATTTGATAGAATACTCTATGTGCTTCACTTATATCTTTTGAGCTTTATAGTTTTGCTCTAGTGCTTCACTTATATCTTTTAGAGCACGGTGGTGGATTTGTTTTATAGAAACTATTGATCTCTCCTGCTTCACTTAGATTATTTTGAGAGTCTTAATAACATGGTAATTTGCTTAAAATCATAATATGCTTGGTATGCAAGATTAATAATAAAACTTTCATATGAGTGCGTTGAATACTAAGAAAAGTTTAATGCTTGATGATTGTTTTGAGATATGGAGGTAATAATACCAAAGTCATGCTTGTTGAGTAGTTGTGAAATTGAGAAATACTTGTGTTGAAGTTTGCAAGTCTCGTAGCATGCACGTATGGTAAACGTTATGCAACAAATTTGAAACATGAGGTGTTATTTGATTGTCTTCCTTATGAGTGGCGGTCGGGGACGAGCGATGGTCTTTTCCTACCAACCTATCCCCCTAGGAGCATGCGCATAGTGCCGAGGTTTTTGATGACTTGTAGATTTTTGCAATAAGTATGTGAGTTTTTTATGACTAATGTTGAGTCCATGGATTATACGCACTCTCACCCTTCCATCCTTGCTAGCCTCTTCGGTACCATGCATTGCCCTTTCTCACATTGAGAGTTGGCGCAAACTTCGTCGGTACATCCAAACCCCGTGATATGATACACTCTTTCACACATAAACCTTCTTATATCTTCCTCAAAACATCCACCATACCTACCTATTATGGCATTTCCATAGCCATTCCGAGATATATTGCCATGCAACTTTCCATCATTCCGTTCATCATGACACATTCATCATTGTCATATTGCTTAGCATGATCATGTAGTTGGCATAGTATTTGTGGCAAAGCCACCGTTCATAATTCTTTCATACATGTCACTCTTGGTTCATTGCATATCCCGGTACACCGCCGGAGGCATTCATATAGAGTCATCTTTGTTCTAGTATCGAGTTGTAATCATTGAGTTGTAAATAAATAGAAGTGTGATGATCATCATTAGAGCATTGTCCCAAGTGAGGAATAAAAAAAAAGAGAAAGTCCATAAAAAAGAGAAGGCCCAAAAAAAGAGAAAGGCCATAAAAAAGGCCCAAAAAAAGAGAGAAAAAGAGAGAAGGCACAATGTTACTATCCTTTTACCACACTTGTGCTTCAAAGTAGCACCATGATCTTCATAGTAGAGAGTCTCTCATGTTATCACTTTCATATACTAGTGGGAATTTTTCATTATAGAACTTGGCTTGTATATTCCAACAATGGGCCTTCTCAAGTGCCCTAGGCCTTCATGAGCAAGCAAGTTGGATGCACACCCACTAGTTTATTTTGTTGAGCTTCCATACATTTATAGCTTTAGTGCATCCGTTGCATGGCAATCCCTACTCCTTGCATTAACATCAATCGGTGGGCATCTCCATAGCCCATTGATTAGCCTAGTTGATGTGAGACTTTCTCCTTTTTTGTCATCTCCACATAACCCCCTTATTGTATTCTATTCCACCCATAGTGCTATGTCCATGGCTCGCGCTCATATATTGCGTGAAAGTTTATAGGTTTGAGATTACTAAAGTATGAAACAATTGCTTGGCTTGTCATCGGGGTTGTGCATGATGAGAGCATTCTTGTGTGACGAAAATGAAACATGACTAAACTATATGATATTGTAGGGATGAACTTTCTTTGGCCATGTTATTTTGAGAAGACATAATTGCTTAGTTAGTATGCTTGAAATATTATCATTTTTATGTCAATATGAACTTTTGTCTTGAATCTTTCAGATCTAAATATTCATACCACAATTAAGAAGAATTACATTAAAATTATGCCAAGTAGCACTCCGCATCAAAAATTCTCCTTTTATCATTTACCTACTCGAGGACGAGCAGGAATTAAGCTTGGGGACGCTTGATACGTCTCCAACGTATCTATAATTTTTGATTGCTCCATGCTATATTATTTACTGTTTTGGACTATATTGGGCTTTATTTTCCACTTTTATATTATTTTTGGGACTAACCTATTAACCGGAGGCCCAGCCCAGAATTGCTGTTTTTTGCCTATTTCAGTGTTTCAGTGAAACAGAATATCAAACAGAGTCCAAACAGAATGAAACCTTCGGAAACATGATTTTCTCATCAGATAAGATCCAGGAGACTTGGACCCTCCGTCAAGAAAGCCACAAGGCGGCCACGAGGGTGGAGGGCGCGCCCTCCTAGGGCGCGCCCCCTGCCTCGTGGGCCCCTCGAAGCTCCACCGACGTAATTCTTCCTCCTATATATACGTACATACCCCCAAACGACCGGGGACGGAGCCAAAAACCTGATTCCACCGCCGCAACTTTCTGTATCCACGAGATCCCATCTTGGGGCCTGTTCCGGAGCTCCGCCGGAGGGGACATCGATCATGGAGGGCTTCTACATCATCATCCAAGCCCCTCAGATGAAGTGTGAGTAGTTTACTTCAGACCTACGGGTCCATAGTTAGTAGCTAGATGTCTTCTTCTCTCTTTTTGGATCTCAATACAATGTTCTCCCCCTCTCTTGTGGAGATCTATTCGATGTAATCTTCTTTCTGCGGTGTGTTTGTTGAGACTGATGAATTGTGGGTTTATGATCAAGTCTATCTATGAATAATATTTGAATCTTCTCTGAATTCTTTTATGTATGATTGGTTATCTTTGCAAGTCTCTTCGCATTATCAGTTTGGTTTGGCCTACTAGATTGGTTTTTCTTGCCATGGGAGAAGTGCTTAGCTTTGGGTTCGATCTTGCGCTGTCCTTTCCCAGTGACAGAAGGGGCAGCAAGGCACGTATTGTATCGTTGCCATCGAGGATAACAAGATGGGTTTTTTTTATCATATTGCATGAAACTATCCCTCTACATCATGTCATCTTGCTTAAGGCATTACTCTGTTTTTAACTTAATACTCTAGATGCATGCTGGATAGCGATCGATGAGTGGAGTAATAGTAGTAGATGTAGGCAGGAGTCGGTCTACTTGTCTCGGACGTGATGCCTATATACATGATCATACCTAGATATTCTCATAACTATGCTCAATTCTGTCAATTGCTCAACAGTAATTTGTTCACCCACCGTAGAATACTTATGCTCTTGAGAGAAGCCACTAGTGAAACCTATGGCCCCCGGGTCTCTTTCTCATCATATCAATCTCCATCACTTTATTATTGCTTTGATTTTACTTTGCTTTTACTTTTTACTTTGCATCTCTATACCAAAAATACCAAAAATATTATTTATCATCTCTATCAGATCTTACTTTCGTAAGTGACCGTGAAGGGATTGACAACCCCTAAGCGCGTTGGCTGCGTTGAGCTATTTTTTTTGTGTAGGTACGAGGGACTCGCGCGTAGCCTCCTACTGGATTGATACCTTGGTTCTCAAAAACTGAGGGAAATACTTATGCTACTTTGCTGCATCATCCTCTCCTCTTCGGTAGCAGTGAGTTCACAACCCATTGGGTGCGCCGGGTCAAGGAGATAATTCATTCATCCGATAAGATGGATGCCGGCTCGACAGTCTTAATGTTGGAGAAAAATTGCCACTTTGAACCTCTGAAGCAGAAGTTGGGGCGACTCAAGCGTGACTGTAATGACATGTGCCAATTGATGGCGGCTCTCATCAAGTATGCTGACTCTGATAGTACCAAGGACCCTGTGTCTGATGAAGAAAAGACAGGGAAGGGAAAGAAGAACGGCAACGACAAGTGTCACCAGCATAACCCGGCAAATCATAGAGGTAATAAACGTAAGACTGACGAATTTGTGGCTAACACCAATGCGCAGGGCAACAATCAATGGCGCAAGGGTAGGCAACCCCCTCGGTCGGGCGGGTCAGGTCCCACCCTTGAGCAACTATTGAATGAACCTTGTCCAAGACACAACACCCGGGAGAAGCCAGCCACCCATCTGTGGAAGGACTGTACAATCGTGAAGGCATTTAAAAATTCAAATGTATTCGATGGAAGTCACGGCCCTGGCGCCGGTTCAGGTGGAGGCGGTTTTCATGGCCCGGGCGCCGGTTCAAGTGGAGGCGGTTTTCACGGTGAGGGCCATACGGGTAACCAGGGAGGCTATAATCCACAACCCGGCCAAGGTAATCGGCAGCAACAGTCCGGATATCAGAGCAATCCAAAACAGTTGAATAGTGGGCAATATCATGTATTTACCACTAGCTTGTGCAAAAGGGACCAGAAGCTGCATAAGAGGGCTGTCAATGTCGTTGAGTCGGCGATTCCAGGTTACTTACGGTGGTCAGAACAACCTATTGTGTGGAGCAGAGAGGATCATCCTTCCCGGGCTGATAATCCGAGTCACTTGGCCTTGGTAGTAGCGCCTCAGGTTGGTGGATATAAATTCACTAAAGTGCTCATGGATGGAGGCAGTAGCATCAACATCCTCTACTATGAGACGTTTCGTCGGATGGGGTTGACTGATAAGAGTCTTAAGCAATCCAACACTGTTTTTCACGGTGTGGTACCTGGCAAGTCGGCATACCTAGTTGGTAAGATCGAACTGGAAGTAGCCTTTGGGGATGAATATGATTCCAGAGCGGAGAAATTAACCTTTGAGGTGGTTAAGATCAAAAGCCCATATCATGCTCTGTTTGGACGACCGGCTTATGCCAAGTTCATGGCTCGGCCATGTTATGTGTATTTGCAGCTCAAGATGCCGGGTTATAAGGGGACCATTACAGTACATGGAAGCCAGAAAATAGCCCTGGAGTGTGAAGAAGGATATGCTGCATATGCTGAGTCAACTGAGGAGTTAAAATTTTATAAGGATAATGTTGATTCGCCAAACATGACGTCTTTAAAGAAGCCAACAATGGAGCATGAACCGGTGTTGAAATTCAAGTCAGCTGATGACACCAAGACGGTTGATTTTGTGCCCGGTGACTCATCCAAGCAGTTCATCATCAGTGCCAACTTGGATCCAAAATAGGAAAGCGCGCTCATCGAGTTCATCCGTGAGAACCGGGACATCTTTGCATGGAAACCTACTGACATGCCGGGTGTCCCGAGAGAACTCCTGAGCACACTCTCAATATTGATCCAAAGTTTAAGCCGGTCAGGCAATTTCTCCGACGGTTCAATGAGGAAAGGCGCAAGGCCATTGGAGAAGAGGTGGCCCGGCTCTTGGCGGCCGGGTTCATTGTGGAAGTCTTTCACCCAGAGTGGTTGGCCAACCCGGTGCTTGTACTAAAAAAGAACGGCACCTGGCGTATGTGTGTGGATTACACCAATTTAAACAAAGCTTGTCCAGCTAACCCTTTTGCTCCCCCCCGTATTGATCAGATCATTGATGCTACGATGGGTTACGCGCGTTTGAGTTTTCTGGATGCTTATTCAGGTTATCATTAGATCAAGATGGCAGTCAAGGACCAGGAGAAGACAACTTTCATCACTCCGTTTGGAGCCTTCTGCTATGTGTCTATGCCTTTCGGGCTTAAGAGTGCCCAGGCAACTTATCAACGGTGTATGCGGAATTGCCTTCACAATCAGATTGGGGGTAATGTTCATGCTTATGTGGATGATATAGTGGTAAAGTCCAAGAAAGAGGAAACCTTGGTCACAGATCTGAAAGAGACCTTTGATAACCTCCGGGTCTACAAAATGATGCTCAACCCGGCCAAGTGTGTTTTTGGAGTCCCAGCTCGCAAGCTCTTGGGTTTTTGGTGTCCAACCGAGGTATTGAAGCCAACCCGGAGAAAATTAAGGCAACCACAGCCCTGGCCAAACCAACATGCATCAATGACGTTCAACGGCTGGCGGGTTGTGTTGCTGCTTTGAGCCGGTTCATAAGCCGATAAGGGGAGAAGGCTATGCCTTTGTATCAGATGATGAAGAAAAGAGATGATTTTGTTTGGAGCGATGCTGCGAACTCTACTTTTGAGGATATGAAGAAACAACTTATTGAGCCGCCGGTTCTTGCTGCTCCGGTTGAGAAAGAGCCGCTATTGTTATACGTAGCCGCTAACTCACGGGCTGTTAGTGTGGCAATTGTGGTGGAGCGCAAGGAGGTTGGCAAGGAACATCCGGTTCAACGGCCGGTTTACTACGTCAGTGAGGTGCTGATTGAATCTAAACAAAGATATCCACATTGGCAGAAGCTCATGTACGGGGTGTTCATGGCAAGCCAGAACTCAAACATTACTTTCAGGTTCACCCGGTCACTGTGGTTAGCTCTGCGCCTTTGGGAGACATCATCCAGAATAGAGAGGCTACTGCACGAGTCGCCAAGTGGGCCATTGAACTTGGGTCTCATGGGTTGAAGTATGTGCCACGTACTGCGATCAAGTCTCAAGCACTGGTTGACTTTATTAATGACTGGACAGAGATGCAGATGCCAGAAGAGAAACCAGACAACATGCATTGGACTATTCATTTTGATGGGTCCAGACAGTTGGAAGGCTCGGGGGCTGGAGTTGTTTTAACCTCCCCTCGAGGTGACAAGTGTTGTTATGTGCTACGTTTGATGTTTCCTTGTACTAACAACATAGCAGAATATGAAGCTTTGCTCCATGGTCTCCAAATGGCGAAAGAAATGAGCCTAAGCCGGTCCGGTGCCTTGGCGACTCAGATTTGGTGGCTCAATAGGTGTCAGGCAAGTGGGATTCCAAGGACCCTCTGATGGCGGCTTATCGCCGTGAAGTTGATACTGTTGCAGGACATTTTAAAGGTTATCAGGTGGAACACATTGACCGTAGGAAGAACGAAGCGGCCAATGCTTTAAGCTGGTTGGGATCTCAGCGTAAGCCGGTGCCACCTAACACCTATTTGGATGTTTTGCATAACCCGTCTGTTAAGTTGCCTACAGAAGAAGATCTGGCCGTCCCTGACCCGGAGGCACAGTTGGTGGAGGCTCTTCACGTCATCCCAGATTGGACATTACCGTTCTTGGCTTACATGACCCGGGCGAGTTGCCAGCGGATGAGACCCTGGCCCGGCAGATAACCCGGCGGTCTAAGTCAATGACGATTTCTGACGGAGAATTATACCATCGCAGCATCTCCGGAGCATTTCAGCGGTGTGTTTCTCCTGAAGAAGGCCAAACAATACTTCGTGAGATCCAAGAAGGCGATTGTGGTCATCACGCCGGGTCAAAATCTCTTGTGGCCAAAGCTTTTTGCCATGGTTTTTACTGGTTAACGGCTCATGCTGATGTAGAAGATCTGGTCAGTAGGTGTGATGGATGTGCCGGCTCAAGAGTTGCGGATGATTCCAATCACCTGGCTGTTTGCGGTCTGGAGGCTTGACATGGTTGGACCTTTCAAAAGGTCAAAGGATAAAAAGACACATCTTTTAATGGCAGTTGACAAATTCACAAAGTGGGTTGAGGCAGAGCCAGTAAGTAAGTGTGATGCGGCCACAGCGGTTCAGTTCATGAAAAAGGTGATTTTTCGTTTTGGTTTTCCACACAACATTATCACTGACAATGGCACTAATCTATCCCAAGGGGCTATGGAGGAGTTTTGTAAATGTGAGCATATCCGGCTTGATGTTTCTTCTGTAGCTCATCCTCAATCCAATGGTCAAGCTGAGAGAGTAAATCAGGAAATCTTAAAAGGTCTCAAGCCCCGGCTTATGGTTCCATTGCAGCGAACGTCGGGTTGTTGGGTAGAGGAGTTACCCTCGGTGTTGTGGAGTATCAACACCACTCCTAATAGGTCTACAGGTTATACACCTTTCTTCATGGTTTATGGAGCGGAAGCAGTGTTTCCTAGTGACATCCATCATGACTCGCCCCGTGTGGCAGCTTATGTTGAAGCTAATAACGAGCAAGCCAGACAGGATGCACTTGACTTGTTGGATGAGGAAAGAGACTTAGCAACAGCTCGATCAGCAATTTATCAACAGGACCTACGCCGTTATCACAGCTTCCGGGTTAAGTCCAGGACTTTTCAAGAAGGTGACCTGGTGCTCCGGATCATCCAGGATCTGTCAGATGCACACAAGCTACCCCCGCCTTGGGAAGGACCCTTTGTGGTTAGCAAGAACTTAAACAACGGGTCATATTACCTCATTGATGTTCGAGAGCACAAAGACTCATGTAAGTCGGAGGAGGAGACCCGCCGGCCATGGAACATTGCTCAACTTCGGCCATACTACACTTGAGCCACCGACTCTCATCATGTACATACTTTGACGTTGTATATACTATGATAAGTAATAAAGCAGGACCTCGATCTCTTTCCTTTTCATAGATTACATATCTTTACTATCTTTTATTTACTATGACTATTAAGGAGCTGATCATATCTGAATCAAGTCTAACCTTTTTGGTCCGGCTTATGATCGTATTCGAATCTAGCTGTAAAATATCATGGTCACTTGAGGGCTTCCTGTTCAAACATAGGTCGTATTCGAACCAAAGAGAACATAGCTGTCGTAACCCTCTTGATTGGCTCAAAAGCCAAACTCACTAGGGGGATTCTTGATCGTATTCGAATCATAGCTTAACCCCTTTTGGGTCCAACTTGGGTCGTATTCGAATCGGGGTCATTAAAAACCTCTCAAGGTCATTTGGGAGCTTACTGTTCAAACATAGGTCGTATTCGAATCAAAGAGAACATAGTTGTCGGTACCTTCTTGATCGGCACAACTCCAAAGCCACTGGGGGCTATATGGTCGTATTCAAATGTTAGCTTAACCCCTTTGGTCCGGTTTACTGATCGTATTCGAATCAGAAACCCCCAACTTTTAACTACAAGGTTAAGTTATATTGATTATTAACTGTTATTTGTCTTATTTGTTTTATTAGTCTTTTATTGTCTCAATTTTAAAACAAGTCAACACGATCTTTTCACCAGCTTAACTATTTGACAATAAACTGCCAAGGCATTAAAGTCATCAGTCATACAGAAGCATTGACTTCTCAAAAGGTTTGGATCATCAACCTCATCACCCGGATCACATAAACCGGTGGTCCAGAGGTAAAATTAATAAAAAAAATACAGTTTTGACTGTTATTTGAAGAACAGTTGTTTCCTATATTAATCAAAGGTTGTTTCAACCTTGGATATTTTCATATCTGTTTTCTGTTTTTCCTCTATTATAATAAAATATTGGTTATAAACAAGGTGTTCTGACTCGTTCGGTACTAAACCGCCAAGCCAGTTTTTTCCCTTTTTATCTACATGAACAGAGCTGAAGTATTGCAGAGATAACCATAAATATGATGCATATATTAACATCAGAGAGCACAAAGTAACACACGGTGTCTTATGCGCGATGGCATAGGCAAAATAGGCAGTGTTTTCAAAACTAATCTATTACAAGGCTTTCAAAAGCCCATGAAGATGGTCCTCATTCCTATCTCGCTGGTTCACCGCCTTCTGCTGATTGGAAGCTGGGTTTTGACCAGTCAAAACTGTTCACAGCAATAAATTTTGCTTCTTCATCAATCAAGCCGCCTAGATCAACATCCGGAGCAAATGTATGTTGACGAACCGGCGGGATATGGTCGGTCACCTTGTAGGAGGGAGTCGCCATCTTCTTATTGTCCAAATCAAAACCCAGCTGGTATTTATCGATAATTGTTTCATCTCCGAGAATGGTAGCCTGAGGTCGCACCTCCCTCACGCAACCAATGAAGTCATCCTGTTCAAACAGAGACCCGTCTTCCTTTACCGTGGGGTACCCTCTACCTACATCCGCCGGGTCTAGATCTGGTACCCAAGCCTTGGAGCGGCTCAGGGCAATCAAAGCTCCGGCTCTGGCACAGGATCGCTTGACTTCTTGGAACCTGGCGGGTAAGATTGACAGGTTTTTTAAGACATCACTGAGCCGGTTGGGTCCTTGATTGGCAAGAGAGATAGCGGCAAGTGCCCGTTGTGCCCCAATGTACAATTGCTCCACTAAGGTATACACCGCCTTCAGTTTAGTCATGTTGTCTTGGCTCAGATTCTTGCTTCGTGGGCCTGCACATGTTTTGTAAACAAAGGGTCAGCTAGCGGTTTGTATTCCGGGTCAAAAGAAGGTAAAAAAGGTCAGTACAGATGGCTTACCAAAGATGGCAGACACCATTTGAGATACCCGGTCCTTTAAGCCGGTCAGGTCCATAGTAACCTCCTCAAGAGCTGCTTCAGCTTTTTCGGCGCGTTGTGTCAGCAGTGTTTTCTCTTCAGCCCAGGTTTTCTTCTTGGCGGTCAAACTGGTTCTCAATTTCTCCGTCTCAGCAAGACTTAATTGCAGTTTGGAGTCAGCAGACTTGATTTCTGCCTCCTAATCCGCCAGCCGGGTCTTCGCATCAGTTAATTGCGAACTCAGTTCAGATAAGGCATTCTACAAAACATACACATGTGTGTGAAGGTTTCAATTAAAGTTCAAGAGTCAAGATTCAAGTCTCAAGTACTTTGCACTGCAAAACCACTTGACACTTGGGGGCTAATGTATGCCAAAACAAATTCTTATGACTCTACTATACTTCAAGTCCCAAGTACTTTACAAAGTAACATCACTTGGCACTTGGGGGCTAATGTATGATGTTCAGCAAGTATCTCAAGGTTAAGACGGACTACAATATTTGTTGAGTTCGGCACAAGATAGTTATGAAATTCAAAGTACCGACTCATTTATGGTCAAGTGAACCGCCCTTGGGGACTACCGGTGAAGTTTATTCTATTTTATTGGACTCCATAAATATCTAAAGGTAAAGCTTTAGCCTATATCATAAGTCTACAGATCATTCAAGGTTTTATCATAATATGAAGACTTGGGGGCTGGCAGAATATAAGTAAGTCGGAAGAGCATACCTCATACTTCAGCTGCAACTGCTTGACCATTTCGATTTCTGAGTCATGGCTGGAGTGCACATGGCTCAGATAGCCGGACAATATGTCGTTGGCGTTCAGATGGCTATAATGAGAAATGTCAAAACGCACGTTTTGTCTCTCCAAAGCCTCTTGTTTAGCTGTGTGACGAGCCAACACGGTGGGATTCCCCGGCTCAACAAAGTGGCTTCCAGTGATCAGAACATCCTGAGCAGACAGCGATGGCGGGTTGGCTGAGCTGGATGGACCAGTAGCAGAGGGATTAACGATGGTATCATCAACTGACGGCTCAGGATGATCTACTTCAGCATTGACAGCCGGGTCTTCTGGTGCTTCAGCTAATGGAGGAGAAGGTGGCATAGCCGATTCAGGTGCAAGGACTGGCGGGTCTTTCGCCGCCTAGTCACCTTGGCCTTCTTGGACTTGGCTTGGCCACTAAGAAAGATATTATGAAACAGTCAGTATAAAAAAGTAGTTTGAAAGACACGGAGGAAAGATGATTTCTTCCTTACCCAGGGGCATTCTTAAAAGCCGGGAATTGGGTTTGATATGAGTCGCCAAAAGAGCGGGACACCTCCTGCAAAGATAAAATAAAGTTAGTAATACAAGGGAGAAGATCCATTAATGGAAAGTAAAAGGCGAAGGAATAAACCTCATTCTGGCGCTTTTGAGGGGTTTGTTGAAGAACAACAGGCAGTTCATCAATGTTCCAGGCCTAACGGAGGCTCTCATGTTGCTACTTTTTCAAAAGAAAATGAGGGTCCAGATAAGCCAAAGGGTGTGAAAACCTTACTTTCTGGGTTACGACTCGAAGTTTCTGTCTTGGCAAATGGGCTGAGTCGGAGGAAATAGTTACCTCTTCTTCCACGGTTTGACTGGCCCCTGTGTCGTCCTGGCAATGATCAGTGTTAATAAGATTATCAAAAAGTTGGCCAAGGGAGTCAAGGGCTACCTCCGACTCAGAAGTATCATCAAGCTTCATTAGGTCCTCAGTAGTGCTCTTCTTCTTCTTGGACCTCCGGGTCGTCTTCTTGGTGGTTATGGCGGCGGCTCTCGCTTTCTTGGTGGCCTCGTGGTCATATTTGGCTTTCCAAAAGTAGTAAAACAAGATGAAAGGTCAGGCAGGTATTTAAAACGGCTGAGGAAAATACAAAAGAGAGAGATGAGAGGTTCTTTACCTCTTGTGCCGGGTTAAGTTTGCATAAGGGGTTTAACCCGACCTCACTACAGTCTTCATATTTGCCGTTTACCAGAAGAGTTGGCATTGCAACAATATATTCTTCGGGTAACTGAACGGAGCTGTAATGAAGAGAATCATTCGGACCTCCACCATATTCATACATCAGTTTGGATCGATGGCTTAGAGGGTAACCCGCCATGAGATCCAGCAACGGGTCAAATCAACCCCGATTAAGCCGTTCCCCAGTAAAGCATTAATCCTTTTGATTTATGGAATCAACTTCTTACGTTCGGTAGCAGTAAGCTTGTCAGGGAGCGCAAATTTGGAGTCAAGACGCTCGGCGCGATAACCCGACAATGGCTTCTCATTTGCTGGTGAAGTGTCTTGACAATAGAACCAAGTCTGATTCCAGTCTTTGCGATGACTCGGCGAGACTATGAGGGGGAAGACAGCGCCCTGTCGGCGTTGAATCGAGATGCCTCCAAGTTCCAAGCTAAGGCCATTGGTGCACTCGTTCTGGCGGTTCAGATAAAAATACTCTCTAAAGAGTTCCACAGTCGGTTCTTCTTGAAGGTAAACCTCATAGAGCACTTGGAAGTTGCAGATATTGGATATGGAATTGGGCTCGATATCTTGAGGGTGGAGGTTGAAAAAATGGAGGACTTCTCTGAAGAACTTTGAGCCGGGTGGGGAAAAACCACGGTTCATGTGTTCAGAAAAGACAATGATCTCACCATCTCTTGGATTGGGCCGTTCCTCGTCCGGGTCAGGTGCACGATAAGACATGACATTCTTCCCTGGAAAAAATCCTATGGAGAAGAACTTCTTCAAATTGTCTTCAGTTACTGTTGAGGGAACCCAGTTGCAGACAGTCGGTGCTTTGGACGGCATGATGTTCAAAAGACGAACTGAAAAGAAAGCAACATGCCGGTTCAATTCAATGACAATGGTACAGGGGAGTAATGGCGGCTTAAGTAAGGGCTAATGTCATATAAGGAAAAGTAATCCGACAAATAAGCCGCCATGACTACAGACATTTGAGAAAGCAGTTTCGCTAAGTGTTGAGACAAACAAGTTTCCTAATTGTTGGATATTATTCCAGATCAAATGGCTATTCAAAATGGAAAAAATTCTAGACATAAAAGTTTTGCACAGATGAGTTTGTGAGTCCTAATGAGGCCTTTATAATGGGAAAAGGGATCTATCAGTGTCAAAAGTAGGTGCCAAACAGCTACCGTACAAACATATATCTCTTTTTGAATCAAGAAGAGGCTGCAGCGGAAGAACTACGAAGAACTGCAATGAACTATGAATAACATGCAGAAAACCTATAAAGTCCTAATGCAGATCTGAGGAGCAAGAAGGGAAACACTTACAGCCACAGATCCTCCGCGGAAAGTCACTGCCGTTTTCTCGACTGTTTCCGGTCAATGCAGCAGCCAAGGTCGATGGAGGAGAGGTGCTCTCTGACGGCGACGGAGCTCAAGCAGCAGCATAGGTCGCGAGAGGAGGAAGACGAAGAAGAGAGGAGAATGAGAAAGACCGAGCGCGTGCCTATTTATAAGGGGATAAGCGAACAGGCGGGCGTGAAAATCGAGGAAGACCTGAATAATGGTTATCCAACTAAACGGACACCTCGATTCTCGGAAGGCATTAAAGATGAAGATCCGTTGAGAGATGATGTCACAAAAGTTTTTTGTGTTTTCAAGAGATGACATCATGGCGGGTTACAAAAACTTCTACGAGGATAAGAAGATGGGTTTTTGTTTAAGTGTTGAATATTGACAAAGAACAAAGTTCAAAGTCAACCTGGGGCCTAATGTTGGGGATGTAGCTATCAGCTATGACCCGCCCAGGAGGGGCTGGGTCAGCCCCAATGGCGGGTCACAAAGGAAGCCCAATAAACATTCAAGGCGATAGTTTATTAAAGCTTATAGAAGGCCTAAGGCCTAGAGGCAGCTTAAGGCCCAATATTGTAAACCGCCGTATGTAAGGAAAGACTTGTAAGGAAAGGCATGTAAAAGAGGTCACCGAGCCGGACACGCTGTATGAGCCGGCCGGGACTCTGTAGGCCACCAGGCGTCAACCCGTGTATATAAGGGGACGACCCGGTGGCGGCTTAGGGCAAGAAAGAGGAGATCGATAACCAAGCCGGCGAACTAGCCTCTTGGTGATCGAAACCCCAGCAATATCAACACAACTAGACGTAGGCTTTTACCTTCATCGTAAGGGGCCGAACTAGTATAAAACCTCTTGTGTCCTTTGTCCCGAATAACCCCTTTAAGCTTCCTAGTTGCGATGGCCCTATGACTAAGTCCTTTTGCTAGGACATCTGCCGTGACAATTCCACGATAGTAGAGAAAGCCGAAAACCGACTGTCATGATGCGGCGAGAGTCGGTCAGCTGTTCGGAGGTTACAAATCATCGGAGATTTTTTCCGCATTACGCGAAGGATCGGTACTTCCTGATCAGACGCTTATAGCACTCTAGTTCAGATACTAGGGGATGCGCCCATGTTTTTATTGTCGAACACCTATGGCTAAGTGAGGGCGTTGAAGCCACATAGTCTGATTGCCTGGTTCATTGTGCTAAACAACTCCTTCGAGGACCATACAATTGGATCAAGATTGCTTAGATTCCATCCCGAACACCTCCATACAACCTACGTGAGGGCAGAAGCCGACAACTGGCCAACCCTCAGATTTCATACAACACGGCCGCACAGGAGGTAAAATTTGAAACATGACAAGCATTATATTACAAACCCACTTTGTTTTATCATACAAGGTAGAAGGAACTTGAATACATTCATTCAAAGATCGCGTCTTTCGTACAATGATCCGCAACAATACGGGACCCCTCCAAGACATCGCCAAAGTATCGCACGGGTGTGCGGTGCTCCTTGCCCTTAGGCGGCCCCTCGATCGCTAACTTGATGGCGTCCATCTTTGCCCACTAGACCTTGACATAGGAGAAGGCCAGACGCGCACCCTCGATGCAGACGGATCGCTTGACGACGTCCAGCCGAGGAAAGGCATCCACCAGCCACTTCACAAGGCCGAAGTAACTGCTGGGTATAGCTTCGGCTGGCCACAACCGAATTATTAAGTCCTTCATGGCCAGTTCGGCCACCCTATGCAGCTCGACCACCTGTTTTAGCTGATCGCTGAAGAGCACCGGATGTTCCGGTGCAAAATATTGCGACCAGAACAGCTTCTCCATGGAGCTCCCTTCTTCGGCCCTGTAACACCCACAATGCGGCTATATCTCCCATGTGCGGGGCACGACTTAGAGGCATAGCCGCATGGTAGGTTTGTCGCAAGAGGGGTAATCTTCACACAATCCCATGTACTGAAAAAGAAAGGGATAAAGAGTTGGCTTACAATCGCCACTTCACACAAATACAAGTTAAACATACATCATCCAGAGTACAATCAAGGTCCAAGTACGGAACCAAAATAAAAGAAGACAACCCCAAATGCTAGATCCCCGATCGACCCAACTGGGCTCCCCTACTGATTAATAGGAAATGAAATAAAACAAAGATCAAGATCTTCATCAAGCTCCCAACTGAGCTGGATTGCGTCACCTGCACTGGTATCATCAGCACCTGCAATTCTTTGGAAGTATCTATGAGCCACAAGGACTCAGCAATCTCACACCCACGAGATCAAGACTATTTAAGCTTATGGGTGGGAGAAGGTAGTGAGGTGGAGCTGCAGCAAGCACTAAGCATATATGGTGGCTAACATACGCAAATAAGAGAGAGAAGAGAAGCAACGCAGCGGTCGTGAACTAGAAGTGATCAAGAAGTGATCCTGAAACCACTTACGTTCAGGCATAACACAAGAACCGTGTTCACTTCCCGGACTCCGCCGAAAAGAGACCATCGCGGCTACAAACGCGGTTGATGCATTTTAATTAAGTTAAGTGCAAGTTCTCTACAACCGGATATTAACAATTTCCCATCTGCCACATAACCGCGGGCACGGCTTTCGGAAGTTCAAAACCCTGTACGGGTGTCCCAACTTAGCCCATCACAAGCTCTCATAGTCAACTAAGGATATTCCTTCTCCCAGGAAGACCCGATCAGACTCGGAATCCCGGTTACAAGACATTTCGACAATGGTAAAACAAGACCAGCAAAGCCACCTGATGTGCCGACAAATCCCGATAGGAGTCGCATGTATCTCATTCTCAGGGCACACCGGATGGGCAAGACGTCGGGTTGGCATAGACCCTGGTTGCCCAGGGGGCGCTGGACATCACCCAGTTTGGACCAACACTCGGAGGAGCACTGGCCCGGGGGTTTAAAATAAAGATGACCCTTGAGTATGCAGAACCCAAGGGAAAAAGGCTTAGGTGGCAAATGTTAAAACCAAGGTTGGGCCTTGCTGGAGGAGTTTTATTCAAAGCGAACTGTCATGGGGTTCCATAACACCCAACCGCATAAGGAACGCAAAATCAAGGAACATAACACCGGTATGACGGAAACTAGGGCGGCAAGAGTGAAACAAAACACCAGGCATAAGGCCAAGCCTTCCATCCTTTACCAAGTACATAGGTGCATTAAAGTAAACAAGATATAATAATGATATCCCAACAATATCCATGTTCCAACATGGAACAAACTTCATCTTCACCTACAACTAGCAATGCTATAACAGGGGCTGAGCAAAGCGGTAACATAGCCAAACAATGGTTTGCTAGGAAAGGTGGGTTAGAGGCTTGTCATGGCAATATGGGAGGCATGATATAGCAAGTGGTAGGCATCACGGCATAGCAATAGAGCGAGCAACTAGCAAGCAAAGATAGAAGTGATTTCGAGGGTATGGTCATGTTGCCTACAAAGTTCTCAGAGTTGATGAAAGCTTTATCCTCGTAAGCGTACTCAACAGGTTCCTTGATGACATACTCGTCTCCAGGATCTACCCAAGGCAAGAACACAAGGAAAGGAACACCAATCAACCACGGTGCAATACGCAAGCAACATGATGCAAAACATGGCATGATATGCGAGATGTGATATGCAATGCATATGCGTGCTCCAGAAGGAAAAGAATGATCAAGGCATCAACTTGGCAAACCAAGTGTGCCACTGGAAAGATGAGGTGATTTCGGTCGAAATCGATATAAAGATCACCAGAATCGGATGCACGGTTATTAAATGGCAAGTAATACAAGAATGGCACAATTCTGCGATTAACAACATGATACCATCTAGAATGCAACAAGAAACTAAGCTACTGCACTCCAACATAGCAACAAAGCATATGGCAGTGATCTACTCAAGATGCTTGACCAAACATGAACACTGAGCTACGGCTAAATCACACAAGAGCAGGTTCAAACAAGCATGGCAAAAGTGCAAAAGATATCAGCTTCACAGACTTAGTGAAAATACTAACATGTCAGAAATTAACACCAGGAAGCAATGTTTAGAGCAAGCAAACAAAATGCTACAGGATCAGATCATAGCAAACAAAGGCATGGCATGAATCTAATCAAAGCATAGAATAAAAGTCCCTTACTGACCATGAGCCAAAAGGGCACAGAAAAGATGATGGCATCCATGTAAACATAGCGAGTTTTATTAACAGATTCAGACTTAGCAGAAAACTGAGCATGGCATAAACAGAATTATGACGGCATCTTTGCGAGCTCGATTCACTCAACACAAGGCATTGCATGACAATATAAGCATATAACCAGCAAGAAGACATGTTCAAGAAGCTAACCAAGGAAATAGCAAGTTTATAGCATGCTTGGATCAACTACAACAACCATGGCAAAATTGATTAACATGTAAACCAATCAGCCAGGAACATTTTATAGCAAAAGAAGAGCAAGATTAAGTCATGCTAGGGCACTCCATAATTGCAAACAGGGGCATGAATGGATAGAGCATAACCATATGTCCAAATCATCCTAACTGAAGATACTCAAAACAAGTATGGATCACTCTGTAGCATCATGAATAGATGGCATAAAAATAACAATAGACAAAGACTTAGCCAAAATCCTGAGATCCTGAAATCGGCAATAACACGAAGGCTACTTTGTATGCTTGTGCTAGTCACCACATTGATCACAAAAATACATGGCATACACTCCTATAAAGATGGCATGACATAGCCCAAAACACATGTAGAGCTCATGTCCATATGAAGCACACAATCATTGTAGCAAAAATGACAAATGCTCATAATATGATAAGCAACAGCAACTAACAATCTATAGCACTCTTGCATCAATGATTGGGCATCAAGATGGACTCAAACAAGCATGTCACAATGGAATGAAATGAAGAGAACATCATGATGAACATTTTGATATCTTATATGCATGAAATAGTGCTACGGTCATGGAGTTATAGCATGTCAAATGTGCACCCAAAATGTTCAGATCCAGGGACTCGGTGAAAATGAAACAGACGAGCGGGCGCAACATAGAGTTCCTCGCACGGGCGGGGTATAGCGGGCGATCACCAATGGGCCGAGCCCATCTTAGGAGGAGGGAGTTGGGCCGGCTGGAGATGGGCCAGCCCACGCGAGCGCTGCAGGGGAGGCGGTTGGCGCGCGTCGTCCTCCTCCCGTGCTCCTCACGGGAAGGAGGCCATGGCGGCGGTGCAGAAGAAAAAGGGACGTCGGCGCCGGACGAGGCAAGATGGGGAGGGGCCCTGGCGGATGCAGCCAGATCCATTCCGGGCGGCGATGACGACGCTCGTGGCGACGGGGGCATGCGATGATGAGGAGAAGGCCGGCGGGATCTGGACGAGGAAGTGACGTTTAGTGACGGAGCATGGGCGGCATGCGGTGGTGAAGGCGAAGCGGGAGGGCGAAGATGGAGCGGTGGAGAGCTCCGGCGAAGGCGGCGACGAAGATCCGGCGAGGCGGCGAGGTTTGGTCGCCGGCGGTAGTAGGCGAGCGGGCGCACAGCGGCGGGGCGAGCGGGACGCTAGGGCGGCGGACGGGCTCGGGCAGGCCCCGCTTGGGCTCCGCGGGCCGGCGGCGGCGGAGGAGAGAGAGAGAGAGGGTCGTTGGAGGACACGTGGCGAGGTGGGATTTGTTGCAGGCGAGGGCAGACACGTCCGGTCGCCGGGCGGACATGTCCGGCGGCGCGAGGAATGGTGGATCTAGGGGTTCATCCGCGAAAATTCAGAGGGGAGGTCTTTATATAGGTAGAGGGAGGTAGGAATGTCCAAATGGAGTGTAGTTTTCGACCACGCGATCGTGATCTGACGGAGAAGGACATGGAAGAGGTTTGGATGGGTTATGGGGCCGTTTTGGAGGGGTGTTGGTCTGCAACACACACGAGGCCTTTACGGTTCCCCGGTTAACCATTGGAGTATCAAACGGACTCCAAATGACACGAAATTTGACAGGCGGTCTACCGGTGGTGTACCAAGGCCGCTTGGCAAATTTCGGTCCATTTCGAGAAAGTTGAACACCCGCTCACGAAAAGAGGCAAAAGGGGAACGCCGGAGGACATAGGAGTGTCGGATTGAGAAACGGGCAACGGGGAAAATGCTCGGATGCATGAGACGAGCATGAATGCAAATGCAATGCAGATGATGACATGATATGAAATGCATGACACGAACAAAAAGCAAAACAAAAACAAAACCCAAACACGAATCTCACAACACCTCTCCGGAAAAGGCAAGAGTCGGAGTTACAAATATGGGAATTTGTATCCGGGGCGTTACAACACTCCACCACTACGGGATGATCTCGTCCCGAGATCTAGGATGGCACCGGAGGGAAAACGGAAGAGGAAGATAAGAGGTAAAACTAAGTTGCTTCTTTGACAAATGAGTGAAACCGAAGAACCTTGCGAGGTTGAACAAATTGAAAGAGAGAATATAACGGAGATTAACAAAGTTGAAAACACTCCGTTAGAAAAGAGGAACAAGGAAGAACAAATTCAGATAGCACTCCAGTTTAAAAGAGATGCAAGACTTGATAAGATGAAAAGAACTTAAGCAGAGAACACAACACTTGGGTTAAAAACAAGATAGAGAAGGAATAAGAATGATATAATTTGGGCAGCACTCCAATTGTAAATGGAAGGAATTGAACATGATCTTGACAAAACAAGATGATGGGTTGAAGAGAACAACATCACAATGCCTCCGGAACAAAGAAAGAATTGAATGAAATGAACGGAGGGAAACAAGATCTTGAGAGAGCACGCTTACAACAAATGCTAGAACGGAGTTGTTGGAAACCAACACGAAAAGAGTAAGCTTGTTGTGGGCTTATGGAAAACATCTCGAAATCTTGAGGTGAAATTCTGCCACTAACGGAAACGACAGATTGGATTGATATGAACAAGGAGATGACAACTCCTTTCGCCGAGAGGATAGGAGAAACTTGGATCATTGATAGACACCACAATAAGCAACATTCCTTAGGGAAGGCTTTAGTGAAATATAACCCAAGATAACTCCAATGAAGAGATTGATGGGTTGCAAAGGATCTCATGACCAAATTAAAAATGATGGGTTTAAAATATCCCATTCTTGTGAATGAAGAATGATATATTACCACCTCAAAAGATAAGGGAGAACAATTGCACTCCGGATTGCAAGATGAAGAAAGCTTGAGCTCCTCTAAAAAGAATCTCGATAAACACTTCGAGAAGGAATTAAATCCTTGATGAACCCCCATGTAGAGCCTCCATGAAGAACTCCGTTAATAAAAGAATGATCAAACGAAATGAAAGGTGAAAAGAATAAGGTTGAAGCCTTGCAATGATTAGAAGAAGCTTTTAAATGATATAATTGAGAGAACTTGGAACTCCGGGAAAGTATGAATCACTTGAACCGAGAATTTAAACATCGTGAACGAACTCCGGAAGAATGAATCAATCACTTGGATGGAGCAAGAATAAGAATTATGTTATGCGTATCCTTCACCAATTAAATTGATGACAAGCAATGGATTGCATACAACTTATTCTCGCAGAAAGGATTAAGATAGATTTGGAGCAAACTTGAGAAGGTCTTCAATGATCCACCGGTAGGATTGAAAACAACGAATAAATTGATATGATAACCATGGCAAAGAAATGTTGAACAAACCACCGTAAGAATTGAAAATGAACAAAGAAAAGATAGCGGAACACCGGGAAGAATTAGAAAATGAACGAAGATACTTGAGTGAATCAAGATGCAAGAGAACGAAGAGATCGCGAACTGATTAGAGAATACTTGAATGATGCACCGGTAAGATTTGGAGAATGAGAGCTGAAAGCTAAGAATGGATAATTCTGAGATGATGGGCTCCGGAGAATCAAACTGACAAAGGTTCCTGAAATGCTCCAGATGGTTGAAAAGAATTCTCACAATAGAAAACAATTATGAGAGGATGGCAACAAGCTAGAATCACGAATCTTGAAGAGAATGGAGCAAGATTGAGAGAAAAATCTTCTTCGGTCTTCAAATCCGAGAATGACGACGAGAAACACCACCTTGAATTATTGAGGCACTCCGGAATAATGAAGAATAGAAAGGTTCAAACAACAATGAAAAGAATTTGAAAGATCTTGGAGAAAGGTATTTGACTGATGATAACTCATTCTTACGTCAAGCTTTGAGAAAATTTGAGGATAGCTCTGGGAAAATTAGAAGAGTCAGGTAAGATCCTGGGAAAGACCTGTGGGTTAGAGCCCACTCAAAAGATACACCGTTGAACAATTTGAAGAGAGATTGCATCGGTTGAATAAAATGGCTTGAATGATATAACAATCTCGAAATAGGTTGAACCAATCTTGACTGAAAAGACGAGCCTTTTGAGATATCTTCAGCACTTCGGAACAATAGAATGGCGAGCATGGAATGATTATGAGGTGCAACGACATGGGAAAAACATTTGAAATGAGGAAAAGGATGTGATCGACAAGGCTTGACTTGAATCCA
The DNA here is from genome assembly GCF_002162155.2 of Triticum dicoccoides. Lineage (NCBI taxonomy): Eukaryota > Viridiplantae > Streptophyta > Magnoliopsida > Poales > Poaceae > Triticum > Triticum dicoccoides. The sequence continues at coordinate 21,729,199 of NC_041386.1, forward strand.
CTGGAGATGAAAAAAAGAACGGAGAATGTTGAACTTGTAGCTTCCTTAGCATCTTCCTGAGAATCACCAGATAAGAACATTGATTGAAAAGAATGGAGAGACTTCCCATCCATAAGATGGATACTTGATTAAGATATCTAAGTCCTCGAAGAAAAAGGGGTGGGTGGGCAGGAAAACAAAGGCAACTTGAGGACAGATGAAACGAACAACGTTAGGAAATCCGAGAGGTGATCTTGCGGATGTTGAAATGATTGGGTCCACTTGAAGAGAAACACGCGGGTTGAAAAGGATTGCCATGACAATCTCGATTATCATGAAGGATTAGTATTCCCATAGAAATATGAGAACACCGCTTAGAAAGAGGCATGTAATCAACATTTGACTTCGAAGCAACTCGAATACCACAAACCAAAACAAAAACAAAGGATTGACTTAGGAAATAAGCCGGAAACAAACATATGATAGATCCCATATCGTATCATGTGTCTGTTGGAAAGATATCCTATGTGATACTTGAATTCCCACTTATAAACTGCCGAAACTTTCTGGTTATGCAATCAGGTGTTGGGGATACAGGGGAAGCATAATATCTCACCCAAACTAAACAATCCCTACATCCAGCTGTATCCATCCTTCAACACATAACCAAGAAACCTTCGGAAATCGTTTACCACAATGTTCGAAAAGCATTCGTTATACGAGTTATGGCAATACTCCCAAACTCCCACCCCAGTACTGGGTGGCGTTGAGGTTATCTCACCAACAACTGTATAAAAGAGATTTTTGATGTCGGCGAACTCAGGTATTCCAGAACTACAACGACAAAATTGTGACGACAACACCTCGGAGCTCAACTCCCAGGGACACTGCCATAACCCCTAAATGTCAGGAGGCACCAAGAACAATGTTCTCATCACAAAACCATCGAAACGATTCCAAGATACCCGCGTTATCCTAAAAAAAGAATTCATGAAATTTGAGGAGAGAAGAGTCGAAACTCTACGTCAGGATACCTCACCAGAGAGACGAAGGGACTGGGGAGTAAAAAGAATCCTACTCTCCAATATATATAATCCTAAGACTCAAAACATTTTGTTCTAGACTCAACAACGTCAGCGATTCGATCAAGCAGGGGGCTCCTAAGTCGGGGGATGCACTGATTACCAACTTGTAACACCCACAATGCGGCTATATCTCCCACGTGTCGGGGCACGACTTAGAGGCATAGCCCCATGGTAGGTTTGTCGCAAGAGGGGTAATCTTCACACAATCCCATGTACTGAAAAAGAAAGGGATAAAGAGTTGTCTTACAATCGCCACTTCACACAAATACAAGTTAAACATACATCATCCAGAATACAATCAAGGTCCGACTACGGAACCAAAATAAAAGAAGACAACCCCAAATGCTACATCCCCGATCGACCCAACTGGGCTCCCCTACTGATCAATAGGAAACGAAATAAAACAAAGATCAAGATCTTCATCGAGCTCCCACTTGAGCTGGATTGCGTCACCTGCACTGGAATCATAGGCACATGCAACTATTTGGAAGTATCTGTGAGCCATGAGGACTCAGCAATCTCTCACCCGCGAGATCAAGACTATTTAAGCTTATGGGTGGGAGAAGGTAGTGAGGTGGAGCTGCAGCAAGCACTAAGCATATATGGTGGCTAACATACGCAAATAAGAGCAAGAAGAGAAGCAACGCAGCGGTCGTGAACTAGAAGTGATCAAGAAGTGATCCTGAAACCACTTACGTTCAGGCATAACACAAGAACCGTGTTCACTTCCCGGACTCCGCCGAAAAGAGACCATCGCGGCTACAAACGCGGTTGATGCATTTTAATTAAGTTAAGTGCAAGTTCTCTACAACCGGATATTAACAATTTCCCATCTGCCACATAACCGCGGGCACGGCTTTCGGAAGTTCAAAACCCTGTACGGGTGTCCCAACTTAGCCCATCACAAGCTCTCATAGTCAACTAAGGATATTCCTTCTCCCAGGAAGACCCGATCAGACTCGGAATCCCGGTTACAAGACATTTCGACAATGGTAAAACAAGACCAGCAAAGCCACCTGATGTGCCGACAAATCCCGATAGGAGTCGCATGTATCTCGTTCTCAGGGCACACCGGATGGGCAAGACGTCGGGTTGGCATAGACCCTGGTTGCCCAGGGGGCGCTGGACATCACCCAGTTTGGACCAACACTCGGAGGAGCACTGGCCCGGGGGTTTAAAATAAAGATGACCCTTGAGTATGCAGAACCCAAGGGAAAAAGGCTTAGGTGGCAAATGTTAAAACCAAGGTTGGGCCTTGCTGGAGGAGTTTTATTCAAAGCGAACTGTCATGGGGTTCCATAACACCCAACCGCATAAGGAACGCAAAATCAAGGAACATAACACCGGTATGACGGAAACTAGGGCGGCAAGAGTGAAACAAAACACCAGGCATAAGGCCAAGCCTTCCATCCTTTACCAAGTACATAGGTGCATTAAAGTAAACAAGATATAATAATGATATCCCAACAATATCCATGTTCCAACATGGAACAAACTTCATCTTCACCTACAACTAGCAATGCTATAACAGGGGCTGAGCAAAGCGGTAACATAGCCAAACAATGGTTTGCTAGGAAAGGTGGGTTAGAGGCTTGTCATGGCAATATGGGAGGCATGATATAGCAAGTGGTAGGCATCACGGCATAGCAATAGAGCGAGCAACTAGCAAGCAAAGATAGAAGTGATTTCGAGGGTATGGTCATGTTGCCTACAAAGTTCTCAGAGTTGATGAAAGCTTTATCCTCGTAAGCGTACTCAACAGGTTCCTTGATGACATACTCGTCTCCAGGATCTACCCAAGGCAAGAACACAAGGAAAGGAACACCAATCAACCACGGTGCAATACGCAAGCAACATGATGCAAAACATGGCATGATATGCGAGATGTGATATGCAATGCATATGCGTGCTCCAGAAGGAAAAGAATGATCAAGGCATCAACTTGGCAAACCAAGTGTGCCACTGGAAAGATGAGGTGATTTCGGTCGAAATCGATATAAAGATCACCAGAATCGGATGCACGGTTATTAAATGGCAAGTAATACAAGAATGGCACAATTCTGCGATTAACAACATGATACCATCTAGAATGCAACAAGAAACTAAGCTACTGCACTCCAACATAGCAACAAAGCATATGGCAGTGATCTACTCAAGATGCTTGACCAAACATGAACACTGAGCTACGGCTAAATCACACAAGAGCAGGTTCAAACAAGCATGGCAAAAGTGCAAAAGATATCAGCTCCACAGACTTACTGAAAATACTAACATGTCAGGAATTAACATGAGGAAGCAATGTTTAGAGCAAGCAAAAAAATGCTACATGATCATATCATACCAAACAAAGGCATGGCATGAATCTAATCAAAGCATAGAACAAAAGTCCCTTAATGACCATGAGCCAGAAGGGCACAAAAAATATGATGGCACCCATGTAAACATAGCAAGTTTTATTAACAGATTCAGACTTAGCAGAAAACTGAGCATGGCATAAACAGAATTATGATGACATCTTTGCGAGCTCGATTCACTCGACACAAGGCATTGCATGACAATATAAGCATATAACCAGCAAGAAGACATGTTCAAGAAGCTAACCAAGGCAATAGCAAGTTTATAGCATGCTTGGATCAACTACAACAACCATGGCAAAATTGTTTAACATGCAAACCAATCTGCCAGGAACATTTTATAGCAAAAGAAGAGCAAGATTAAGTCATGCTAGGGCACTCCATAATTGCAAACAGGGGCATGAATGGATAGAGCATAACCATATGTCAAAATAATCCTTACTGAAGATACTCACAACAAGCATGGATCACTCTGTAGCATCATGAATACATGACATAAAAATAACAATAAACAAAGACTTAGCCAAAATCCCGAGATCCTGAAATCAGCAATAACATGAAGGCTACTTTGCATGCTTGTGCTAGTCACCACATTGATCACAAAAATACATGACATACTCTCCTGTAAAGATGGCATGACATAGCCCAAAACACATGTATAGCTCATGTCCATATGCAGCACACAATAATTGTAGCAAAAATGACAAATTGTCATAATATGATAAGCAACAACAACTAACAATCTATAGCACTCTTGCATCAACGATTTGGGCATCAAGATGTACTCAAACAAGCGTGTCAGAATGGAACAAAATGAAGGGAACATCATGATGAACATTTTGATATCTTATATGCATGAAATGGTGTTACGGTCATGGAGTTATAGCATGTCAAAGGTGCACCCAAAATGTTTAGATGCAGGGACTTAGTGAAAAAAAACAGAGGAGCGGGCGCAACATAGAGTTCCTCGCACGGGCGGGGTATAGCGGGCGCTCACCAATGGGCCGAGCCCATCTGAGGAGGAGGGAGTTGGGCCGGCTGGAGATGGGCCAGCCCACGCGGGCGCTGCAGGGGAGGCGGTTGGCGCGCGTCCTCCTCCTCCCGTGCTCCTCACGGGCAGGAGGCCATGGCGGAGGCGCAGAAGAACAACGGACGCCGGTGCCGGCCGAGGCAAGACGGGGAGGGGCCCTGGCGGATCCGGGCGGATCCAGTGAGGCCGGATCCATTCCGCGCGGTGACGATGGCGCTCGTGGCGACGGGGGCATGCGACGATGAGGAGAAGGATGGCTGGATCTGGACGAGGCGGCGATGTTCAGCGACTGAGCGTGGGCGGCATGCAGTGGTGACGGCGAAGTGGGACGGGCGGAGATGGAGCGGCGAAGAGCTCCGGCGAAGGCGGGCGGCGAAGATCCAGCGAGGCGGTGAGGTTCAGTTGCCGGCGGTAGCAGGCGAGCGGGCGCACGGCGGCGGGGCGAGCGAGACGCTCGGGCGGCGGACGGGCTCGGGCAGGCCCCGCTTGGGCTCCACGGGCCAGCGGCGGAGGAGAGAGAGAGGGTCGGTGGAGGACACGTGGCGAGGTGGGATTTGTTGCAGGCGAGGGCAGACATGTCCGGTCGCTGGGCGGACATGTCCGGCGGCGCGAGGAATGGTGGATCTAGGGTTTCATCCGCGAAAATTCGGAGGGGAGGTGTTTATATAGGTAGAGGGAGGTAGGAATGTCCAAATGGAGTGTAGTTTTCGACCACGCGATCGTGATCCAACGGAGAAGGATATGGAAGAGGATTGGATGGGGTATGAGGCCGTTTTGGAGAGGTGTTGGGCTGCAACACACAGGAGGCCTTTACGGTTCCCCGGTTAACCGTTGGAGTATCAAACGGACTCCAAATGACACGAAATTTGACAGGCGGTCTACAGGTGGTGTACCAAGGCCGCTTGGCAAATCTCGGTCCATTCAGAGAAAGTTTAACGCCCGCTCAAGAAAGGAGGCAAAAGGGGAACGCTCGAGGACGTAGGAGTGTCGGATTGAGAAACGGGCAACGGGGAAAATGCTCGGATGCATGAGACGAGCACGAATGAAAATTCGATGCACATGATGACCTGATATGAAATGCATGACATGAACAAAAAGGAAAACTAAAACAAAACCCAAACACGAATCTCACAACACCTCTCCGGAAAAGGCAAGAGTCGGAGTTATGAATATGGAAAGTTGTATCCGGGGTGTTACAGGCCCGGAAGTACTCCGCGGCGTCGGTCACACTGCGTGGTAGATCAGCAAAAGCCCCTAGAGAACTCTGAATCTGGGTTAGTAAAATATATTTCCTCTTCACATGCTTGCTTTGCATATTCAATGCCTTACCCGCCGCGATCTTCCTGGCCTCCTGGATCGCCTGGAGGGCGCCCTGGGCCTCACTCCAGGCCGTCTCCACACTCTTACGAGCCTTGGTGAGTTCAGCCTCTCGATCCGACACATCGTGCTCCAAGGTCTCGCACTTCCTCACCGCGTCCTGGAGCTCCTGTTGGACCTCGTTGACCCGGGCCTTGAGCTTCTTACGGGCGGCCTGCTCCTTGAGTTTCTTGGCATTTCATGTGCATAAATCAAATTTGAACTACAAGCACATGCTCTAGTGCACCAAAGTTTGTTGACAAATCAAATGTCTGTCTTGGGGTGAATTTATAGGTCCCATGCAAGATATGAGAATGAAATTCAAACATCTTGGCGTCATGGCTCGGCCGGAAAGATTGAGAAACTTGGTTTTTTAATTCCTACAAAACCAAAACACGCCTGAAAATCATGAAACTTGGCATGGTGTCATGACATGGCACCAACATGCTGCGGTAATTTTTTTGGCCCAATTAGGACAAGCTTTGGTGTAAGCTTCTTGCAAACTGAAGCTTCCCACAAGAAGGCTCGTGGCTCTGAGAGGGAACGTGTCACCTCCGTGTGCGAAATCACATACGTACACTGCCTTCTCCCGCCTTAATGTTTTACACAGGCAGGTTAGACCAAATAGAAGTATCATGCTAAAATTTGGAATTATTCCGGGTTCGTTTGGCCTTTTTTATATATCAATTGAGTTTCTGCGCATTTAATGTGCATAATTCAAATTTGAATTACAAGCACATGCTCTAGTGCACCAAAGTTTGTTGAAAAATCACTTGTGTGTCCTTGGGTGAATTTCTAGGCCCCATGCAAGAAATGGGAATGAAATTCAAACATCTGGGCGTCGTGGCTCGGCCGGGAAGATTGAGAAACTTGTTTTTTTAATTCCTGTAAATCCAAAACACGCCTGAAAATCATGAAACTTGGCATGGTGTCATGACATGGCACCAACATGCTGCGGTAATTTGTTTGGCCGAATTGGGACAAGCTTTGGTGTAAACTTCTTGCAAACTGGAGGTTCCCTCAAGAAGGCTCGTGGTTCCGAGAGGGTACATGTCTCCTCCGTGTGTGAAACGACATATGTACACTACCTTCTCCCACCTTAATTTTTTTTACAAAGGCAGACTAGACCAAATAGAAGTATCGTGCGAAATTTTGGAATTATTCCGGGTTTGTTTGGCCTTTTTTATACATTAATTGAGTTTATGCACATTTAATGTGCATAATTCAAATTTGTATTACAAGCACAAGCTCTAGTGCACCAAAGTTGGTTGAAAAATCACATGTGTTGGGTGAATTTCTAGGTCCCATGCAAGGAATGGGAATGAAATCCAAACATATGGGCACCAAACTTGGAATTTTAATTCCTGTAAATCCAAAACATGCCTGAAAATCATGAAACTTGCCATGGTATCATGACATGGCACCAACATGTTGTGGTAATTTTTTTGGCCAAACTGGGACAAGCTTTGGTGTAAGCTTCTTGCAAACCAGAGCTTCCCTCAAGAAGACTCCTGGTTCCAAAAGGGAACGTGTCACATCCGTCTGCGAAACGACATACGTATATTGTCTTCTCCCGCCTTAATTTTTTTACACAGGCAAATTAGACCAAATCAAAGTATCGTGCTAAATTTTGGAAATATTCCTGGTTTGTTTGGCCTTTTCTATACATTAATTGAGTTTCTGCGCATTTAATGTGCATAATTCAAATTTGAACTACAAGCACATGCTCCAGCGCACCAACGTTAGTTGAAAAATCACATGTGTGTCCTTGGGTGAATTTTTAGGTCCCATGCAAGAAATGAGAATGAAATTCAAACATCTTGGCGTCGTGGCTTGGCCGGAAATATTGAGAAACTTGGTTTTTTAATTCCTGTAAATCCAAAACACGCCTGAAAATCATGAAATTTGGCATGGTGTCATGACATGGCACCAATATTCTGCGGTATTCTTTTTGGCCGAATTGGGACAAGCTTTGGTGTAAGCTTCTTGCAAACCGGAGCTTCCCTCAAGAAGGCTCGTGGTTCTGAGAGGGAACGTGTCACCTCCATGTGCGAAATGACATACGTACACTGCCTTCTCCCGCCTTAATTTTTTTACATAGGCAGATTAGACCAAATAGAAGTATCGTGGCTAAATGTTAGAAATATTCCGGGTTCGGTCGGCCTTTTTTATACATTAATTGAGTTTCTGCGCATTTAATGTGCATAATTCAAATTTTGACTACGAGCACATGCTCCAGTGCACCAAAGTTGGTTGAAAAATCACATGTGTTTCCTTGGGTGAATTTCTAGGTCCCATGCAAGAAATGGGAATGAAATTCAAACATCTGGGCGTCGTGGCTCGACCGGAAAGATAGAGAAACTTGGTTTTTTAATTCTTGTAAATCCAAAACACGCCTGAAAATCATGAAACTTGGCATGGTGTCCTGACATGGTACGAACATGATGCGGTAATTGTTTTGGCCGAATTGGGACAAGCTTTGGCGTAAGCTTCTTGCAAACCGGAGCTTTCCTCAAGAAGACTCGTGGTTCCGAGAGTGAATGTGTCACCTCCGTGTGCGAAACGACATACGTATACTGCCTTCTCCCGCCTTAATTTTTTTCACAGGAAAATTAGACCAAATAGAAGCATCGTGCTAAATTTTGGAATTATTTTGGGTGTGTTTGGCCCTTTTTATACATTAATTGAGTTTCTGCGCATTTAATGTGCATAATTCAAATTTGAACTACAAGCACATGCTCCAGTGCACCAAAGTTGGTTGAAAAATCACATGGGTGTCCTTGGGTGAATTTCTAGGTCCCACGCAAGAAATGTGAATGAAATTCAAACATCTAGGCATCATGGCTCGGCCAGAAAGATTGAGAAACTTGGTTTTTTAATTCCTGTAAATCCAAAACACGCCTGAAAATCATGAAACTTGGCATGGTGTCATGACATGGCACCAACATGCTGCTGGAATTTTTTTGGCCAAATTGGGACAAGCTTTGGTGTAAGCTTCTTGCGAACCAAAGCTTCCCTCAAGAAGGCTCGTGGTTCCGAGAGGGAATGTGTCACCTCCGTGTGCGAAACGACATCCGTATACTCCCTTCTCTTGCCTTGATTTTTTTACACAAACAGATTAGACAAATAGAAGTATCATGCTAAATTTTGGAATTATTCCGGGTTCGTTTGGCCTTTTTTATACATTAATTGAGTTTCTGCACATTTAATGTGCATAATTCAAATTTGAACTACAAGCACATGCTCCAGTGCACCAAAGTTAGTTGAAAAATCACATATGTGTCCTTGGGTGAATTTCTAGGTCCCATGCAAGAAATGGGAATAAAATTGGAACATCTCGACCTCGTGACTCGGCCGGAAAGATTGAGAAACTTGGGTTTTTAATTCCTGTAAATCCAAAACACACCTGAAAATCATGAAACTTGGCATGGTGTCATGACATGGCACCAACATGCTGTGGTAATTTTTCTGTCCGATTTGCAAAGGTGCACACATTAACAATCAACAAAGTAATTTTGGAACAAGTGTTGTCACGTTACAAATCGAAAACACAAGTATTATTGAAACCATAGGCGTTCTACTTACCAATTACGTGCCGCCACGCGTCCCATTTTTTTATTGGCTAGGAGGTGCCGTGTGGGGTAGCTATTTGAGTACGGGAGGGGTGTGATTTGACCCTATGCGTGCTCATCGGGATGATAGCCCTTTGACCTCTACCCGCGGCGTACCTCCCTCCCAATGTCTCCATTAATGGCGCCCAAACCCCTGTTCTATGGCATGCCTATATGTCTCACTAGACTGAGATTTAAGAGACAAAAATGAAAATCTGAAAAGAAAGTTTTGCATGGTTCTTGATGTAAGATCCGACGGAACTATATAGCATCGACTGTGACTTATAGCAAGCATGATGAATATAAGGACGATGACAGTGGATAATAATTGTCTTACATATTTAGGAACATAATTAAAATCCCTGCAAAAAAAGGAACATAATTAAAAAGCCACATGTGTCAACACCCGAAATAGACAAGGGCAAAAGAAGAAGGAAGACAACGACCTAGCTCGCTGATCTCTACTTTGTTGATGCGTTGTTGCAGGCCGCGGGAACTAGTCTCCGCGGCGAGCGGCGATGAGCTCTTTCTTGTCCTCAAGATGTTGCTTGAGAGCATCCACAGATTCCTCCACCAGCCTTCTGCGCTCGATGCGCGGCATGGCATTCTCGTCCATAAGTTTCTCGATGATGATGCCGGTCCTCTTCAACACGGCAGTGGTCTCCTCCTACTGCTCCGCACTTTCGACGATCTTCGCCCTCAGCAGGTCGCGCTCGACCAGGAGCTTCGCATTGCTCTCATTTAGTTGCCAGATGACGCAGGCAAAAGAGGCTTTCATGTCATCCTGCAACCTCGCCCAGCTGGACATCTGATACATCTGACTATGGACGATTGCATGCATGCGCCTGTAAGAGTCCTCGCCTGCCCGCGAGACATTTTCCCAGGATGCCGCGGTGCGGTAGGACATCTCTGCTGCATTCGCGGCGCGGCAAGACATCTCTTCTGCTTCCGCGGCACGGCCGGAGCAGTCTGCTGCATCAACAGTGCGGAGGGACCTGTGTGCTGTTTTGGTGGCACGACAGGACCTCTGTGCTGCTACTACCGCGCGGCAGGACATGCCGGCTGTGTTTGCGGCGAGGCAGGACATCTCTCGTGCTTCTTCTTCCATGCTCGCATCTCCCTGGTGGTAATCTATCGACCCAAAACTCACGTTGGCCATGGCTGACGCGAGGGAACGATGATGAATGACTTGTTTGTTTTTGTGGATGAGGAGTTGAGGAGGAATGTGCAGTCATCTTAGAGTAGTAGTATTTATAACTGAGTACTAATACGCTCCTAAGTGGGAAACCGTTTAGGTTTTGACCGGTGTGAACAGGTTTGCAATTTGGAATGTGACGGGACGCGTGCTCAAAATTTACTGACGGTTATAAGTGCGGCACTTTTCCCGGAAGGCGTAACGTGGGCACGTACGCCTTCTCGGCCGCGTACGTGGCGTTTGCACCATATGGTGCACCGCAATAGGCAATATCAGCACACGTCTTATTCCAACAACCATGCACACTAGTTATTACCATCGCACACGGTTCTTTTAATTAGAATGTGTGTGCCCATCTAGCGCACACATGTTGATCTATCTAACTGTTTCAGTTTGTTATGGCTAATCGCAAACAGTTCATCCGTGTGAAGTGTGTGCCATCAATCACGGAAACTTTGATCTGGCTGACCCGTTTCTGTTCTATTGCCTAATCGCAAACAGTTAATCCTTCTGAAGTGTATGCCCTCAATTGCACACACCTTATCTAGCTGCTCGTTTTTATTGTTCCTCCTCATCACAAACAGTTCATTCTATTGAGCCGTATGTTGTAGATCGCACACGCCTTCATCTGGCTGCCTGTTTCTTTTGTTCCGCCTCATAACAAACAGTTCATTGAACTGAACCGTATGCCTTGCATCGCACACGCAACTAAAATCTGAACCGTGTTTGATGGCTCCACCATCGCAAACATTTTGCCCCTTTTGACGGTTCATTTACACCACTGTTTGCGATTATTGCATCGCACACAGTTTCTTCAAAGGGTCTCTGATCGTAGTGTCATGTTAGAAGCATCCTGCAGTAGTGCAAGGTGACATCCCTTATAATGAACATCCTATTCAGTGCTTATATGAATTTGATAATTATGTTATGAAGCAAGATCACTTCAATGTAAATGTTATGAAACAATTGAAACAAAATTCTGATATGATTGCTCGCTTGAGTGACTTGTTATTTAGAATCACTAATGATTTTAGAGGTGCAGGAAAACATGCCTCTATGATTCAAACTTAGTTAGAACAAGTTGCTAAATCTCAAAGAGAATTGCTTAGTGAAATGAACAATAATATGAATGATTATGTTGTTAGAGTAGCAACTAGAGGAGGCAAAATGACTCAGGAGCCACTTTATCCTGAGGGACACCCTAAAACAATTGAACAAGACTCTCAAATTATTAATATTGATGCACCTAGTCCTCCTAAAAAGAAGAAGAAAAATAAAAATGATCGGACTTTGCATACCTCTAGTGAACCTGAAATTGAAAAACCTCATAAAAAATAATGATGTCTCTATCTCTGATGCTGAAACTCAATCTGGTAATGAACACTCACCAAGTGATAATGAAAATGAAAATGATGGTGATCATGAAGATGCTCAAACATACAATGATAAAGAACCAGATAATGGTGTTGAGATAGAACCCGCTGTTGATCTTGATAACCCACAACCTAAAAATAAACGATATGATAAAAGAGACTTTGTTGCTAGAAAACATGGTAAAGAAAGAGAACCATGGGTTCAGAAGCCCATGCCCTTTCCACCAAAACCATCTAAGGGAAAATATGATGAAGAATTTGAACGCTTTGCTGAAATGCTTAGGCCAGTCTTTTTGCACACTCGTTTGACTGATATTTTAAAGATGGCCCCTTATGCTAAATATATGAAAGAAATTGTCACTAATAAAAGAAAAATACCTGAAGCTGAAATCTCCACCATGCTTGCTAACTATTCTTTTAAGGATGGAGTACCTAAAAACTTGGAGATGCAGGAATACCAACTATACCTTGCTCTATTAAAATAAATTATGTCAAAACTGCTTTGTGTGATTTAGGAGCCGGTGTTAGTGTTATGCCCTTCTCTTTATATAAAAGACCTTATTTGAATAAACTCACACCTACCGAGATATCATTGCAAATGGCTGACAAATCAACTGCCATACCTATCGGTATTTGTGAGGATGTGCCTGTTGTTGTTGCAAATGTTACTATCTTAACAGACCTTGTTATACTTGAGATGCCCGACGACGACAACATGTCGAATATCCTTGGTAGACCCTTTTTGAATATTGCAGGGGTTGTTATTGACTGCAATAAAAGCAAAGTCACTTTTCATATCAATGGTAATGAGCATACGGTGCATTTTCTGGAGAAACAATTTCAAATGAATGGTATTAATGTTATTGAAAAATCTTGGACAATTATTATTGGAAATTTTCAACTCCCTTTACCTACTACCAAAAAGAAATATGAAACACTTATTGTTGGGGAGATGCATATCATCATTGAGGTAACTTAGTGTTTTACAAAAAGTTCTTCAGGTTCATGTTAATCGAAAGTGATTATTAATAAGACTTGATCAACCTTATTAATGGATTTTTTAGAGACATGTGGTCAATGAATTTAGTAAGCACAACCTTTTGTCCCCACCTTTTGTTTTCTGTTATTCTTATCTAAATAAATAGAATGCCATGTTTACCCTATTTTCTGAATTTCCCGTGCAATAAAAAAGTGGTCAAAAATAAAAGTGCTCAGAATGACCTGAAATTTTAACACATTTTTTTTGAATATTTGAGAATTTCTGGCACAAATAACATCACAAGGGGGTGTGCCTGGTGCCCACAAGATATCAGGGTGCGCCACCCACCCCAGGCGAGCCCTGGTGGGTGTTGGGCCCCACGTGGCCCCTCTCACTTATCTCTTTAGCCCAAGTCATCACCTACCTTAAGAAGAAAAAAATCACTCTTGCCCTCTCTCTCTCTCTCTCTCTCTCTCTCTCTATATATATATATATATATATATATATATATATATATATATCGTGTTCTTGCTCTTAAAACCGTGGATTTTCATCTCCTTGCTCGAAGCTCCATTTCCGAAACTGTTTTGGGGGATTTCTACTTGGTATGTGACTCCTCCATTGCTCTAATTAGTTTTTGTTCTAGTCGTTTAATTTTTGAGTATTTAGCTACTCTTGGTGCTGCTGTAGATGGGCTTGCATGTTGAATTCTTCGAGTTCTAAGTCGTTTGAATGCTTAATATAGCCTCTAGGCACCCATATGAGTAGTTGCTATCAATATTGTGAAGTTTTGCTAACAAACTTTTGTGACCCAAAAATTTCTGAAAATTTTACGCGAATAAAATGTACCTCTTTGGAAGGAGTTCTTCGAGGAGGAGGTCCTCGGGGGCATCATCGAGCGGAAGCTCGATACGGCAGTCCTATGTTGAGCCAAGTGCAATCTCGATGTGGGACGCCGACACTAAATCATTCCTTTGGTCATGTAAGGAGTTCATGCTAGGTGCGGGTATCAAGGAAGAATTTGAGCAATATGTTCACAACGCCATGCTCACTCCCTTCATTGCAGATGACTGCATCCAACATCTCAACCTCACACAGACAATCACTAAGAAATTTAAATATCATTCTCGTGAGTCTAGAGTTTCATTTAGCCTTTATGATAATGCTTTTACCATGCCTCCAGAAGCCTTCTGTGTTGAATGTAAAATTCCATATTGGGATTCACTGGATGAACTACCAAGATCTGAGAACGACTCGTTTTTGACTAGTCTCTGTTACAGTGAGGATAGAGGAGTGACACAAGATAGAATAAAAAGTATGCATTTCCCATCAATTCATTACTTTGCACTCTTTAATGGAAAATGCATCATGGGCAAACAGGATGGCAACACACTGTGTGCCCCTGACTTGAGCCTCATACACACTGCTCTGACAGGAATTAAACGTTATAATCTTGGAGCAATAGTTCCACGGAGGTTGCAACGCAATGCTGATAGTGGCCACTATTATGGTGGGATTTATGCCTCCCATGTAGCTAAGGAGATGGGTGTGTCACCTTGGCCTACCGGTCCCATTCTACCTACTCAGTACTTAGACTTTGAGGCCATGTAGCGCCATAAGTTCATTAAGCCCACAGCCACTGACTATACTTACAACTTGATGTTCAATAAAAATCCCATTGTGCATGGTATTTTTCCCGCGCATGCTCTCTTTGATTATCATAGTAAAAGAAGATATTAAGTTCTTGAGAGCGAGGCCTGCGAGTACAATGCGGTGGTCGAGGCTGCCCGACAGGCTGAGGAGGCCGCACCAAGAGCCTCCGTGAGTGGTCACTCTGACTATTATCCAGGCTACGGATGGTCATTACCAAGCTATGCCAAAAGCCTAAGCTTGGGGGAGTACGTATTTCCACCGACATTATATTCATGTTCACACATTTTATTCCAGTTTTCGGTGTTCATACTTTCTCATTGTATTATCCATGCTACATTTTTCCCTTGCTTTCTTCTTGTGTGTTTGAAAAACTTTGAGAAAATCTTGCTTCTTTTCGTTTTTTTTTCTAGTTTAATTTAGTTGTAGTATTAAAAGAAAACCCAAAAATATTTCTCAGTTCTTCTTTTATTTGTTGGGAGCTTTCGAGTGTAAATAGATTTTCTCATTTTTGTTTTTCTTTCTTTTGCTTCCTTTCAAGAAAAAAACTAAAAACTCCAAAAATATTTCAGTGTGCTTCTCTGAAATTCTTCTCCTTTTCTTTTGTTGAGTCGTACCAAGGAGAAGACCACGATCAGAATATTGAGTGGCACTCATATGCATTATTGTTTATCTAACAGAGAGCCCATATTATTTTGTTTTCTCCTCTGAATAAAATGTTGCAGATTCCAACTTAGTCCACGACACTCTTGCACTACTATTATTTTCATATCATTCGGTCATGCAAGTGAAAGGCAATAATAAGGATATTTGATGAAGTGACCGTGGCAGGGAAAAGCGAGTATGAACTCAACCTGTTTTTGTTTGTAAATATGTTTAACTCGGTATCCATGATTCAGCATATTATGATCAAACATGTTTGCAATGACAATTAAAGATTATAGTTGCTCATGCCATGCTTAAGTAGCTAGGAGTGGATAATGATTTATCTTGGGTGTCAACATGCATTAAATTTATTGTGATGTAGTATGATGATATGGTTTCCTCCTCTGAATGTTTCAACTGGCTTGACTTGACACATGTTCACGCATGTAGTTGAATCAAAACCAACATAGCCTCCACGATATTTATGGTCATGGTGTTTATATCCTACTCATGCTAGTATTAAATGTTGATTATTCATAATGCATGTTCATTAATGTTTTCGCTCTCTAGTTGGTCGCTCCTCAACCTATTTGCTAGCCAAGCGAGAATACTGCTTGTGCATCAAAATCCTTAAACCAAAGTTATTCCAGATGAGTCCAGTATATCTACCTATATGCGGTATTACCCGACTGTTCCAAGTAAATTGCATGTGCCACCTCTAAAATTTCAAATGAACATCTGTTTTGTGTGCCTGGACCGCTCGTGGAGCGATAGGGGGTAGTCAGTATATTCCATGCTAAGCAGGTTATTCTCATGATGAGTGTTTATTTACTCGTCCTTGCACAAGAGGGGTCGATAATAGGGATGCCCAGTCCCGAAATCAAAATTGCAAATAATTAAACAAAGCTCCCCCGGGACTGTTTTGGTATGGACGGCACCTGTGGATTCGGCTATCCATGGCTTGTGTTCGTTGGTGGAGGCAGAGTAAACCTTTACTTTTACCACTTGGGAACCACCGCTAATGTGTTTAGCATGGAAGAAATTGATAACTCTTGGTCGTGACATTGACAGGAAGGGTGCACCTCCCAAAATTATATTTATCTCTGACTTAAGCTTTGAGCTATGTCACCTCTACAAATCCCTGCTTCCCTCTACGAAGGGGCTATCTATTTACTTTTATGTTATTTTACTTTTATGTTGAATCATCACCTTCTCAAACAAGGACCAGACCTGAGAGCACTATTCTCATCCTCATGCATTGTGTATAGTTAATGTTGATTGCATCATGAATTACAATGTTTAGTCGCTGCTTAAACTTTGGAGGTACTCTGCATTTATGTTTTGCGGTCTCAGAAAGGGCTAGCGAGGTACCACTATTGTCATATTATATGATGATTGTTTTGACAAAGTGTTGGCATTTGAGATATCTCATTATTTGCTCACTAGTTGATTATGCCATTGATATGAGCTAATATAATTTCTAAGAGTTATTGCTTGCATGGTTAGTTATGATCTTTGCTGAAAACCTGGGTGCTATTTAAGCATATATATATGTAAACAAGAACAAAAGAGTTCGTAAAAGTTTTTCTTTATCACTTTCAGTTTGTCAATTGAATTGCTTGAGGACAAGCAATGGGTTAAGCTTGGGGGAGTTGATACGTCTCCATCGTATCTACTTTTCCTAACGCTTTTGCTCTTGTTTTGGACTCTAATTTGCATGATTTGGATGAAACTAACCTGGACTGACGTTGTTTTTAGCAGAACTACCATGGTGTTGTTTTTGTGCAGAAATAAAAGTTCTCGAATTTGGACGAATTTTTTTGGAACAAATAAAAAATATTGGAACCAAGAAACATTGGAGGGGGGAGGGCCCTGCCTGCCCACAAGACACCAGGGCGTGCCACCACCCTCTGGTGCGCCCTGGTGGGTGCCGGGGCCCTCAAGGCCCCGCTAACCCTAATTCTGACACTATAAAATCCTATTTTCCAAAAAAACAAGAGAGGAAGTTTCATCGCGTTTTATGATATGAAGCCGTCGCCACCTCCTGGTCTACATCGGGAGGCCAGATTGGAGCCCGTTCGGGGCTCCGGAGAGGGGGGGTCTTCGGTCTTCGTCATCACCAACCATCCTCCATCACCAATTTCATGATGCTCACCGCCGGGAGTGAGTAATTCCTTCGTAGGCTTGCTGGTCGGTGGGGTGTTGGATGAGATTCATCATGTAATCGAGTTAGTTTTGTTAGGGCTTGATCCCTAGTATCCACTATGTTCTGAGATTGATGTTGTTATGACTGTGCTATGCTTAATGCTTGTCACTAGGGACCGACTGCCATGATTACAGATCTGAACCGTTTATGTTTTCACCATTATATCTATGCCCTTGATCCGATCTTGCAACTCATATGCACCTATTACGTGTTATGATCCGTAAACCCCAAGGTGAAAACAATTGGGATACTTTCCGGTGATGACCTTAGTTTGAGGAGTTCATGTATTCACTATGTGTTAATGCTTTGTTCCGGTTCTCTATTAAAAGGAGGCCTTAATATCCCGTAGTTTCCTTATGGACCCCGCAGCCACGGGGGGGTAGGATAAAAGATGTCATGCAAGTTCTTTTCCATGACTATTTATGGAATACATGCCGAAATTATATTTATGAACTGGAGCTATTTATGTGTCGCCCTAGGTTATGACTGATATATGATGAATATCATCCAACGAATTCACCGATCCAATGCCTATGAGTTTTTCACATATTCTTCTTGCTAAGTTACTACCGTTGTTGCTACTGTTACAACTGCTACAAAATTATCACTATTGCTGTTAGCATTACAGTTACTGTCACTATTATGGCTATCACTATCCAACTATCATACTACTGTGCTACTGATCACTTTGCTGCCAATATTTAATCTCCAGGTGTGGTTGAATTGACAACTCAACTGCTAATACTTATAAATATTCTTTGGCTCCCCTTGTGTCGAATCTGTAATTTGGGTTGAATACTCTACCATTGAAAATTGTTGCGATCCCCTATACTTGTGGGTTATCATACTCCACATGTGCCCTTGGTCACTACTAGCATAAATCTGTCAGTGCACATTTCATCATATGTCTTTCTTCGAGCTTTCAGATAGATAGAATCTGCATTCAAGACAGATAATGCACTGGCGGAAACACCCATAGTAAAAAACTAAAAACAGAGTTTACACACCACACGCTCTTACAGTATGCTCAATTATAGCAAGTATTATTAGATCATACATAATCGTCAATGTCCATAATTATTAACACAAAAATGACCAACCATGTTGCCTTCCTTAACTCCTCATGATGAACATCGATGCGAACGACACGACACCTTGTCGGGGACTGCGGTCTCAGCACTGTGTTATCGCCAAGCTCTATGTCGAGGATGTGTTCCTCACATTTTCCATGAAATTCCTTCACATGCATCTTTTGCGTCCCTCTTACTCAACCATAACACCATGATGTCGTCACTTGGATGCCAAGGGAACCTTATCATGATCATATTTCTTGATTAACTACTCAATACCTCTCCTATCTTTTCCCCTAGCATGAGAAGAGAGAGAGAGAGAGAGATGCGGTCTTATAGGGGACCAATATTTCTACTTCCATGATAGCGTCAACGTTGGTAGTAGGAGCAATGGTGTCGATGTTGGAAAATAGGGGAGACAATTAAAGATTTGAGGGTTGTTGGGGTGGGTTTTGTATTGGAGGATTGATGAAGAGCTCGGCAACACTAGAGGTCAGTAGTAACAGGGTGGTGGTTTAGGGGACATTAGACCATGGTACACCTAGAGGTCGACACTAGTTGGGTATGCATGTTCAGGCAAAAAATCACAGCGTATGCCCACCAATCGGCACATACGAGTGGGTGGAAGTATTGCCTAGATAGTTGGACATGGCGCTGGCATCACAACCACGCACTTCCATGTGAAGAGAAACAACACATAGGAGATATTAAGGTGCATTTTTTATAATTAGTGGGTGATAATATTTTATTGATCTTAGGAAGGAAGTTATTATTGTTAGAAGACAATGTTTTATAGAATCACCCTGATACAATGGTTGCAGCAAAGTCAATATCATATTTTTGTCCGCCGAAAAAGGAGTGTAGAATCTCCTTTGTAAACGGTGGCCAAGAATGTTTGATTACATTTAGGATGGTAATTGTTGATTCAATCACTCTGAAAGGACTGTTGCAGTAAGTTAAGACATATATTTTACCTACAAAAAGCGAGAGTGACACACCACCACTGCAATGTACCACAATGCCTCTATAAGAATAACGATATACATATACACACACATTTTGAAAATTTCATAAATATCAATGAATGTGGTGGTTATAGCATGTAAGCAACATTGTAATTTGTACAAAATATGCATCAAAGTTTTCAAGAAAGATAAAAATAGTATATGTTATTATTGTCGAAACAACGGGAGATCAAGGAGTGTTGTTACTATTAACTTAGTCACAACAATTATTACAAAGTGGGCTATGATAGCATTATCGAAGGTCGTCATTATGCCTTTTGAATAGGTTCAGTTGACTCGACAGAGCATGGGTTGGTCATATGCTGCAAATGTGCCGAGAGAGTCTTGGTTGAAGTCTCGAGTCATACAAGACACCTCTAGGCCAACTCTAAACTTCTCTCCCTGATGTTAATTTGAGTCATATGATACTCCTTAAAATTGACTTGAGGCTTCCAAAATGATTTTTTATGGCGACCTTGTATATTACATGCTCAAAGTCCACAATCTTATGGTAGTTGATGCTGAGGCTCGGCACCAAAACATCTTATGAGGATGGTTTTTATAGCCGCCAATACTCGTTTGAAAATTTAGGCCACCATCTTATTGGGCCCACCAATTTCTTGTGCATATTGTTTGTCAGGTTTGTTACCTCACTAAATCTCCGAATGATGTAAGCCAAGTTGCCAATGTCCTCTGATACGTCTCCAACGTATCTATAATTTTTGATTGTTCCATGCTATTATATTATCAACCTTGGATGTTTTATATGCATTTATATGCTATTTTATATGATTTTTGGGACTAGCCTATTAACCTAGAGACCAGTGCCAGTTTCTGTTTTTTCCTTGTTTTAGAGTATCGCACAAAAGGAAAATCAAACGGAGTCCAATTGACCTGAAACTTCACGGAACTTATTTTTGGAAGGAAAGCAACCCGGGAGACTTGGAGTGCACGTAAGGGAAGCAACGAGGAAGCCACGAGGCAAGGGGGCTCGCCCACCCCCTGGGTGCGGCCTCCACCCTCGTGGGACCCTCGTGGCTCCCCTGACGTATCTCTTCCACCTTTATATATCCATATACCCTAAAAACTTCGGGGAACACAATAGATCGGGAGTTCCGCCGCCAGAAGCCTTCGTAGCCACCGAAAGCCAATCTAGACCCGTTCCGGCACCCTGCCGGAGGGGGAATCCCTCTCCGGTGGACATCTTCATCATCCCGGTGCTCTCCATGACGAGGAGGGAGTAGTTCTCCCTCGGGGCTGAGGGTATGTACCAGTAGCTATGTGTTTGATCTCTCTCTCTCTCTCGTGTTCTTGATTTGGCACGATCTTGATGTATCACGAGCTTTGCTATTATAGTTGGATCTTATGTTTCTTATCCCCCTCTACTCTCTTGTAATGGATAGAGTTTCCCCTTTGAAGTTATCTTATCAGATTGAGTCTTTAAAGATTTGAGAACACTTGATGTATGTCTTGCGGTGCGTATCTATGGTGACAATGGGATATCACGTGATTCACTTGATGTATGTTTTGGTGCCCAACTTGCGGGTTCCGCCCATGAACTTATGCATAGGGGTTGGCACACATTTTCATCGTGATTCTCTGGTAGAAACGTTGGGAACTCTTTGAGGTTCTATGTGTTGGTTGAATAGATGAATCTGAGATTGTGTGATGCATATCGTATAATCATACCCACAGATACTTGAGGTGACATTGGAGTATCTAGGTGACATTAGGGTTTTGGTTGATTTGTGTCTTAACGTGTTATTCTAGTACGAACTCTAGGGCTGTTTGTGACACTTATAGGAATATCCCAACAAATTGATTGGAAAGAATAACTTTGAGATGGTTTCGTACCCTACCATAATCTCTTCGTTTGTTCTCCGCTATTAGTGACTTGGGAGTGACTCTTTGTTGCATGTTGAGGGATAGTTATGTGATCCAATTATGTTATTATTGTTGAGAGAACTTGCACTAGTGAAAGTATGAACCCTAGGTCTTGTTTCCTATCATTGCAATACCATTTGTGCTCATTAGTTACCTTGCTGTTTTTTATATTTTCAGATTACAAAAACCTTTATCTACCATCCATATACCACTTGTATCACCATCTCTTCGCCGAACTAGTGCACCTATACAATTTACCATTGTATTGGGTGTGTTGGGAACACAAGAGACTCTTTGTTATTTGGTTGCAGGGTTGTTTGAGAGAGACCATCTTCATCCTACGCCTCCTACGGATTGATAAACCTTAGGTCATCCACTTGAGGGAAATTTTCTACTGTCCTACAAACCTCTGCACTTGGAGGCCCAACAACGTCTACAAGGAGAAGGTTGTGTAGTAGACATCAAGCTCTTTTCTGGCGCCATTGCTGGGGAGGTTAGCGCTTGAAGGTATATCTTTAGATCTTGCAATCGAATCTTTTTGTTTCTTGTTTTAGCACTAGTTTAGTTTATAAAAGAAAACTATAAAAAATGGAATTGAGTTTGCCTCATATGCTTCATCTTTTTAATATCTTTCATGAGTATGATGGAAAGGAAAATTGTGCCAGAGTGTTAGAAGACGAATGCATTAAAATGTTTGGCACTAAATATTTGTATGATGAGCATGATTCCAATGTTGTTAGTTTGAATTCCTTGAATATCTATGATGCTAATGATATGCAAAGCCACAAGCTTGGGGATGCTATGTTTGATGAATATGATATTTTTAGTCTCCCGAGTTTTGATGTGAAAATTTATTATGATGATAGCATGCCTCATATTTATGATGATTATGTTGATGAAAGTGGTTTCGGAGAGGTCATGACTTTATTTTGTGATGAATCCACTATTTCGGAAGAGGTTCCAATTGATTATGAGAACAAAGTTGCTATCTATGATGATTATTGTGATGACTTGTATGCTATAAAGAATAATGATATCCATGAATATTGTCATCATGATTTTAGTTTTCAATTGGATTATGCCTCACATGATAATTATTTTGTTGAGTTTGCTTCCACTATTATTCATGAGAAGAATTTTGCTTGTGTAGAGAGTAGTAAATTTTCTATGCTTGTAGATCATTAAAAGAATGCTTTATGTGATGGTTATATTGTTGAATTCATTCATGATGCTACTGAAAATTATTATGAGGGAGGAATATATGCTTGTAGGAATTGCAATAATATCAAGTTTCCCCTCTATGTGCTTAAAGTTTTGAAGTTATGCTTGTTCTACCTTCCTATGCTAGTTGATTATTGTTCCCACAAGTTGTTTTCTCACAAAATCCCTATGCATAGGAAGTGGGTTAGACTTAAATGTGCTAGTCATATTCTTCATGATGCTCTCTTTATGTTTCAATTCTTATCCTTTATGTGAGCATCATTGAAATCATCATGCCTAGCTAGGGGCGTTACACGATAGCGCTTGTTGGGAGGCAATCGAACTTTATTTTTATTCCTTGCTTTTAGTTCATGTTTAGTAATAAATAATTCATCTAGCCTCTGTTTAGATGTGGTTTTATGTTTTAATTAGTGTTTGTGCCAAGTAGAACCTTCGGGAAGACTTGGGTGAAGTCTTCATGTTCATGCTGTAAAAACAGAAACTTTAGCGCTCACGAGATTTGCTGCCATTTTTTATTGGCGAGTGCTATTTAGTTAATTCTTTTTGAAGATGATTAATAGATAAATTCCTCAGGTCCAGAAATTGATTTTAGAATTTTTGGGGTTCCAGAAGTTTGCGTTAGTTACAGATTACTACAGACTGTTCTGTTTTTGACATATTCTGTTTTCGATGTGTCATTTGCTTATTTTGATGAATCTATGAGTAGTATCGGAGGGTATGAACCATAGAGAAGTTGGAATAAATTAGTTTAACACCAATATAAATAAACAATGAGTTTATTACAGTACCTTGAAGTGGTGTTTTGTTTTCTTTCGCTAACGGAGCTTACGAGTTTTCTGTTAAGTTTTGTGTTGTGAAGTTTTCAAGTTTTGGGTAAAGATTCGATGGATTATGGAATAAGGAGTGAAAAGAGCCTAAGCTTGGGGATGCACATGGCACCCCAAGGAAATATTCAAGGACAACCAAGAGCCTAAGCTTGGGGATGCCCCGGAAGGCATCCCCTCTTTCGTCTTTGTTCATTGGTAACTTTACTTGGAGCTATATTTTTATTCGCCACATGATATGTGTTTTGCTTGGAGCGTCAATTTATTTTGTTAGGATTTGCTTGCTGTTTGAATAAAATACCAAGATCTGAAATTCTTAAATGTAAGGGAGTCTTCACATAGTTGCATAATTATTCAACAACTCATTGATCTTCACTTATATCTTTTGGAGTAGTTTGTCATTTGCTCTAGTGCTTCACTTATATCTTTTTAGAGCATGGTGGTGGTTTTATTTTATAGAAATAGATGAACTCTCGTGCTTCACTTATATTATTTTGAGAGTCCTAAGCAGCATGGTAATTTCCTTTGGTTATGAATTTAGTCCTAATATGATGGGCATCCAAGAGGGATATAATAAAAACTTTCATATAAGTGCATTGAATACTAAGAGAAGTTTGATACTTGATGATTGTTTTGAGATATGGAGATAGTGATATCAAAGTTGTTCTAGTTTGGTAATTGTGAATTTGAGGAATACTTGTGTTGAAGTTTGCAAGTCCCGTAGCATGCACGTATGGTAAACATTGTGTAACAAATTTGAAACATGAGGTGTTATATGATTGTCTTCCTTATGAGTGGCGGTCAAGGACGAGCGATGGTCTTTTCCTACCAATCTATCCCCCTAGGAGCATGCGCGTAATGCTTGGTTTTCGATGACTTGTAGATTTTTGCAATAAGCATGTAAGTTCTTTATCACTAATGTTGAGTCCATGGATTATACGCACTCTTACCCTTCCATCATTGCTAGCCTTTTCGGTACCGTGCATTGCCCTTTCTCTCATTCAGAGTTGGTGCAAACTTTGCCGGTGCATCCAAACCCCATGATATGATACGCTATTTCACACATAAACCTCCTTATATCTTCCTCAAAACAGCCACCATACCTACCAATTATGGCATTTCCATAGCGATTCCGAGATATATTGCCATGCAACTTTCCACCATTCCGTTTATTATGACACACATCATCATTGGCATATTGCTTTGCATGATCATGTAGTTGACATCGTATTTGTGGCAAAGCCACCGTTCATAATTTTTCATACATGTCACTCTTGATTCATCGCAATCCCGGTACACCGCCGGAGGCATTCATATAGAGTCATACTTTGTTCTAGTATCGAGTTGTAATCTTTGAGTTGTAAATAAATAGAAGTGTGATGATCATCATTTATAGAGCATTATCCCCAAAAAAAGGGAAAAAAGAAAGGCCAAAAAAGGGGGCCAAATAAAAAAAAAGAAAGGCCAAAAAAAGGGGCAATGCTACTATCCTTTTTCCATACTTGTGCTTCAAAGTAGCACCATGATCTTTATGATGGAGAGTCTCTTGTTTTGTCACTTTCATTTACTAGTGGGAAATTTTCATTATAGAACTTGGCTTGTATATTCCAACAATGGGCCTCCTCAAGTGCCCTAGGTCTTCATGAGCAAGCAAGTTGGATGCGCACCCACTTAGTTTCTTTTGTTGAGCTTTCATACATTTATAGCTCTAGTTCATCCGTTGCATGGCAATCCCTACTCCTTGCATTGACATCAATTGATGGGCATCTCCCTAGCCCATTGATTAGCCGCATTGATGTGAGACTTTCTCCTTTTTTTCTTCTCCACATAACCCCCTCATTATATTCTATTCCACCCATAGTGCTATATCCATGGCTCACGCTCATGTATTGCGTGAAAGTTGAAAAAAGTTTGAAATTACTAAAGTATGAAACAATTGCTTGGCTTGTCATCGGGGTTGTGCATGATGAGAGCATTCTTGTGTGACGAAAATGGAGCATGACCAAACTATATGATTTTGTAGGGATGAACTTTCTTTGGCCATGTTATTTTGAGAAGATATGGTTGCTTTGTTAGTATGCTTGAAGTATTATTGTTTTCATGTCAATATTAAACTTTTTTCTTGAATCTTATGGATCTGAATATGCTTGCCACAATGAAGAGAAATACATGATGAATATGTTAGGTAGCACTAGCAAACATGCCCGTGCGTTGCAACGGGAGAAAGGTGGTGTGTTTTACTGCGAGCAAATGTTAATTTATCATTAATTAGGCTAGACATGTAGAGGATAAGTTTGATGATGATAAAAATGATGAATCAATTAACAATAGAATTCTGAGGCGCACCAATCATATTCTGTTGCGTAAATGCATGATTTTTCATCGCAATTGAGATCAACTAAAGATTCGATTGCCATGACACGTAAATGTCTTTGTTTTGACGCCAATAATTTATTACGCACTCGTATGAAATGAGAACAATAGCGGCTGGAGACAATTTATTTTATATTTAGTTTATAGGACATGCAAGCATATGTGTGCTGGCTCGTGTGTGCTTTAACCTGTTCATATTCCTTTCAATAATAATATCACTAAATCCCGCAATGTGTGCATAGTTTTGGAGAACAAACACATGTGTGCACTCCTAAAAAAGTGGAAGATATTTATCGGTCCATCCAAACTGCCTGCACGTAGTTAGAAAAAAAATCGGCCGGTCCTCCAGGCGTGGTATGGACTCGTCAGTTCTTCCCTGAGCTCACCCCGCCGCCTTATCTCTTCGGTTTTCTCGTCAGTTATCCATCCCAAGTTCCCAACCCCCACCCCCACCCCATCTCAATACCAGACGTGTCGCCGCTTCCGCCTGCCCCATCATCGCCACCATTACCCCGTTACCGCCCGCACCGCTCCCCTGCTCTGGCCGCTCATCTCCCTGCCCATGCTGCCAGCCAGGATACTCCGCTCCAGTGCTCCACCACCCAGCACCAATGGCCATGGCGGGTTACATACTCACGCGCTGGATCCCCAGCTCCCCTGCTCCACAATGCCAGTGGCCGCCCGCGCGTCCCATGGCGGCCTCTGAGCGGGCTCCGAGCGCTCCCGCCATGGCTGATGGCCTTCAGGGTGTCGCCGGGGAGCTTCTCCTGTCGGCTTTCGCCTTCGTTCGTCGGAACCCCAAGCACCGCCGCCGTGGAGTTTCCCCATCTGAGGGAGTCCTGGATTAGGGGGTGTCCGGGTAGCCGGACTATACCTTCAGCCGGAAGGACTATGAAGATACAAGATTGAAGACTTCGTCCCGTGTCTGGATGGGACTTTCCTTGGCGTGGAAGGCAATCTTGGCAATGCGGATATTTAGATCTCCTACCATTGTAACCGACTTTGTGTAACCCTAACCCTCTCCGATGTCTATATAAACCGGAGGGTTTTAGTCCGTAGGACAACTTCATCATACAACAATCATACCATAGGTTAGCTTTTAGGGTTTAGCCTCCTTGATCTCGTGGTAGATCTACTCTTGTACTACCCATATCATCAATATTAATCAAGCAGGACGTAGGGTTTTACCTCCATCAAGAGGGCCCGAACCTGGGTAAAACATCGTGTTCCTTGCCTCATGTTACCATCTGGCCTAGGCGCACAGTTCGGGACCCCCTACCCGAGATCCGCCGGTTTTGACACCGACATTGGTGCTTTCATTGAGAGTTCCTCTGTGCCGTCGCAATCAGGAAGGATGCCTTTTCCCGTATTTAAAGATGGCACCGTTACTAAGGGAGCCTTGGCTGCCGGCCAAACTCTCTGGCTAGGCGGTTTTCTCATGACCGCCTGTTCGGCTGTTGCGCCGACGGTGACCTATCGGGTCATCAAAAGCAATCTTCACGTCAGCTCGGAACTCGTCGAGCAGTTAGATCCAATGGAGCTCTCTTCCGTAAACGAGCTCTTGGATCGCATCGCGGCCTTGGGGGTCACTACGATTATGACCAGGTTGGGCTTAAACCCGATCTAGGAGAAATTAATTCTCCCCAAGTCACCCATCACGTTGCCGTGGTAGAGGCACAGTGCGGCGACTCTTCATCTATCTTAAGGACTAGCTACATCCAGATTCCCCATCCCTCCAAGTCGGATACCCGCGGAGGGGAGGATGTAACTCAAGACCTGAACTTAGAATCAGGCAACGGGCTAGATTCACTGGATAACATCCAAGAATCCAAACTTCAGAGTCAGAAACTCCTTGACCTCTGAGTCCTAGATTGGGTGAAGTTCCGGATTTAATTCCACCCACCCACCCGAACATAAGCGATCTATCCCAAATCAGGCAAAAGCCCGAAGAAACAGTACATCATTACTGGGCAAGGTTCCTCCGGGTTATGAACAGGATAAAGGACTGCCGCGACGAAGACGCAATCTCAATCTTTTGCAATAATTGCACGGACAAGGGAATCCTCAATGCCATAGGTCGTCGTGATATTACACGCTTCTCTGACTTGGCATCCATAGTACAAAAGTATTGTGGGATGGAAAGCGCCCGGAAAACCGAAACTAAATTTTGGGACAATCCGGCCCTGAATAGAAACCTCGTCCGAAATAAAAGGGTGCATCATCATCAGACACCCGGGTTAAAAACCAAAAAACCAAAACCCTCTACAGGGCATGGAACCGTACTGGAGGGATGGCTTAATGGACCCTGTAAAATTCATAGTACAGAGGACGCCACACCAACTCATAGCCTTAGAGCATGTTGGATACTCTGACAGGTGGCCAAAAGGGGCGAAGATCTCCTAATTCCGGAGGCCGCAGAAAACCACCTCAGGGACCAGTACAGTCTTAACAGTCTTCGAGACTTTCGCATCAAATAATATGCGAAAAAGAACACTCCGCAGCCTCGCCGAAGTCTATCAAGTAGCAACAATAAACCCATGGAGTGACACGGCTATTACTTTTAATGCCAGTGATGAACCTAAAATCCGAATAGCTCGAGCACCAGCCGCATTGGTACTCAGTCCTATAGTGGACGGCTTTCGCCTCACCAAGGTACTCATGGACGGAGGCAGTGGATTGAACCTCATTTATGAGGAAACCCTTCAAAAAATGGAAATAGACTGGAACCGCATTGAGCGAAGCAGCACAACCTTTAGAGGAATAATCCCCAGTCGGGAAGCGCGCTGTGCAGGAAAAATCACACTAGATGTGGTGTTCGGCACGCCGGATAATTATAGGTCCGAAGAGGTCACATTCCAAGTGGCCCCGTTCAGTAGCGGATACCACACTCTGCTGGGGCGGGAAGCGTTTACAATCTTCCAAGCAATACCCCATTACGGGTACATGAAGCTCAAGATGCCCGAGACGAACGGAATCATCACTCTCGCTAGTGATCCGGACATAGCACTCCGTGCCGAAAACAAGACAGCCGCATTGGCCCTTGAGGCACTGTCTGAAGCCCTAGTGGCTGAGGAACTGACTACGCTGCGCTCCACGATAAACAGGGACGATGTGATACTCGATAAAAGATCCAAGTCCACCTCCTTTAAACCAGCGGATGAAATAGTCAAATTCCAGGTCCATCCAACGGACCCCAATAAAACAGCTTCCATCGGGGCACGATTAAACCCCGATGTAGACGCGGCACTGCGAGAATTCCTACGGGAGAACTGGGACATTTTTTCCTGGCACCCTTCAGACATGCCAGGAATCCCACGCAGGCTGGCCAAACACAGCTTAAATATCCTAAAAGGATTCAAACCTGTCAAACAAGCCCTTCGGCATTTCTCTGAGCCCAAGAGACAGGCAATGGGAGAGGAGCTAGCCAAACTATTGGAGGTCGGATTCATCAGAGATATAAAACATTCGGACTGGCTAGCAAACTTGGTGATGGTACCAAAGAAGGACAAATCCTGGCGCCTGTGCGTTGACTTCAAAGACCTTAACAAGGCTTGCCCAAAGGATCCCTTCCCCCTCCCCTGCATCGATCAAATTATCGATGCCACTACCGGACACGATTCGCTGTGCTTCCTCGACGCATACTCCGGTTACCATCAAATCAAGATGGCTGAGTCAGACCAAGCCGCAACGGCATTCATCACCCCATGCGGCCCATTCTGCTTCAACACAATGCCTTTCGGGCTCAAAAACGCCGGCGCAACATATCAGCGCATGATTCAGACCTGTCTGGCAAACCAGATCGGCAAAACAGTAGAGGCATACGTGGATGATGTGGTCGTAAAAACAAGACATGTCGAATATCTAGTAGACGACTTGAGGCTTACATTTGACAACCTCCGAGCATATGACGTCAAGCTAAATCCGGAAAAATGCGTTTTCGGCGTTCCAGCCGGAAAGCTCTTGGGCTTCATTGTATCCGGTAGAGGAATCGAAGCAAATCCAGCCAAGATCCGAGCTTTGTCACAATTGGATATCCCAAAGGACCTCAAACAAATACAAAAATTAACCGGATGCGTGGCGGCTCTAAGCCGCTTTATCTCCCGGTTGGGAGAAAAGGCGCTACCCCTCTATCGCCTCCTTCGATGCACCGAACACTTCGAGTGGACGGCTGCCGCCACGACCGGACTCGAGGAAATAAAATCCATATTGGCAACAAACCCCGTCCTGGCCGCTCCAAACATCAGCGAACCAATGCTATTGTACATTGCAGCAACCCATCAAGTTGTCAGCGCAGTACTCGTCGTCGAGCGGGAAACGGACGGACACAAATTCCCCCTTCAAAAGCCGGTTTACTATGTGTCCACTGTCCTCACCCCATGCAAATCACGGTACCCACATTATCAAAAGATTGCATATGCGGTATTCATGGCATCCCGGAAGCTACGACACTACTTTCAAGAGTGTTCAATCACAGTAGCATCGGAAGTACCACTCAACGATATTATAAACAACCGTGACGCAACAGGCCGGATTGCAAAATGGGCCATCGAGCTCCTCCCGTTCGACATAACTTATAGGCCACGGCGAGCTATCAAGTCGCAAGTTTTGGCCGACTTCGTCGCAGAATGGACGGAGGCCGAACTCCCTAAAGAGTACGGCACATATTCAAACTGGATTATGCACTTCGACGGTTCCAAAATGTTGGCTGGACTAGGGGCCGGCGTCCTTTTGACGTCCCCCACAGGAGACACAGTTCAATATGTACTCCAGATTATGTACACGGACTCCAACAATGTAGCCGAATATGAGGCCCTCTTACATGGTCTCCGGATGGCAGTATCCATGGGCATTCAATGCCTAGAGGTGCGCAGGGATTCGAACCTCGCGATATCCCGAATAAATTGAGACTTCGATGCCAAGGATCCAAAATTGGCAGCTTACCGCAACGCCGTCCTCAAAATGTCAGCTCGGTTTGAGGGGCTCGAATTTCACCATATAGCCCGAGAAAACAATCAGGCGGCAGACGTCCTGGCACGCATCGGTGCAAAACGCGATGCGGACCCCCCAACATCTTCCTGGAAAGGATGTTCAAGCCATCCGTAGTATGGGAAGAGGAACATGGCAATATTAGCCCGGACCAAACCGCACCGTCCGGCGCCGAACAATCTGACATTATCGGAGGCTCTGCCAATGAAATCACAACCTCAGCCCACGTACTAATGGCTGTTATCGCCCCGTGGACAGAACCATTCCTAGCCTACCTTACTAGGCAGGAACTCCCAGAGCAAAACGAGGCACGCTGTATAGTGCGGCGATCTAAAGCCTATAAAGTCCATGAGGGAGAACTTTATAAGAAAAGCACTACCAGAGTCCTTCAAAGGTGCATCTCCGAAGAGGAAGGGCGGAACCTACTGGCTGAAATTCATGCCGGACTCGATGGCCATCACGCTGCAGCTCGGTCCCTTGTAAGCAAGGCTTTCCGTACAGACTTTTATTGGCCGACGACCCGTGCGGACGCTCAGGACTTGGTCCAACGATGCGCCGGTTGCCAGCTTTTTGCAAACCATAGCCATATGCCACCCACCGCCCTCCAAACTATCCCCATCACTTGGCCTTTCGCGGTCTGGGGGCTTGACATGGTGGGACCCCTTAAAGGTGGAACCCACAAGAAAAAATACTTACTGGTCATGGTGGATAAGTTCACCAAATGGATAGAAGACAAGCCTGTTAAGACGGCCGAATCCGGGCCTGTGATAGACTTTATATCCGGGGTCGTACACCGTTATGGCGTCCCCCACAGCATCATCACCGATAACGGCATGAACTTTACGGTCGATGAGGTAAAACTCTGGTGCAAAAACATGGACATCAAGCTCGATTATGCTTCCGTCTATCACCCACAAACTAACGGTCAGGTCGAACGTGCAAATGGTCTCATCATGAGCGGCATCAAACCCAGATTATTGCGGTCCCTCAAGGAATCTAACACGCACTGGGTAGAGGAGCTTGACTCCGTACTCTGGGGGCTGCGGACCACGCCGAATCGCACCACCGGATACACACCATTTTTTATGGTGTACGGCGCAGAGGCAGTCTTGCCCTGCGACATAATTCATGACTCACCTCGAGTGCGCATGTACGAAGAAAGGGAAGCCGAGCTCGATCGGCAGGACGGTTTGGACGCCTTAGAGGAGGAGCGCGACACGGCAAAAGCCCGTTCCGCATTCTATCAACAGCAGGCTCGAAGATATCAAAGCAGAGAAGTGCGGGCCAAAAACTACAACGTTGGCGAATTAGTTCTATGCCTGCCGAACAAGAAAAAGGACAAGCTGAAGCCCAAGTGGGAAGGTCCCTTCATAATCGACCAAGTCCTGACTGGTGGAGCATACCGCTTGCGAGATGCGTTGGATAACCGACTCGAGCCGAACCCATGGAACGCAGCCCGTCTCCGAAGATTCTACGCCTAGCGCCGGACTCTGTGTTTGTCTCCTTCCTCTGTCCATTTTTTACATTTTCTGTCTTACATTTCTCTCCTTCCCCTCTTTTCTTTTATAGCCCTTAAAGGCTCCTCAAGTGACGTGCTACTCGCGCTCATTAAACCCGGGGGCTTCTTTAACAGAAGCTTATTTATACGGGCTTCACGCCCACCACATGTGTCAAACTTCCGCATGTACCTTTTCTTCACCATTATATGCATCGATATGACTTAAGTTTTGGCCAAGCTGGGTTGCCTGGCTCCTGTGCTTACCCCTACGTTCCTGATTGTTTGGCTAGGTGGTAAAGGGAGCACCTCTGCGATTGTTACTGCCGGATCAGCCGGATGTGTACCTCAGACTGGGTGAAGCCGAAAGCTAGCGTTCTTAAGGGAATATTCGGTCGGTGAACTAAAAGATGGCCTTTTTTACTTATTTATATATATGCCCCCAGATGATTTTCCTGCGTTTGCAGTCCGGACATGCACTTTAGGGCATGCCTCCTAGAGAAAGGAACCCCTAACAGAACTATTCTCTCTGGAAGATGTTTCTTACTAACCATGTAATATAACATAACTAGTTGGGCACTTGTCTGATAAAGCACTAGTGACCCCTACGCCTGGTCTCCATGCATACCCCGGTTCTTACATAACTAGTAGGGTATTCGGACACACTCCAGACCGTCAAGTCCTGAGGTTGAAGAGAAAAGGTCGGCAACGACAAACGATCTACAATCCGGCTAGAAGGCATTACACATGTCAATTAAAAATTACATGGTCACTCTGACTGATTGTATTCCTCTTCAATACCATCTAACAGGCTGTCTAACTTACAGTCCTGCTGGGAATACTTTGCGGCCAATTCTACTTGGCCGTACACTAAGCTTACAGGGATCTCCTTCCCGTCAGGCCCCACAGGTCCGACCTCGGCCATGTGGTTTGGGTCAGACTTCGTGTACCGCGTCTTCACCATGGCCCAGGCCTCCCTAGCGCCTTGTCGGCAGGCCGATATCTTCCACAACTGGAAGCGCCGCCGAGCTCCCTTAAGCTTCTCCGAAAGCTCTCCAAGGCCCTCGGGCATGGAGTGGGAAGGCCATAAGGCTTGGGCAACGCCTCACATTGCCTGCCGAACTCGCTCGTGAAGTTGCGAGAGCTCGGGAAGAAGGTCACCTGTAGAACCGGGCATCTCCTCTGCAGGATGACCCGATAGCATACCTACAAACATTACTCTATTAGTCGACTTCCTCACCGAACTCTTTTCTTTCAAAGATTCGCTTAAGCACTTACTAAATATGCCGCGTCGAAGCCGCTGATTCTCCTTAGTAGAGTCCGACAGCTGGCCACGAACATCTTTAAGTTCAACATCCAGCTTGGTGTTGGCATCCTGAAGATCATTCTTCTCCCGCCTCACCCTTGTCAACATACTCTCACCAGCCTTTAGCCGGCGCAACAGTTGTTGCCTCTCCGGATCTAGTCCGGCGCCATCTGCAATACGATTTTTCAGATTTACACCCACGCCGCACTTTGCAAGATACTAATATTTCGAAGTGTATCTTACCAGAGGGGGTCTCTTTGGGCTCCCCTGCCGCGGCTAGTGTGGCCTCTAGTTGGGCTTTGCACTCTTCCAGCTCCTGGGACAGTACGGTATTTTTCTCTATAAGAACCTGCATAACAAATGATCCTTAAATCAGTTACCCTAACTGTTTCAAGTCTCGGGGGTACTGGCATATATATATATATATATATATATATATATATATATATATATATATATATATATATATATATATATATACCAAAATTTTCTTACCCGTATGTCTTTTACATATTTCTCCGTGGCTCTGGCTAAACCATTTTGAGCGGCACGGAGATACGCATCTCCCGAATTGAAGGCATCTAATGCCTCTTGGGAGAAACAAGCGTCGCGAAGAACTGTCCGGCGACGCTGTGGTTCATAGCACTCTCCACCTCGGAATTGGTGGCAGACAGCCTGTCCGCATCCTCTGTCGGAGGAGCGTCCGGTGCGCGCCTTGTGTTCGCTTCCGCTTCCGGGCCAGGCGTTGGAGCCTGGCTGGTGGAGGCGTGATTGGCAAGCTCTCCGGATGTAGTCCGGCGAGGTCTCTTCGTCCTGAAGACAGCATGAACGTTAATATGCCCTGAAGGAATAACACCAGGGGAAAAGAGGGTGCGCTATACCTTTGCACCGGCGTCTCAGTCTGGACTACATTCCTTTTTACCCCACGGGGCCCTGCGGCCCCTTGTTGGCTAGCCGCCGCAGGTTCGGCCTCCCGCCTCGGAAACCTCCCCTGCAAAACACGGTCGTTGTCAGGAAAACTGAAATGCGTGAGAATGGATTCCTTCTCAAGGGGATGAGACTCCGCTCTCTGTTACCTAGGAGGCCGGGATTAACCATGGGTAATCAGCCGTAATGGCCACCGAGGTATTGTCCTTGCTTAGCTGATGAAACACCCCGTCAATCAGCTCCACCGATATGTCCGGATCCTCTTCGGAGTCTGGATCGAGGGACCGTTCTGGATCCTCGGGC
Source organism: Triticum dicoccoides (assembly GCF_002162155.2). NCBI lineage: Eukaryota > Viridiplantae > Streptophyta > Magnoliopsida > Poales > Poaceae > Triticum > Triticum dicoccoides. Next base: position 21,764,055 of record NC_041386.1, read on the forward strand.
TGTGGGGGACGGCTGTTTATATCCTTTACTTCCTGACGCAGTTCCTGCGTTGAAATCGAAAGAGTACATATTTAATCATGGGAATATAAAACGGGTGGGCAAGCACAATTGTCCACTTACACAACTCGGACGGTTGTACATAGAAAATCCGCCCTGCAGGTTGACGCGGAGGAATTCCTCCTCTTCTCCCTTGTACAAAGAGGATAAGATCTTTACTAGAGCGGCAGCTGAGGCTGGCCCCTTACGACCGTAACAGGTGGCGTCATCCTCCCCGTTAAAATCCCACATGGGGTGGCCTCTATATTGAAGCGGTTGCACCCCCCACATAATGCATGCGGCCATGACTTCAAACATGGTTAGTCCGGAATGTGCCAATAGTCTTATCCGACCCATCAGGTGAAGGACGTCCCTGTCGCCTTCTCTCTGAGAGCTCCACGGACGCCAGCTTAGGCGTTTCTTTAAGGGAGCACTGTTGAATTCAGGGAGACCGGCCCGGATAGGATCCGGCAGCGGGACATCATCTATATAAAACCATTCCGAAGGCCAGTCCTCGGACCCCTTCTTTGGGGTTCCGGATAGATATCCGGTCCCGGCGATACGCCACACTTCGGCTCCGCCCACTTGATATATAGACCCCTCTTGAGAGCAGGGCACCAGGAAGAATAACCTCTTCCACAGCGCGAAATGATCCTCAACACCCAAGAATAGCTCACAAAGGGCGACGAAGCCCGCGATATGTAATATAGAGGCAGGCGTGAGATTGTGCAGCTGGAGGCCGTAGAACTCTAGAAGCCCACGGAGAAATGGATGAATTGGAAATCCAAGTCCTCTTATTAGATAAGAGACGAGGCACACCCGCTCTCCTTTGGAGGGATTGGGGGTGCTCTCCGCTTGCTCTCCGCCATTATAGGTGGCGAGTCCGGCTCGGACCGGGACCATATAGGCCTGAGGGAGAAATCCCTTGGCCTGAAGCGACACTAGCTCGCTGTGCGGGATGGAGCACCTCTCCCAGTCTCCAGGTTTAGGACGGGAAGGGCGAGAGGAGGAGCTGCGATGGCTGACCATGTTGGAATGGACCTTTGTTGGAGGCTCTCTGATGATTACTCGCGGAGAGGAGAAGGTGTGGTTTGGATCTGAATCCCCATCCCATTAAATAGGCGGCTCATTTATGCGGCTAGGGGTGTGAATGTAAAAACACCCCGACTTTTCGCATTCGTTTAACACATGGAAGATGGCCATTATTGGGCGTGGAAGCCAAGGTGCACTACATTACAAAAATCGGACATTATTCAGCAGGTACATGAAATTAGGAGAAGAACCCGCCTTGCAATGCCGAAGACAATCTGCGCACCGGACTTGTCATCATTAAAGCCTGGTTCGGGGGCTACTGAGGGAGTCCTGGATTAGGGGGTGTTCGGGTAGCCGGACTATACCTTCAGCCGGACTCCAGGACTATGAAGATACAAGATTGAAGACTTCGTCCCGTGTTCGGATGGGACTTTTCTTGGCGTGGAAGGCAAGCTTGGAGATGCGGATATTTAGATCTCCTACCATTGTAACCGACTTTGTGTAACCCTAACCCTCTCCGGTGTCTATATAAACCGGAGGGTTTTAGTCTGTAGGACAACTTCATCATACAACAATCATACCATAGGTTAGCTTTTAGGGTTTAGCCTCTTTGATCTCATGGTAGATCTACTCTTGTACTATCCATATCATCAATATTAATCAAGCAGGACGTAGGGTTTTACCTCCATCAAGAGGGCCCGAACCTGGGTAAAACATCGCGTTCCTTGCCTCCTGTTACCATCCGGCCTAGACGCACAGTTCGCGACCCCCTACCTGAGATCCGCCGGTTTTGACACCGACACCATCCCCGCCATCTATAGGTGCGGTGTCGGCGGACGAGCAATTCCCCACCTGCACCTCCCGCCTGGCCGGCCATCCCGAGCGCCGTCCTCGCCTCCTATAGCAGACGCGTTTTTTCCCTCCATTGAACCACCTCTGTACCCTTGCCTCTCGCCGATCTTGTCCCGCCTTTGCCTGTGCTTTTCTCATGTGCTTTTGTTGATTCTTGAGGAGGCTGGTTGATGCTAGGGATAACGTAGACATATTTGAATTGGTGAGATTTGATTCACGGGAGCAAGGTGGGATTATTCAGTGTATCACTATATATTCAATTGTATATGCAGCCTATGACGGATACAATTGAGCATGGATGCAGGCCCAGCCGAGGTTTCGCATATATTATGAGTGCTTACGTATACTCCATAAGTCGAGTATTATTAGGTGGGCTGACCACTTACCGCGTCTGTATTTTTCAAGCCGGAAGTAATGTGCTACTTTATTCGTTCATTGAATGGTACTCCTAAAATATATAGTATATCTTACTGTAGTTGTGTGTGGAAATACCTAACCATTCAAGGCATAATCATGTCTTTAATTAGAGCTAACCATTATCTCGTCATAAAAAAACAAATAGAACCACAATCCCTTTGTAATCATCCAGCATGCATATCTCAAGAATCAGCTTTAATCATCCAGCATGCACATGCAACACGGCTACGGGGCGCAGTTTAGCAGGACAGGAGCGGCCGTATAGCCGCCGTATATGCCTGTAGTTTTTAAACCCAATGATGGTCTTGCCTATGAAATAATATGTTAAGGAGCGAGATTGTACTATTTAATAGAAATATAAATCCTCTCATCAGCACACGAGCATGAGGTTACTCGGTTGGTCGTCGCGTTCCAAACTGGTTAGCAAGTAGTCATTAGACTTTAGATTTAGTGCTCCATCTTAGTCGTGCTTAGTTGATAGCTCGGCTGGTTAGCTTCAGTAATATCCAACGTGAGATCTAGAGTTCGATTCCTACAGCAATTATATTTTTCGTATTTCGTACGAAGCCTGCGAATTGGGCCGGCCCTTTTGTGCGTCTGACCGCTGTGCTCGATTCCTTAAAGAAAACACTATGCTCGATGAATTGGGCCGGCCCGGCTGCGTGTACTCCCGTTAAAACTGGCGTCTGTTGTCTCGAAAAAAAACTGGCGTCCGATCGTTGTGATCGATTAAAATATGAAAGAAAAAATTAGTAACACCTTGAATATGTTTTAAATTCAAGCTGAAAGCGTAAAATCACGGGAAGAAGTGTATTGTGACGGTGAACTCGGAGACTCAATTCGTGCTTTATTATTAGGGAGAGATTCCACATCAAAAATTCTGTTTTTATCATTTACCTACTTGAGGACGAGCAGGAATTAAACTTGGGGATGCTGATACGTCTCCAACATATCTATAATTTTTGATTGTTCCATGCTATTATATTATCAACCTTGGATGTTTTATATGCATTTATATGCTATTTTATATGATTTTTGGGACTAACCTATTAACCTAGAGCCCAGTGCATGTTTCTGTTTTTTTCCTTGTTTTAGAGTATTGCAGAAAAGGAAAATCAAACGGAGTGCAATTGACTTGAAACTTCACGAAACTTATTTTTGGAAGGAAAGCAACCCGGGAGACTTGGAGTGCACGTAAGGGAAGCAAAGAGGAAGCCACGAGGCAGGGGGAGCGCGCTCTACCCTCGTGGGCCCCTCGTGGCTCCCCTGATGTATCTCTTCCGCCTATATATATATATATATATCCATATACCCTAAAACGATCGGGGAGCACAATAGATCGGGAGTTCCGCCGCCATAATCATCCGTAGCCACCGAAAGTCAATCTAGACCCGTTCCGGCACCCTACCGGAGGGGGAATCCCTCTCCGGTGGCCATCTTCATCATCCCGGTGCTCTCCATGACGATGAGGGAGTAGTTCTCCCTCGGGGCTGAGGGTATGTACCAGTAGCTATGTGTTTGATCTCTCTCTCTCTCTCATGTTCTTGATTTGGCACGATCTTGATGTATTGCGAGCTTTGCTATTATAGTTGGATCTTTTGTTTCTTCTCCCCCTCTACTCTCTTGTAATGGATTGAGTTTCCCCTTTGAAGTTATCTTATCGGATTGAGTCTTTAAAGATTTGAGAACACTTGATGTATGTCTTGTCGTGCGTATCTATGGTGACAATGGGATATCACGTGATTCACTTGATGTATGTTTTGGTGACCAACTTGCGGGTTCCGCCCATGAACTTATGCATAGGGGTTGGCACACATTTTCGTCGTGATTCTCCTGTAGAAACTTTGCGGCACTCTTTGAGGTTCTATGTGTTGGTTGAATAGATGAATCTGAGATTGTGTGATGCATATCGTATAATCATACCCATGGATACTTGAGGTGACATTGGAGTATCTAGGTGACATTAGGGTTTTGGTTGATTTGTGTCTTAAGGTGTTATTCTAGTATGAACTCTAGGGCTGTTTGTGACACTTATAGGAATAGCCCAATGGATTGATCGGAAAGAATAACTTTGAGGTGGTTTCGTAACCTACCATAATCTCTTTGTTTGTTCTTCGCTATTAGTGACTTGGGAGTGACTCTTTATTGCATGTTGAGGGATAGTTATGTGATCCAATTATGTTATTATTGTTGAGAGAACTTGCACTAGTGAAAGTATGAACCCTAGGTCTTGTTTACTATCATTGCAATACCGTTTGTGCTCACTTTTATCATTAGTTACCTTGCTGTTTTTATATTTTGAGATTACAAAAACCTTTATCTACCATCCATATACCACTTGTATCACCATCTCTTCGCCGAACTAGTGCACTTATACAATTTACCATTGTATTGGGTGTGTTGGGGACACGAGAGACTCTTTGTTGTTTGGTTGCAGGGTTGCTTGAGAGAGACCATCTTCATCCTACGCCTCCTACAGATTGATAAACCTTAGGTTATCCACTTGAGGGAAATTTGCTACTGTCCTACAAACCTCTGCACTTGGAGGCCCAACAACGTCTACAAGAAGAAGGTTGTGTAGTAGACATCACGTCCTTGACTCAGGTGACACAACACATGGTTGTGTCATCGGTGTAAAGGGAGTTACGAAGTGCCCACCAAGACCACCAAGCATGTGAAGATTTTCATTGTGAAATACCAACTCCAATATTCGTGGAAGTGGGTCAACGGCTAGGAGAAGAGCGGCAACAACAGGTCACCCTGACATAGACCCCTCTCATGCTTATGGCTGCCTCTAGACTCCATTAAGAAGAAGCGTAGAAGACAATGCATTGAGCAAAGCCGAAAGCCAATCCCTAGACCTAGCTAACAACCTCTTCTCTCGAGAAGGTCAAGTAAGTACTCCCATCTCACCAAGTCAAAAGTCTTCTTCATGTCTACTCCCTCCGTCCACAAATAAGTGTACATCTAGCTTTTGTCCTAAGACAAAGTTTTAAAACTTCGACCTACTTCCTAGGGAAAAGTAGTAGCATTTATGGCACTAAATTAGTGTCAATGAATCTGTTTTGAAATATACTTTCATAATATACCAACTTGATGTCACATATGTTACTACTCTTTTCTATATAATTGGACAAAATTTTAAAACACTTGGAACAAAAGGTAGATGTACACTTATTCGTGGACGGAGGGAGTAGCTTGTAAAAGGAGTGACATCGCCCCAATACCGTGAAGCATCCTTGCATAATTAGGGACATATATAGAATTCTCATGGATGCTTTTAATCTGATGAATACACTCTGAGCATGTGAAATCAATAGTTATTTGGTTTTGTCCTGTAATTTCATTTTTACTTAAACATCTGTGATCTACCAGTCTTTCATTTTTCTGAAAAATATAGACCAGTCTCAAGTATGTAAATTATGCACATGAACTATGACTTAATAGCTTGCGGTGGATTCCTTCTTTCCCCTCGCTCGCGCTGCCTCCAGGGCAGTTGGTAAACATAGTAGAAAAAAATTGTCTATGGTCCAGGAACACTATAAAGATGTATTAATTAGAGGGAGAAGAAGAGAACCACACATGGCTTCTCTATTATGAGGGTTTGAGGGATCTAGTTCTAGCTCTAATTAGAAAAACTCTAAATTAAAACTAGAACTTAGAGAATTAGAGGAGGCTCCAAAACTTGTGTGCTCCAAGAGCCAAACCTCTAGTATATATAGGCTGAGAGAGTGGAGGAGCACCACAAAGGGGAGGAGGGCTCCTCCCCTTGTGCTGACCCTAGGGGAAGGAGGAGTCCTCCTCCACTCCCAATTCGGCCTCCCCTATGCCTAAAAAGGCTGACGGCCCGCCATCTTTTATTATTGGGCCCTAACTCTCTACCACTTGGCTTTTTAGTATTTTCTTTAGCTTGTTAATATTTAATTAATTCTAAAAGCCTCCTAATCACTATTAGAATATTTTATTATTAATTGAACATCTCTAGAAACATTTTCCACCTATATATCAATTCCCGGTATTACGCGGTAAACCCCGAAACGCTTCTGGTTTCTCTCAAAACTATTTCTAATATTTCTCTCAAAACTATGATCCCCTTAAGTGTGTGACCCTATAGGTTTGGTTAAACATTGACATGAACGAAACTCCCTTTCGTTCAACGATCAATAGTGGAATCGTGTGAACCTCCATATTGATCTCTATGAACACACGAATGATATTCGAGTAAACCTTTCGTTATCATGTGATATTCCCTTTCCATCGCGATACTTTACAAAACCCGAGGTGAGATATATCAGTATCCTCTTGAGTCATTCTCATGCTCACTATACTGGTCTGCTCGTTACCGGTTTTGTTCTTTCTCGTTGACATGTTACGACATCCCTGTGACCTAGTCACTTGTGTCTGGCCAGACTATGATGGATGCCATCACACTAAGAGGGCCCTAAGAATATCTCTACATTGTCGGAGGAGCAAATCCCACTCTTGAGCTATCCGCCCCTTGTCATACTTTTCGATGGACCTAGAAAGTTGTTGTTATGATCACCGTGTTACGAATGACATTTGAGCAACCCCAAAGTCCATGGTCTAGTAAGAAGTGACCATGATACTCTCATGGTCTAAGGAACTAAAGAATACGTTAACTCCCCGTATTATATCAACAGACTTGTGATGATTGCATCTCAAAGTATAACAAACAAGTTGGATCAATTCAATAATATGATTGTTCTTCTAACATCAAACCTTAATGTTGTTTTAGGATTATTGTTACACTTAACGAAATTCCAAGATCTGGAAACAACATCAATATATACAACACTTGAGCTACTCCTAGTGGCAATGCTAGGAATCAGGTTTTACTGTTTATCATTCCACACGTGCTTATGAGTTTTCTTCTAAATCACATATTCCAGAATCATAGCAGTTATATCATAAAATATAAATTATTAACATGGAGATAAATAATACTCCCTCCGTCCCATAATATAAGAGCGTTTTTTACACTAGTTTAGTGTCAAAAAGCTCTTATATTATGGGACATAGGGAGTACAATATTAGTGCCTCTAGGGCATATTTCCAACATGGTGTGGCCTGGGTGAACCCTAGCCGCCGCTGCCTCCGCTCCCGACTCACCTTCTCCATCTCCTCGTCACCGCCGCCGGAGCAAGGTGATAAGTGATACGTCTCCAACGTATCTATAATTTTTGATTGTTCCATGCTGTTATATTATCATTCTTGGATGTTTTACAATCATTTTAAAGAAACTTTATATCAATTTTGGGACTAACCTATTGACATAGTGCCCAGTGCCATTTGCTTGTTTTTTTACTTCGCAAAAATTCAATACCAAACGGAGTCCAAATGCAGCAAAACTTCTTGGAGATTTTTTTGTAGCAGAAGACACCTGTTGGGCCAAAGAAGTACCAAAGGGGGGATCCAAGGGGAGCACAACCCACCAGGGCGCGTCTGGGAGCCGAGGCGCACCCAGGTGGGTTGTGCCCACCTCAGTGGCCTCCTGCTCCGCCTCTTTTCTCTATAAATACCCAAATTTTGTAGAAACCTTAGGGGAGTCAAGGAAAATCAATTCCAGCCGACGCAAGTTCCAGAAACCACAGATCCAATCTAAACACCATCACGGAGGGGTTCATCATCCTCATTGGTGCCTCTCCGATGATGCGTGAGTAGTTCATTGTAGACCTACGGGTCCATAGTTAGTAGCTAGATGGCTTCCTCTCTCTCTTTTGATTCTCAATATAATGGTCTCTTGGAGATCTATTTGATGTAACTCTTTTTGCGGTGTGTTTGTTGGGCTCCGATGAACTTTGAGTTTGTGACCAGATCTATGTTTTTATCCATGAAAGTTATTTGAGTCTTTCGATCTCTTATATGCATGATTACTTATTACCTCATATTTCTTCCTCGAATCTTTGGTTTAGTTCGGCCAACTAGATCAATTTTTCTTGCCATGGGAAGAGGTGCTTTGTGATGGGTTTGATCTTACGGTGCTCGATCCCAGTGACAGAAGGGGAAATGACACGTATGTATCGTTGCTATTAAGGATGACGAGATGGGGTCTATTTCTACATAAATAGATCTTGTCTATGATACGTCTCCAACGTATCTATAATTTTTTATTGCTACGTGTTATATTATCTACTATTTTGGGCAATATTGGGCTTTATTATCCACTTTTATATTACTTTTGGGACTAACCTATTAACCGGAGGCCCAGCCCAGATTTGTTGTTTTATGCCTATTTTAGTGTTTTGAAGAAAAGGAATATCAGACGGAGTTGAAACGGAACAAAATCAACTGGAGAAGTTATTTTTGGAAGGAAACACACCTCATGGACTTGGACCCCACATCAGAAGATACGGGAGCTGCCCACGAGGGTGGGCGCGCGCCCCCTGCCTCGTGGGGCCCCCGTGGCTCCCCTGACGTGCTTCTTCTGCCTATATAACTCCATATACCCTAAAACTTCCAGAACGCACAATAGATCGGGAGTTCCACTGCCAGAAGCCTCCGTAGCCACGGAAAACCAATCTAGACCCATTTTGCACCCTACCGGAGGGGGCAATCCTTCTCTGGTGTCCATCTTCATCATCTCGGTGCTCTCCATGACGAGGAGGGAGTAGTTCTCCCTCGGGGCTGAGGGTATGTACCAGTAGCTATGTGTTTGATCTCTCTCTCTCTGATGTTCTTGATTTGGCACGATCTTGATGTATCACGAGCTTTGCTATTATAGTTGGATCTTATGTTTCTCCTCCCCCTCTACTCTCTTGTAATGAATTGAGTTTCCCCTTTGGAGTTATCTTATCGGATTGAGTCTTTAAAGATTTGAGAACACTTGATGTATGTATTGCCGTGGATATCTGTGGTGACAATGGGATATCACGTGATTCACTTGATGTATGTTTTGGTGATCAACTCGTGGGTTCCACCCATGAACCTATGCATAGGGGTTGGCACACGTTTTCGTCGTGATTCTCCGGTAGAACTTTGGGGCACTCTTTGAGGTCCTATGTGTTGGTTGAATAGATGAATCAGAGATTATGTGATGCATATCGTATAATCATGCCCACGTATACTTGAGGTGACATTGGTGTATCTAGGTGACATTAGGGTTTTGATTGATTTGTGTCTTAAGGTGTTATTCTAGTACGAACTCTAGGGCTGTTTGTGACACTTATAGGAATAGCCCAACAGATTGATTGGAAAGAATAACTTTGAGGTGGTTTCATACCCTACCATAATATCTTCGTTCGTTCTCCGCTATTAGTGACTTCGGAGTGACTATTTGTTGCATGTTGAGGGATAGTTATGTGATCCAATTATGTTAGTATTGTTGAGAGAACTTACACTAGTGAAAGTATGCACCCTAGGCCTTATTTCCTATCATTGCAATACCATTTACGCTCACTTTTATCACTTGCTACCTTGCTGTTTTTATTATTTCAGATTACAAATACATTTATCTACTATCCATATACCACTTGTATCACCATCTCTTCGCCGAACTAGTGCACCTATACAATTTACCATTGTATTGGGTGTGTTGGGGACACAAGAGACTCTTTGTTATTTGGTTGCAGGGTTGTTTGAGAGAGACCATGTTCATCCTACGCCTCCTACAGATTGATAAACCTTAGGTCATCCACTTGAGGGAAATTTGCTACTGTCCTACAAACTTGTGCACTTGCAGGCCCAACAACGTCTACAAGAAGAAGGTTGTGTAGTAGACATCAAGCTCTTTTATGGCGCCGTTACCGGGGAGGTGAGTGCTTGAAGGTATATCTTTAGATCTTGCAATCGAGTCTTTTAGTTTCTTATTTTATCACTAGTTTAGTTTATAAAAGAAAATTACAAAAAAATGGAATTAAGTTTGTCTCATACGCTTCACCTTTTTAATATGTTTTGTGATTATGATGGAAAGGATAATTGTGCTCGAGTGCTAGAAGAAGAAATCTATAAAATGTTTGGCACTAAATATTTGAATGATGAGCATGATTGCAATGTTGTTAGTACGAATTCTTTGAATATCCATGATGCTAATGATGATTGCACTAGTTATGATGAAAATGTCTCCTATAAACATGTCAATTTTTGTGGAGAAGATTGGATTTGCAAGTACACACCAAATAGGGAAGATAGATATAGCAAGAGGCATAAGTACTTAGAAACCAAATTATTGCAAGAAGAGCTAGATGAATGTGCTGAAAGATTCAATATTTTTCGTGCCCCTTGTAAACTTTGCAATGAACATGGTCATTTAAAGCTCCAATGCTATTTGTTTCATGATCAAGTCGTGTCCAAATATTGTGATAATTTTATTACCCTTGAGCATCATAAAGAACTTAGCCTTCTTTTGGGTTATGAAGAAATGAAACGTATAACTGAGGGTATTCCAAAATTTAATCTTGATAAAATTCTTGATTTTGATCTAGAGAAGATTTATATGTATTGTGCGGTGAATTGCATTGAAAATCCTTATATTGCCAATTACATAAAGAAAAGAAAACAAATAGAAGATGAAGAGAATGCTAATGAAAGGGAAGAGACTTCCCAATATTCTCCTATTATTTCTTATGATGAATCAGGTAACGAGGAAGAGCCTCCTACTCAACCAATCTCATTAATAAGGAGCTCCAAAAAGAGGATTGAACCCACACATGATGTGGTGAAGAAGAAGAAAAGAAAAAGGAAGAGAGGTAAAAAGGTATCTCTCCCAAATAACATTGCTCCTATTATTGATGTGCCTCATCAAAATGAAGATGATACACTTGATGATGATCTCATTTTGCCTATTGCTTGTTGTGATGATTATGATTGGGAGATAATGATACTTCTTATGATCTTGAAAATCTTTTTGGTACTTGCTTGAAAGAATATAATAATTGTATACTATCAGTGCTATCTATACTATTAATGATGAGAGTGATTATGCTTATGATATGAAAAGGCCCAAGCTTGGGGAAGCTATGTTTGATGAGGATGACATATTTGAGAATATATTTGCTGCAATTAATGTTTGTCCCAAGCTTGGGGAAGCTATGATTAATGAAGATGATATTTTTAGTCTCCCAAGTTTTGATATGCAAGTTTATAATGATGATAGCATGCCTCCTACTTATGATGATTATTGTGATGATACTTATGTTATAAAAAGTAGTGATTATATTTATAAAACTTGTCATGATTATGATTACCCTTTTTTCTGAACATTACTCTTTTAATGTGGAAACAATTTATAGTATTCAAGTCTCTTATGATACTCCCACTATTCCGATTGAGAAGAATTGTGCTCATGTGGAAAGTAATAAAATTTCTATGCTTGTAGATTATGAAAATAATGCTTTAGATGCTGGTTATATTGTTGAATTAATTCATGATGCTACTGAATATTATTATAAGGGAGGAATATATGCTTGTACGAATTGCAATAATATCAAGTTTCCTCTCTATGTGCTTAAAGTTTTGAAGTTATGCTTGTTTTGCCCTCCTATGCTAGTTGATTATTGTTCCCACAAGTTGTTTGATCACAAAATCCCTATGCATAGGAAGTGGGTTAGACTTAAATGTTCTAGTCATATTCTTCATGATGCTCTCTCAATATTTCAATTCTTATCTTTTATGTGAGCATCATTGTCATCATCATGCCTAGCTAGGGGCGTTAAATGATAGCGCTTGTTGGGAGGCAACCCAATTTTATTTTAGTTCCTTGCTTTTTTTACTGTTTATTAATAAATAATTCATCTAGCCTCTGTTTATATGTGGTTTTATGCTTTTAATTTGTGTTTGTGCCAAGTAGAACCTTTGGGAAGACTTGGGGGAAGTCTTGTTGATCATGATGTAAAAAACGGAAACTTTAGCGCTCACAAGAACTGCTGCCATTTTTATTTGGAGAGTGTTATTTAGTTAATTATTTTTGAATGTGATTAATAGATAAATTCCTCAGGTCCAGAAATTTATTTGATAATTTTATGAGTTCCAGAAGTATATGTTTGATTCAGATTACTACAAACTGTTCTGTTTTTGACAGATTCTGTTTTTCATGTGTTCTTTACTTATTTTGATGAATCTATGGCTAGTAAAATAGTTTATAAACCATATAGAAGTTGTAATACAGTAGGTTTAACACCAATATGAATTTAGAATAAGGTCATTACAGTACCTTATGATGGTGATTTGCTTTCTTATACTAACGGAGCTTACGAGTTTTCTGTTAAGTTTTGTGTTGTGAAGTTTTCAAGTTTTGGGTAAGGATTTGATGGACTATGGAATAAGGAGTGGCAAGAGCCTAAGTTTGGGGATTACCAAGGCACCCCAAGGTAATATTAAAAGACAACCAAGAGCCTAAGCTTGGGGATGCCCCGGAAGGCATCCCCTCTTTCGTCTTCGTTCATCGGTAACTTTACTTGGAGCTATATTTTTATTTACCACATGATATGTGTTTTGCTTGGAGCGTCAAATTATTTTGTTAGGATTTTCTTGCTGTTATTTATAACAATGTTTTGCATCTTTTATTTCAATAAAAGTGGCATTGATAGTCTTTACTATGCCTATGTTACAAGTATACATGTTGCTGTTTGAAAACAGAAAGTGTACCGCTGTTGCAATAATTCCCTAGAAAAGTCAGAATGTGATAAAATGTTGAAACCTTTTTCATATTAAGCTCTGATAAATTTAATACAGTGGGAATTTTCTTTCATAATTTTTGGAGTTAGGAAGTATGGATGTTGCAGCATTCTTTACAGACTATCCTGTTTAGGCAGATTGCTGTTATGATTGCATTGCTTGCATATGTTTGCTTCTTTAATGATTCTATTTGAGGATAGGACTATTAAATATGCAGAGGCATTTAGTATGCAATGTTGAATAATAATTTTAGTGATTTGCTACAGTAGAGAATGATAAGGTTTTGGCAATGGTTTATACTAACTTATCTCACGAGTCCTTGTTGAGTTTTGTGTGGATGAAGCTTTTGAGATTTAGGGAGACCGTGATATGAGAGGAATTAAGGAGACACAAAAGCTCAATCTTGGGGATTCCCAAGGCACCCCAAGATAATATTTCAAGAATTCTCAAGCGTCTAAGCTTGGGGATGCCCCGGTTGGCATCCCACCTTTCTTCTTCAACAACTATCGGTTAGTTTCGGTTGATCCTAAGTTTTTGCTTCTTCACATGATGTTTGACATTCTTAGAATGTCATTTTATTTTGCTTTGTTTGCTGTTTGAATAGAATACCAAGATCTGAAATTATTAAATGTTAGAGAGTCTTCACATAGTTGCATAATTATTCGACTACTCATTGATCTTCACTTATATCTTTCGGAGTAGTTTGTTGTTTGCTCTAGTGCTTCACTTATATCTTTTAGAGCATGGTGGTAGTTTTATTTTGAATAAATAGATGAACTCTCATGCTTCACTTATATTATTTTGAGATTCTTAAATAGAATGGTAAGTTGCTTAAAATCCTAATATGCTTGGTATACAAGATTAATAATAAAATTCTCTTGTGAGTGTGTTGAATACTAAGAGAAGTTTGATACTTGATGATTGTTTTGAGATATGAGGATGGTGATATTAGAGTCATGCTACTTGAGGGGTTATGAATTTGAGAAATACTTGTGTTGAAGTTTGTGATTCCCGTAGCATGCACGTATGGTGAACTGTTATGTGATGAAGTCGGAGCACGATTTATTTATTGATTGCCTTCCTTATGAGTGGCGGTCGGGGACGAGCGATGGTCTTTTCCTACCAATCTATCCCCCTAGGAGCATGAATGTAGTACTTTGTTTCGATAATTAATAGATTTTTGCAATAATTATGTGAGTTCTTTATGACTAATGTTGAGTCCATGGATTATACGCACTCTCACCCTTCCACCATTGCTAGCCTCTCTAGTACCGCGCAACTTTCGCCGGTACCATAAACCCACCATATACCTTCCTCAAAACAGCCACCATACCTACCTATTATGGCATTTCCATAGCCATTCCGGGATATATTGCCATGCAACTTTCCACCATCCAGTTTATCATGACACATTCATCATTGTCATATTGCTTAGCATGATCATGTACTTGACATTGTATTTGTGGCAAAGCCACCATTCATAATTCTTTCATACATGTCACTCATGCATCATTGCACATCCCGGTACACCGCCGGAGGCATTCATATAGAGTCATCTTTGTTCTAGTATTGAGCTGTATCATCGAGTTGTAAATAAATAGAAGTGCGGTGATCATCATTCAATAGAGCATTGTCCCCCAAAAAGGGAAAGGCCAAATAAAAAAAAGAAGGGCCAAATAAAAAAAGAAAGGCCAAATAAAAAAATAAAGGCCAAATAAAAAAATAAAAGGGACAATGCTACTATCCTTTTTCCACACTTGTGCTTCAAAGTAGCACCATGATCTTCATGATAGAGAGTCTCCTATGTTGTCACTTTCATATACTAGTGGGAATCTTTCATTATAGAACTTGGCTTGTATATTCCAATGATGGGCTTCCTCAAAATGCCCTAGGTCTTTGTGAGCAAGCGAGTTGGATGCACACCCACTACTTTCTTTTGTTGAGCTTTCATACATTTATAGCTCTAGTGCATCCGTTGCATGGCAATCCCTACTCACTCACATTGATATCTATTGATGGGCATCTCCATAGCCCTTTGATACGCCTAGTCGATGTGAGACTATCTTCTCCCTTTTTGTCTTCTCCAAAACCACCACTCTATTCCACCTATAGTGCTATATCCATGGCTCACACTCATGTATTGCGTGAAGATTGAAAAAGTTTGAGAACAGCAAAAGTATGAAACAATTGCTTGGCTTGTCATCGGGGTTGTGCATGATTTAAATATTTTGCGTGGTGAAGATAGAGCATAGCCAGACTATATGATTTTGTAGGGATAACTTTCTTTGGCCATGTTGTTTTGAGAAGACATGATTGCTTAGTTAGTATGCTTGAAGTATTATTATTTCTATGTCAATATGAACTTTTGTCTTGAATCTTATGGATCTGAATATTCATGCCACAATTAAGAAGAATTACATTGAAATTATGCCAACTAGCATTCCACATCAAAAATTATCTTTTTTATCATTTACCTACTCGAGGACGAGTAGGAATTAAGCTTGGGGATGCTTGATACGTCTCCAACGTATCTATAATTTTTGATTGCTCCATGCTATATTATCTACTGTTTTGGGCTATATTGGGCTTTATTATTCACTTTTATATTACTTTTGGGACTAACCTACTAAACGGAGGCCCAGCCCAGATTTGTTGTTTTATGCCTATTTTAATGTTTTGAAGAAAAGGAATATCAGACGGAGTCGAAACGGAACGAAATCAACTGGATAAGTTATTTTTGGAAGGAAACACACCTGATGGACTTGGACCCCATGTTAGAAGATACGGGAGCTGCCCACGATGGTGGGGGCGCGCCCCCTGCCTCGTGGGGCCCCCGTGGCTCCCCTGACGTGCTTCTTCTGCCTATATAACTCCATATACCCTAAAACTTCCAGAACGCACAATAGATCGGGAGTTCCGCCGCCAGAAGCCTCCATAGCCACCCAAAACCAATCTAGACCCATTCCGGCACCCTGCCGGAGGGGGCAATCCTTCTCCGGTGGCCATCTTCATCATCTCGGTGCTCTCCATGACGAGGCGGGAGTAGTTCTCCCTCGGGGCTGAGGGTATGTACCAGTAGCTTTGTGTTTGATCTCTCTCTCTCTCTCTCTCTGTCTCTCTCTCTCGTGTTCTTGATTTGGCACGATCTTGATGTATCGCGAGCTTTGCTATTATAGTTGGATCTTATGTTTCTCCTCCCCCTCTACTCTCTTGTAATGAATTGAGTTTCCCCTTTGGAGTTATCTTATCGGATTGAGTCTTTAAAGATTTGAGAACACTTGATGTATGTCTTGCCGTGGATATCTGTGGTGACAATGGGATATCACGTGATTCACTTGATGTATGTTTTGGTGATCAACTTGCAGGTTCCGCCCATGAACCTATGCATAGGGGTTGGCACACGTTTTCGTCGTGATTCTCCGGTAGAACTTTGGGGCACTCTTTGAGGTCCTATGTGTTGGTTGAATAGATGAATCTGAGATTGTGTGATGCATATCGTATAATCATGCCCACGGATACTTGAGGTGACATTGGAGTATCTAGGTGACATTAGGGTTTTGATTGATTTGTGTCTTAAGGTGTTATTCTAGTATGAACTCTAGGGCTGTTTGTGACACTTATAGGAATAGCCCAGCGAATTGATTGGAAAGAATAACTTTGAGGTGGTTTCGTACCCTACCATAATATCTTCGTTCGTTCTCTGCTATTAGTGACTTTGGAGTGACTCTTTGTTGCATGTTGAGGGATAGTTATGTGATCCAATTATGTTAGTATTGTTGAGAGGACTTACACTAGTAAAAGTATGAACCCTAGGCCTTATTTCCTATCATTGCAATACCGCTTACGCTCACTTTTATCACTTGCTACCTTGCTGTGTTTATTATTTCAGATTACAAATACCTTTATCTACTATCCATATACCACTTGTATCACCATCTCTTCGCCAAACTAGTGCACCTATACAATTTACCATTGTATTGGGTGTGTTGGGGACACAAGAGACTCTTTGTTATTTGTTTGTAGGGTTGCTTGAGAAAGACCATCTTCATCCTACGCCTCCTACGGATTGATAAACCTTAGGTCATCCACTTGAGGGAAATTTGCTACTGTCCTACAAACTTGTGCACTTGCAGGCCCAACAACGTCTACAAGAAGAAGGTTGTGTAGTAGACATCAGTCTACATCATGTCATCATTCTTATTCCATTACTCCATTTATCCTTGAATTTAATACACTAGATGCATGCTGGATAGCAGTCAATGTGTGGAGTAATAGTAGTAGATACAAGCAGGAGTCGGTCTACTAATCTTGGACGTGATGCCTATATAATGATCATTGCCTAGATATTGTCATGATTATTTGAAGTTCTATCAATTGCCCAATAGTAATTTGTTTACCCACCGTATGCTATTTTTCTCGAGAGAAGCCACTAGTGAAATCTACGGCCCCTGGGTCTCTTCTTTATTATATTTGCCTTCAAGATCTATTTTTATTCACTTCCATTCTATTAATCCAAAAACCCCAAAATACCTTGCTGCACATTATTTTATTTTGCATTTATTCGCGATCTTTTTATCCAATCTATCATATTTTTATCCCATCAACTTGACAATTTCTGGCACCATTACCCGAAAGGGATTGACAAACCTTTTAACATGTCGGGTTGCAAGTATTTGTTCTTTGTGTGCTGTAGTGCAGGTTACGTAGTGTTGCGTGATTCTCCTACTGGTTCGATAACCTTGGTCACATCACTAAGGGAAATACCTACCATTGTTGTGATGCATCATCCCTTCCTCTTTGGGGAAATACCGACGTAGTTCAAGACGCAATCAATAAGCAATGCTTGTCTAGCAGAAGGCAGTTGCGGGCTTTCCTCCTTCCTCATGGGGTGGCTCAGGCTGGTGCACGACGGCGTCCCTGGGCACCATGCACTCCGGCAGAGCTAGGACACTAGGACGATGGTCCCAGGGGTGCTCGGTGGTGGTTGTGCTACTATGGTTGCGGGGCAGCATGATGGCCAACTGTGGCACTCATTCACGGTGGATAGGGGCTTCCCCTACCCAAATCAGTTTCTGTTGCAGGTGGCGGAAGCTCGCACGCTCGCCAGTGGCCCTGGACGGCAGGCTTCACATCTAGGGTGGCTCTTTCCGAGAATGCGAGGTTGGGGGAGTTCGATGGTGTGGTGAGCTTGGCGGGTCTAGGTGAGGCCCAGCCTTGTTGCCGACTATGTTAAGGTTCGGGTCCTTCCGGTCATCGACACGTGCGATGGTGGGAGCCTAGTGGGTGGGGGCCTGCTATGCCTCCCGGATCCCTAAGCAGTGATATGTCTCCAACATATCTATATTTTTTGATTGTTCCATCCTATTATATTATCTGTTTTGGATGTTATATATGCATTAATATGATATTTTATATGGTTTTTGGGGCTAACCTATTAACCTAGAACCCAATGCCACTTTCTGTTTTTCCTTGTTTTAGAGTTCCGCGGAAAAGGAATACAAACGGAATAGAACTTTCGCGATGATTTTTCTTGGACCAGAAGACATCCAGAGGACTTGGAGTGCAAGTCAGGGAAGCCACGAGGCAGCCACAAGGATGGAGGGCGCGCCCCCACCCTTGTGGGCCCCTCGTGACTCCACCGACCTATTTCTTCCGCCTATATATATTCTCATATATCCCAAAACCAACCGAGGGAGCCACGAAAACACTTTTCCACTGCCACAACATTCTATACCCGTGAGATCCCATCAAGGGGCCTTTTCCAGCGTCCTGCCAGAGGGGATTCGATCGTGGAGGGTTTCTTCATCAACACCATTGCCCTTCCGATGAAGCATGAGTAGTTTACCTCAGATCTACGGGTCCATAGCTAGTAGCTAAATGGCTTCTTCTCTCTCTTTGATTCTCAATACCATGTTCTCCTCGATGTCCTTGGAGATTTATTCAATGTAATACTTTTTTGCGGTGTGTTTGCTGAGATCTGATGAATTGTGGATTTATGATCGGCTTATCTATGAATATTATTTGAATCTCCTCTCGATTCTTATATGCATGATTTGATATCTTTGCAAGTCTCTTCAAACTATCGATTTGGTTTTGCCAACTAGATTGGTTTTTCTTGCAATGGGAGAAGTGCTTAGCTTTGGGTTCAATCTTGTGGTGTCCTTTACAAGTGACAGTAGGGGCAGCAAGGCATGTATTGTATTGTTACCATCGAGGATAAAAAGATGGGGTTTTCTTCATATTGCTTGAGTTATGATACATCTCCAACGTATCTATAATTTTTGATTGTTCCATGCTGTTTTATTATCAATCTTGGATGTTTTATAATCATTTTATATCATTTTTTGGTACTAACCTATTGACATGGTGCCAAGTGCCAGTTGTTGTTTTTCCATGTTTTTTTACATCGAAGAAAATCAATATCAAACGGAGTCCAAATGCCACAAAACTTTATGAAGATTTTTTATGGACCAGAAGGAAGATGTTGGGCCCTGGTTGCACCAGTAGTGAGTCCCGAGGAGGGTACAACCCACCAGGGCACGCCAGGAGGCCCAGGCGCGCCCTGGTGGGTTGTGCCCAACTCGGGTGCCCCCCATAACGCCTCTTTGCTCTATAAATACCCCAAAAATCCCAGAACCCTAGGGGAGTAAACGAAATATTGTCGCGACCCGACCCAAATGGATCAAGCGCTCTGTGCTCAGGTGTCATCTCTGGATCAGTAATGCTGACACCACACAGTACATCGAAGGATTTATAGCAGAGTGGCAATCACACACTTATTACATCGTTGTCTCAAAAAAGAAGTTATTACAATAAATATGGCTTAAGGCCATCTAGTGTCGATAACAGCGGAAGACTCGGAAGATAAATGGGTCCATCAACTCCAACGGCATCACTGAGTATAGAACCACGACCTAAAAGCATCTTACTCGTCGTCTGAAAAGTCTGCAACATGAGAAGTTGCAGCCCGAAAACGGGTCAGCACATGGAATATGCTGGCAAAGTAACACATAGAGAGTAATGGAATGAAACAGCTATACTGTATGCATATATGGCTGGTGGAAAGCTCTATGGTTACAGTTTTTGCGTAAAGCCAGTTTTTCCCTACTGCAAAGGAATAAATTTATTTAACTATCATGGTGGTTGTGAAACATTGAGAATGGTTGACAACATTCTCAATCCCAATTAAGTAATTAAAACCCAGCAACATTAATTAGAAGTAACATGTTGAGATTCACATGATATTCAAGTACTAGATACTCAAGTTGTCCATTACCGGGGACACGGCTAATCATGATTAGTTTGTACACTCTGCAGAGGTTTGCACACTTTTCCCCACAAGACTCGATCGCCTCCGTTTGGTTTCTCGCACTACATGGTGTTTGAGAAGACGGATGACCGAGGCACAGCCTTTCAGAAGTGCTAGCACCTTACGATCGGGTAGACCGGTACACCTACATCCCCTACATCTGCTAGTCTACCACTGTAAGAGTTCGCACAACTTAGTCAACTATGCCTGAGCCCATAATGGCTTGTGGCTGCACACGGAAGTTTCTAGCATGAAAGATCTTATGATCCCTTTGAGCCTGGGTGGCGGTCCAAAAAAACAGGCAAGTCCTGATAGACATCAGGTGCCTCAATCCACCTAAATGTGTGTTTAAGTTGCCACCTTAGATAAACCATTAAAATTATCAACTCACATCTGTCATGGATATCACTCACCCAATCCACATCTACTAGCATAGCATGGCATAATAAGCAAACGTAGAAGTAACTCCCAAAGGTTTCATAATAATACAGGTAATAGGTACTACCTCATCTACTTCCCATCCCACAGTTTAATTAGATCCTAATCATGCAATGTGAGAGGATTGATCTAATGCAATAAAACTGGGTTGTAGAAAAGGTATGATCAAAGTGTTACTTGCCTTGCTGATGATCCGCGAGTCCTAGGGTTTCGAAGTAACAAGCGGCGCAATCCGGGTAATCTATCGCAGACAAACAACAAGCATACGATAAGTACTCATCTAATGCACAGGTAAAACTCGAACAAGAGAACGAACTAGAAGGTTCAACTTAAGAACTCCGGTTGCAAAGAAAGAAAGAACCGAACAGACGACGGAAAAACAAACGGCGGAAGAAAATAACTCGGTTCTAGCAAGTTGAAACTAGGTCAAATTTTACCGGGGCAAAAACTTGTTTAAGTTGATTAGACGGAACAGCAGTTTTGAAACGAAACTCCAGGCGCTTGAATCACCTGATTCCGATAAACGAGCGAGAAGATAAACTAGAACGAAGATCGGATCTGAGATCGCGATCGGAAAGAACGCGGAATAAATCCGACGAAAAGAAAAAGAAGAACGATTAAACGAACGGACGTTCGTTAACCTAGAAGAATCCGGTGATCACGTTCGTTAGGACGAACGGTCCGGCGAATGGTCCAAAGGCAACTAAATCGAAAAAGAAAACGAATCCGATCTAGGGTTTCGGAGAAGAAAACCGAATCAAAAACCGATCTAGAAAATCGGAACGGTTTAGAGAAGAAAAGAATCGGAACGATTAGAAGAAAACGATCTGAGGAAAAGAGATGCGGGGCAACCTCCGGCGAGGTCTCCGGCGAGGGGCTCCGGCGGCGGCGTAGGGCGGCGGCGGCGTGGGCAAGGTGCGGCAGCGGCACGGCTATGGTGGCGGCGGCGGGTGAGGGGCGCGGGTGGGGTGCGGTGGAGGGCTTGCGGTTTGGGGCTTTGATTTGATGTGTTTAGAGGGGGGGTGTTGGGGTATTTATATTGGGGAGGGGAGGGATTTACTTGGGGTAGGGGACAAGATATAGAGTAGGAATAGGAATCCTAAAAGAAAAGAAAAACGGAACAAAGGAAAGGGGGCTAAGAATCCTACTAGGATTTGTCTAAGAGGTAAGAGGCGAGGCGGCTGCCTCCTGCACCAGGCGCACGCACGCTGGGGCTGGGGCATGGGGTGGCCGGCCGGCTTGGGCCTTGGCCCGGCTGGGGCGCTGCTTTCTTTTTTTTTCTTTTTTTTAAAAACTGATTCGCGCACAGAAAACAAAAGAAAAAGAAAACTAAACGGGCTCCAAAAATTCTAAAGTAAATTTTCCCCGACTCCTAAAAATGAGTCGAACAAAATGAACTTTACTCCGGACCTAAAATGCAATTTTCGAAAACGCGCATTTTTCCCTATCCAAATAAAATGCAAACAAAACTCCGGCAAAACCAAAATTGATCTATTTATTAAATCTTCATTTTTTCCAAAATTTGGGAAAGTCATATTATTCCCTCTCTCTTATATTTTGACACCAGAAAAAATTATTGAAGATGAAATAAATAAATCAAATGATCCTCTTTTCAAATTCGAGAAAACTCTCAAATATGAAAATAACGAAATCTCCAACTCTCTCCGAAGGTCCTTGAGTTGCGTGAAATTTCTAGGATCGGGCAAAATGCAAGAAAATATGATATGCATGATGATCTAGTGTATAACATTCCAAATTGAAAATTTGGGATGTTACAAATATTCATCCAGCCGCCGCAGAGTCTAGAACCACCAGATCCAATCTAGACACCATCACTGAGGGGTTCACCACTTCTATTAGTGCCTCTCTGATGATGCGTGAGTAGTTCTTTGTAGACCTTCGGGTCCGTAGTTAGTAGCTAGATGGCTTCATCTCTCTCTCTCTCTCTCTCTCTCTCTCTCTTGATTCTCAAGACAATGGTCTCTTGGAGATCCATATGATGTAACTCTTTTGCGGTGTGTTTGTTGGGATCGATGAACTTTGAGTTTATGATCAGATCTATCTTTTTATATCCATGAAAGTATTTGAGTTTCTTTGATCTCTTTTATGCATGATCTCTTATAGCCTCGTATTTCTTCTCAATAATTGGGTTTTGTTTGGCCAACTTGATCTATTTATCTTGCAATGGGAAGAGGTGCCCGGTAGTGGGTTCGATCTTACGGTGCTTGATCCCAGTGATAGAAAGGGAACCGACATGTATGTATCATTGCTACTAAGTATAAAAAGATAGGATCTATATCTACCGCCATAGATAAACGGATCTCGTCTACATCATGTCATCGTTATTATTGCATTACTCCGTTTCCCATGAACTTAATACACTAGATGCATGATGGATAGCAGTCGATGTGTGGAGTAATAGTAGTAGATGCAGGCAGGAGTTGGTCTGCTAATCTTGGACGTGATGCCTATGTAATGATCATTTCCTGGATATCTTCATAATTATTTGAGGTTCTATCAATTACTTAACAGTAATTTGTTTACCCATCGCTTGCTATTTTTCTCGAGAGAAGCCACTAGTGAAACCTACGGCCCCTGGGTCTTCTTTCTCATATGTTTGCCTTTGCGATCTATTTTACTCTTGCTTTTATTTTCAGATCTATTAAACCAAAAATACAAAAATACATTGCTACACTTTATTTTATTTGCCATCTATTTATTCAGTCTATCACAACTTTCTCCCGTCCACCACCGTTTGAGGTGCCATTACCCGAAAGGGATTGACAACCCCTTTAGTACGTCGGGTTGGGAGTTGTTGTTATTTGTGTGCAGGGGCTGTTTACATTGTGTTGCTTGGTTCTGCTACTGGTTCGATAACCTTGGTTTCATATCTGAGGGAAATAGCTACCGCCGCTGTGCCGCGTCATCCCTTTCTCTTTGGGGAAATACCGACGTAGCTTCGAGCGACATCAAAACGAATTTATGGCGCCTATGCCGGGGAGGATCTTCATCATAACCAGGTTCCTAATCACAAATCTCATCTCCTCGCAATTTACATTATTTTCCATTTGCCTTTCGTTTTCCTCTCACCCACTTCATAAAAATTTACCATTTTATTCACCTTTTTTCCTTTTGTCATTCTCTTGCTTTCTAGTCTCGATGGCTAGTGTCGGTATCAAAACCGGTGGATCTCGGGTAGGGGGTCCCGAGCTATGCGTCTTGACCGGATGGTAACAGGAGGCAAGGGACACAAAGTTTTACCCAGGTTCGGGCCCTCTTGATGGAGGTAAAACCCTACATCCTGCTTGATTAATATTGATGATATGGGTAGTACAAGAGTAGATCTACCACGAGATCGGAGAGGTTAAACCCTAGAAGCTAGCCTATGGTATGATTGTTGTTCTATATGTTGTCCTACGGACTAAAACCCTCCGGTTTATATAGACATCAGAGAGGGTTAGGGTTACATAGAGTCGGTTACAATGGTAGGAGATCTAAATATCCGTATCGCCAAGCTTGCCTTCCACGCCAAGGAAAGTCCCTTCCGGACACGGGACAAAGTCTTCAATCTTGTATCTTCATAGTCCAGGAGTCCAGCTGAAGGTATAGTCCGGCTATCGGAACACCCCCTAATCCAGGACTCCCTCAGTAGCCCCCGAACCAGGCTTCAATGACGATGAGTCCGGCGCGCAGATTGTCTTCGGCATTGCAAGGCGGGTTCTCCTCCAAATTCCGTGTACCTGTTGAATAAAGTCTGGTTTCTTGTAAATGTTGTGCTCCTTGGCTTCTACGCCCAATAATGGCCGTCTCTCACGTGTCAAACGAATATGAAAAGTCTGAGTGTTTTTACATCCACACCCCTAGCCGCGTAAATGAGCCGTCCATTTAAGGGGACGAGGATTTAGATCCAAACCACACCTTCTCCCCTTTGTGAGTGTTCATCAGACCGCATCCGACAAAGGTCCATTCCACCATGGCCAGCCGTCGCAACTCCTCCTTTCACCCTTCCAGCCCTCATCCTGGATATTGGGAGAGATGCTCCATCCCGCATAGCGAGCTAGTGATGCTCCAGACCAAGGGATTTCTCCCCCCGGCCTATATGGTCCCGGTTCGAGCCGGTCTTGCCATCTATAATGGTGGAGGGCAAGTGGAGAGTGCCTCTAATCCCTCCAAAGGAGAGCGGGTATGCCTTGTCCCTTATTTAATAAGAGGGCTCGGATTTCCAATCCATCCGTTTCTCTGGGGGCTCCTAGAGTTCTATGGCCTCCAGCTACACAATCTTACGCCTGCCTCCGTATTGCATATCGCGGGCTTCGTAGCCCTCTGCGAGTTGTTTTTGGGTGTTGAGGCTCATTTCGGGCTGTGGAAAGAGCTATTCTGCCTTGAGCCCCATTCTCAGAAGGGGTCGATATATCGAGTGGGCGGAGCCGAAGTGTGGCGCATCATCGGGACCGGATATCTATCCGGAACCCCAAAGAAGGTGTCCGAAGACTGGCCTTCGGAATGGTTTTACATAGAGGACGTCCCGCTGCCGGATCCTGTCCGGATCGGCCTCCCTGAGTTCGATAGTGCTCCACTAAAGAAGCGCCTAAGTTGGCGTCCACGGAGCCCTCAGAGGGAAAGTGACAAGGACGTTCTTTACCTGATGGGCTGGATCAGATTGTTAGCTCATTCCGGACTGAACATGATTGGGGTCATGGCCGCATGCATCATGCGAGGGGTGCAACCGCTACAGTATAGAGGCCACCCCATGTGGGACTTCAACGGGGAGGACGGCGCCACCCGCTACGGCCGTAGGGGTCCGGATTCGGCTGCGGCTCTAACAAAGACCTTGTCCGCTTTGTATAAGGGAGAAGAGGAGGAATTTCTCCGTGTCGACCCACGGGGTGGATTTTCTATGTACAATCCCCCAAGCTGGGTAAGTGGTCACATTTACTTGCCCATCCGTTTTATATTCCCATTGTTAATATTCAGTCTAACGACTTCAACGCAGGAACTGCGCCAGGCTGTTAAAGAAATAAACAGCCCTCCTCCACAACCCGAGGACCCAGGACGGTCCCTCGACCCGGCCTCTCAAGAGGATCCGGACTTATCTGTGGAGCTGATTGATGGAGTGTTCCATCAATTGAGCGAGGACAACGCCTTGGTGGCCACTACGGTCGATTACCCAGGGCTAATCCCGGCCTCCCAGGTAACTGAGATCGAAGTCCCAGTACCCCGAATAGGGGTCCACCCTCTCGTGTTTACAGTTTCCTGATTACAACCGAGCTTTGCAGGGGAGGTTTTTGAGACGGGAGGCCGAACCTGCGGCGACAAGCCAACGAGGGGCCGCAGGGCCCAGTGGGCAGAAAAGAGGTGCAGTCCGGACCGAGGCGTCAGCGAAAAGGTATGGCGCGCCCCCTGATCCCAGGTGTTATACCTTCAAGGCATATTAACACTCGTGCTCTCTTTAGGACAAAGAGAC
The DNA here is from genome assembly GCF_002162155.2 of Triticum dicoccoides. Lineage (NCBI taxonomy): Eukaryota > Viridiplantae > Streptophyta > Magnoliopsida > Poales > Poaceae > Triticum > Triticum dicoccoides. The sequence goes on from NC_041386.1 coordinate 21,790,235, forward strand.
CTCGCCGGACTATATCTGGAGAGGCTGCCAATCGCGCCTCCACCAGCCAGGCTCCAAAGCCTGGTCCGGAGGCGGAGGCGAACACAAGGCGCGCACCGGACGCTCCTCCGACGGAGAATGTGGACAGGTTGTCTGCCACCAACTTTGAGGTGGAGAGTGCCATGAACCACAGGCGTCGCCGGACAATTCTTCGCGACGCTTGTTTCTCCCAAGAGGCATTAGATGCCTTCAGTTTGGGAGATGCGTACCTCCGTGCCACTCAAAATGGTCTAGCCAGAGCCACGGAGCAATATGTAAAAGACATACGGGTAAGAAAATTTTGGTAATTATATATATAGCAGTAGCCCGCGAGGCTTGAAACAGTTAGAATAACTGATTTAAGGATCATTTGATATGCAGGTTCTTACAGAAAAGAATTCCCTACTGTCCAAGGAGCTGGAAGAGTGCAAAGCCCAACTGGAGGCCGCACTAGCCGCGACAGGGGAGCCTAAGGAGACCCCCTCTGGTAATATATACTTCGAAAGATAAGTATTTTGCGAAGCACGGCATGGGTGCGAATCTGACAAATGAAATTGCAGATGGCGCCGGATTGAATCCGGAAAGGCAACATCTCCTACGCCAGCTGAAGGCTGGTGAGAAGGTGCTGACAAAGGTGAGGCGGGAGAAGAATGATCTCCAAGATGCCAGCACCAAGCTAGGCGTCGACCTGAAAGATGTTCGTGCCCAGCTGTCAGACTCCGTTAAGGAGAATCAGCGGCTTCGGTGCGGCATATTTAGTAAGTGCTTGAACAAACCTTTGAAAAAAAAGTTCGGCGGGGAAGTCGACTAACAGAGTAATGTCTGTAGGTGTGCTAACATGTCGTCCTGTAGAGGAGATGCCCGGTTCTACGGGTGACCTTCTTCCTGAGCTCTCGCAACTGCTCGAGCAAGTTCGGCAGGCAATGCAAGGCGTCGCTCAGGCCTTGTGGCCATCCATCTCCATGCCTGAAGGTCTTGGAGAGCTTGCGGAGAAGCTAAAGGGAGCACAACGGCGCTTCTGATTGTGGAAGATATCGGCCTGCCGTCAAGGCGCTAGGGAGGCCTGGGCCATGGTGAAGACGCGGTACACAAAGGCTGACCCCAACCTTATGACCGAGGTCGGTCCTATGGGGCCCGATGGGAAGGAGATCCCTGTAAGCTTAGTATATGGCCAAGTAGAATTGGCCGCAAAGTATTCCCAGCAGGACTGTAAATTAGACAGCCTGTTAGATGGTATTGAAGAGGAATACAAACAGTCAGAATGACTATGTAATTTAATTGACATTTATAATGCCTTCTAGCCGGATGGTAGATCGTTTGTCATGGCCGACCTTTTCGCTTCAGCCTCAGGACCTGATGGTCCGGAGTGTGTCCGAATTCCCATGTGGTCATATAAGAACCGGGGAATGCATGGAGACCAGGCGTAGGGGTCATTAGTGCGTGAACAGACAAGTGCCCGACTAGTTATGTTATATTACATGGTTAGTAAGAAACATCTTCCAGGGAGAATAGTTCCGTTAGGGGTTCCTTTCCCTGGGAGGCATGCCCTAAAGTGCATGCCCATTCTGCGAAAAAGACGCGGAAAAAAGCATCTGGGGGCGCATAAATAAATAAGTGAAAAGATCATCTTTTAGGTCACCGACCGAATATTCACTTAAGAACGCTAGCTTTTGGCTTCACCCAGTCTGAGGTACACATCCGGCTGATCCGGCAGTAACAATCGCAGAGGTGCTCCCTTTACCGCCTAGCCGAATAGTCGGGAACGTAGGGGTAAGCACAGGAGCCAGGCAATCCAGCTTGGCCAAAACTTAAGTCATATCGATGCATATAATGGTGAAATAAAAGGTACATGCGGAAGTGTAACACATGTGTTGGGCATGAAGCCCGTATAAATAAGCTTCTGTTAAAAGAAGCCCCCAGGTTTAATGAGTGCGAATAGCACGTCATTTGATGAGCCTTTAAAGGTTATAAGAGAAAGGGACGGGAGAAGGAGAGAAATGTAAGACAGACAGTATATAAAAAATGGACAGAGGAAGGAGACGAACACAGAGTCCAGCGCTAGGCATAGAATCTTCGGAGACGGGTTGCGTTCCATGGGTTCGGCTCGAGTCGGTTATCCGATGCATCTCGCAGGTGGTACGCTCCACCAGTCAGGACTTGGTCAATTATGAAGGGACCTTCCCACTTGGGCTTGAGTTTTTCCTTTTTCTTGTCCGGCAGGCGTAGAACTAATTCGCCAACGTTGTAATTTTTGGCTTGTACTTCTCTGCTTTGGTATCTTCGAGCCTGCCGTTGATAAAATGCGGAACGGGCTTTTGCCACGCGCGCTCCTCCTCCAATGCGTCCAAACTGTCTTGCCGATCGAGCTCGGCTTCTCTTTCTTCGTACATGCGCACTCGAGGTGAGTCATGAATTATGTCGCAAGGCAAAACTGCCTCTGCGCCGTACACCATACAGAATGGTGTGTATCCGATGGTGCGATTCGGTGTGGTCCACAGCCCCCAGAGTACGGAGTCGAGCTCCTCTACCCAGTGCATGTTAGATTTCTTGAGGGACCGCACTAATCTGGGTTTGATGTCGCTCATGATAAGACCATTTGCACGTTTGACCTGGCCGTTAGTTTGTGGGTGATAGACGGAAGCATAATCGAGCTTGATGCCCATGTTTTTGCACCAGAGTTTTACCTCGTTGGCCGTAAAGTTCATGCCGTTATCAGTGATGATGCTGTGGGGGACGCCGTAACGGTGTACAACCCCGGATATAAAGTCTATCATCGGTCCGGATTCGGCCGTCTTAACAGGCTTGGCTTCTATCCATTTGGTGAACTTATCCACCATGACCAGTAAGTATTTTTGCTTGTGGGTTCCGCCTTTAAGGGGTCCAGCCATGTCAAGCCCCCAGACCATGAAGGGCCAAGTGATGGGGATAGTTTGGAGGGCGGTGGGTGGCATATGGCTTTGGTTTGCAAAGAGCTGGCAACCGACGCATCCTTGGACTAAGTCCTGGGCGCCTGCCCGGGCTGTCGGCCAATAAAAGCCTGTACGGAAGGCCTTGCTTACAAGGGACCGAGCTGCAGCGTGATGACCGCCGAGTCCGGCATGAATTTCAGCCAGGAGGTTCCGCCCTTCCTCTTCGGAGATGCACCTTTGAAGGACTCCGGTAGTGCTTTTCTTATAAAGCTCTCCCTCGTGGACTTTGTAGGCTTTGGATCACCGCACTATGCAGCGTGCCTCATTTTGGTCCTCGGGGAGTTCCTTCCTAGTAAGGTAGGCGAGGAATGGTTCTATCCACGGCGCGATAACGACCATTATTACGTGGGATGAAGGTGTTATTTCATTGGCAGAGCCTCCGATTATGTCAGAATGTTCGGTGTCGGGCAGTGCGGTTGGGTCCGGGCTGTTATTGTTCGGCTCCCCTTCCCATACTACGGATGGCTTGAACAGCCTTTCCAAGAAGATGTTGGGGGGACTACATCGCGTTTTGCGCCGATGCGTGCCAGGACATCTGCCGCCTGATTATTTTCCCGGGCTATATGGTGAAATTCAAGCCCTTCGAACCGAGCTGACATTTTTAGGATGGCGTTGCGGTAAGCTGCCATTTTCGAATCCTTGGCATCGAAGTCTCCATTTATTTGGGATATTGCGAGGTTCGAGTCCCCGCGCACCTCAAGGCGTTGAATGCCCATGGACACAGCCATCCGGAGACCATGTAAAAGGGCCTCATATTCGGTTGCATTGTTGGAGTCTGTGTACATAATCTGGAGTACGTATTGAACTGTGTCTCCTATGGGGGATGTCAACACGACGCCAGCCCCTAGTCCGGCCAACATCTTGGAGCCGTCGAAATGCATGATCCAATTTGAATATGTGTCGTACTCTTTAGGGAGTTCGGCCTCCGTCCATTCTGCGACGAAGTCGGCCAAAACTTGCGACTTGATGGCTCGCCGTGGCTTATAAGTTATGTCGAATGGGAGGATCTCAATGGCCCATTATGCAATCTGGCCCATTGCGTCACGGTTGTTTATAATATCGTTAAGTGGTACTTCCGAGGCTACTGTTATTGAACACTCTTGAAAGTAGTGTCGTAGCTTCCGAGATGCCATGAATACCGCATACGCAATCTTTTGATAATGCGGGTACCGTGATTTGCACGGAGTGAGGACAGTGGACACATAATAGACCGGCTTTTGAAGGGGGAATTTGTGTCCGTCCGTTTCTCGTTCGACGACGAGCACTGCTCTTACAACCTGATGTGTTGCTGCAATGTACAATAGCATTGGTTCGCCAATGTTTGGCGCGGCCAGGACTGGGTTTGTTGCCAATATGGCTTTTATTTCGTCGAGTCTGGCCGTGGCTGCATCCGTCCATTCGAAGTGTTCGGTGCGCCGAAGGAGGCGGTAAAGGGGTAGCGCCTTTTCTCCCAAGCGGGAGATAAAGAGGCTTAGAGCCGCCACGCATCTGGTTAACTTTTGTATTTGTTTGAGGTCCTTTTGGATATCCAATTGTGACAAAGCTCGGATCTTGGCTGGATTTGCTTCAATTCCTCTACCATATACAATGAAGCCCAAGAGCTTTCCGGCTGGAACGCCGAAAACGCATTTTTTCGGGTTGAGCTTGATGTCATATGTTCGGAGGTTATCAAATGTGAGCCTCAAGTCGTCTACTAGAGATTCGACATGTCATGTTTTGACGACCACATCATCTACATATGCCTCCACTGTTTTGCCGATCTGGTTTGCCAGACATGTCCGAATCATGCGCTGATATGTTGCGCCGGCGTTTTTGAGCCCGAAGGGCATTGTGTTGAACCAGAATGGGCCGTATGGTGTGATAAATGCCGTTGCGGCTTGGTCTAATTCTGCCATCTTGATTTGATGGTAGCCGGAATATGCATCGAGGAAACACAACGAATCGTGTCCCGCGGTAGCGGCGATAATTTGATCGATGCGGGGGAGGGGGAAGAGATCCTTTAGGCAAGCCTTGTTAAGGTCTTTAAAATCAACACACAGGCGCCAGGATTTGTCCTTCTTTGGTACCATCACCAGGTTTGCTAGCCAGTCCGGATGTTTTATATCTCTGATGAATCCGGTCTCCAATAGCTTTGCTAGCTCCTCTCCCATGGCCTGTCTCTTAGGTTCGGAAAAACGCCGAAGAGCTTGCTTGACAGGTTTGAATCCTTTTAGGATATTTAAGCTATGCTCGGCCAGCCTGCCTGGGATTCCTGGCATGTCTGAAGGGTGCCAGGCAAAAATGTCCCAATTCTCTCGTAGGAACTCTCGTAGTGCGGCGTCTACATCAGGTTTAACTGTGCCCCGATGGAAGCTATTTTATTAGGGTCCGTTGGATGGACCTGGAATTTGACTATTTCGTCCGCCAGTTTAAAGGAGGTGGACTTGGATCTTTTGTCGAGTACCACATCGTCCCTATTCACCGTGGAGCGCAGCGCAATCAGTTCCTCAGCCGCTAGGGCTTCGGATAGTGCCCCGAGGGCCAGTGCGGCTGTCTTGTTTTTGACGCGGAGTGCTATGTCCGGATCACTAGCGAGAGTCATGATCCCGTTAGGCCCGGGCATCTTGAGCTTCATGTACCCGTAATGGGGTATTGCTTGGAAGATTCTAAACGCTTCCCGCCCTAGCAGAGTGTGATAACCGCTGCTGAACGGAGCCACATGGAACGTGACCTCTTCGGACCTGTAATTATCTGGCATGCCGAACACCACATCTAGTGTGATTTTTCCTGTACAACATGCTTCCCGACTGGGGATTATTCCTTTAAAGGTTGTGCTGCTTCGCTCAATGCGGTTCCAGTCTATTTCCATTTTTTGAAGGGTTTCCTCATAAATGAGGTTCAATCCGCTGCCGCCGTCCATGAGTACCTTGGTAAGACGAAAGTCGTCCACTATTGGACTGAGGACCAATGCGGCTGGTGCTCGGGCTGTTCGGAATTTAGGTTCATCACTAGCGTTAAAGGTAATAGCCGTGTCACTCTATGGGTTTATTGTTGCTACTTGGTAGACTTCGGCAAGGTTGCGGAGTGTCCTTTTTCGCATATTATTTGATGCGAAAGTCTCGAAGACTGTTAATACCGTATTGGTGTCTCTGGGGTGGCTTTCTGTGGCCTCCGGAATTAGGAGATCTTCGCCAATTTTGGCCACCTGCCGGAGTATCCAACATGCTCTAAGGCTGTGAGTTGGTGTGGCGTCCTCTATACTGTGAATTTTACAGGGTCCATTAAGCCATCCTTCCAGTACAGTTACATGCCCTATAGAGGGTTTTTGCTTTTTGGTGTTTGACCCGGGTGTCTGGCGATGATGCAGCCTTTTATTTTGGACTGGGTTTGTATTCAGGGCCGGATCGTCCCAAAATTTTATTTCGGTTTTCCAGGCGCTTTCCATCGCACAGTACTTTCGTACAATGGACGCCAAGTCAGCAAAGCATGTAATATCACGGCGACTTATGGCGTTGAGGATTCCCTTGTCCGTGCAATTATTGCAGAAAATTGAGATTGCATCTTCCTCGCGACAGTCCCTTATCCTGTTCCTAACCAGGAGGAATCTGGCCCAGTAATGATGTACTGTTTCTTCGGGCTCTTGCCTGATTTGGGATAGATCGCTTATGTTCGGGTGGGTGGGTGGAATTAAATCCGAAGCCTCACCCAATCTGAGGCTTAGAGGCCGAGGAATTTCCGAACTCGAAAATTTGGATTCCTGGATGTTGTCCAATGAATCCAGCCCGTCACATGACTCTAAGAACAGGTCTTGAGTGATATCCTCCCCTCCGCGGGTATCCGGCTTGGAGGGATAGGGAATCCGAACGTAGCTAGTCCTTAAGATAGATGAAGGGTCACTGCACTGTCCCTCTACCACGGCAACATGATGGGTGACTTGGGGAGAGTTAATCTCTCTCAGATCGGGCTTAGGCCCAATCTGGTCGTAATCCGTAGCGACTCCCAGGGCGGCGATGCGATCCAAGAGCTCGTTTATGGAGGAGAGCTCCATTGGATCTAATTGCTCGGCGAGTTCTGGGCTGACATGAAGATTTTTTTCGATGGCTCGAGAGGTCATCGTCGGCGCAGAAGCCGAACAGGCGGTCATAAGAAAACCACCTAGCCGGATGGTTTGGCCGACAGCCAAAGCTCCCTTAGCAACAGTGTCGTCTTTAAAGACGGGGCGAGGCATCCTTCCTGATGGCAACGACACAGAGGAACTCTCAATGAAAGCACCAATGTCGGTGTCAAAACTGGCGGATCTCGGGTAGGGGGTCCCAAACTGTGCGTCTAGGCCGGATGGTAATAGGAGGCAAGGGACACAAAGTTTTACCCAGGTTCGGGCCCTCTTGATGGAGGTAAAACCCTACATCCTGCTTGATTAATATTGATGATATGGGTAGTACAAGAGTAGATCTACCACGAGATCGGAGAGGCTAAACCCTAGAAGCTAGCCTATGGTATGATTGTTGTTCTGTATGTTGTCCTACAGAATAAAACCCTCCGGTTTATATAGACACAGGGTTAGGGTTACATAGAGTCGGTTACAATGGTAGGAGATCTACATATCCGTATCGCCAATCTTGCCTTCCACGCCAAGGAAAGTCCCTTCCGGACACGGGACGAAGTCTTCAATCTTGTATCTTCATAGACCAGGAGTCCGGCTGAAGGTATAGTCCGGCTATCCGAACACCCCCTAATCCAGGACTCCCTCAGCTAGCGTCCCCACTCCTCCTTTGTCAACAGATTTTGAAGTCCTTTACTTCAAGGACAAGGAGAAAACTTAAAAGATGCCTGGTATAGGTGAGGGAGTCTTGGATTAGGGGGTCTCCGGACAGCCGGACAATATCCTTTGGCCGGACTGTTGGACTATGAAGATACAATATTGAAGACTTTGTCCCGTGTCCGGATGGGACTCTACTTGGCGTGGAAGGCAAGCTAGGCAATATAGATATGTATATCTCCTCCTTTGTAACCGACCTTGTGTAACCCTAGCCCCCTCCAGTGTCTATATAAACCGGAGGGTTTTAGTCCGTAGGACAACATACAATCATACCATAGGCTAGCTTCTAGGGTTTACCCTCTCTGATCTCGTGGTAGATCAACTCTTGTACTACTCATATTATCAAGAATAATCAAGCAGGACGTAGGGTATTACCTCCATCAAGAGGGCCCGAACTTGGGTAAACATCGTGTCCCCTACCTCCTGTTACCATCCGCCTTAGATGCACAGTTCGGGACCCCCTACCCTAGATCCGCCGGTTTTGACACCGACATTGGTGCTTTCATTGAGAGTTCCACTGTGTCATCATCATAAGGAGGATGGCTCGTCTTGTTGTCAAGGACAACGTCACCTCGGGGGGAGCCCTGGCTGTAGGCCAAACTCTCCGATTAGGCGACTTCGTCATGACCGCCCGCTCAGCCACTACGCCGACGATGACTTCTCGGGTCATCAAAAGTAACCTCCACATTGGCTCGAATTTTTCCGAGTAGATGGATCCAATGGAGCTCTCCTCTTTGAACGATCTCTTGGATCACATCGCCGCTCTAGGAGTCACTATGGACTACGATCAGATCGGGCTTAAACCCGACCAAAGGGAGATTAACTCTTCGCTGGTCACCCATCAGATAGCGGTGGTGGAGGAGCAATGCGGCGATTCTCCCTCTATCCTGAGGACGAACTATGTCCGGATCCCCGAGCTCTCCGATCCGGATACCCTCTCACGGGAGGACACCGCCTTAACCCTGAACCCAGAATCAGGTCGTATACCGAAATCGCGGGGCGACATCCCGGAGCCCGAACTTCCAAGATCGGAAACTCCCCTGCCCCGGGACTACAGATTGGGTCAAGGTTTGGACTTAAATCTACCCACCCACCCAGATACAAACGATCTTTCCCACATTAGGCAAGTGCCCCAAGAGACAGTACATGACTATTGGGCCAGATTCCTCCTTGTAATGAACAAGGTCAAGGACTGTTGCGAGGAAGACGCAATTTCGTTCTTTTGCAACAATTGTACAGACAAGAGAGTCCTCAACGCCATAAGTCGCCGTGACATAGCACACTTCACTGACTTGGCGGCCATAGTACAGAAATATTGTGCGATGGAGAGTGCATGGAAAACCCAAACACAATTTTGGGATAATCGGGCTCTGACAAAACCCCCTGTCCGGACTAAAAGGGTGCACTCTCATAAGTCGCCCAACTCAATTACAAAGAAGCAAAATCCCACTACAGGGCATGGAACCGTGTTGGAGGGATGGCTTAACGGGCCCTGCAAAATCCACAGTATTGTGGATGCCATATCAACACATAGCCTTAGAGCATGTTGGGTACTCCGGCAGGTGGCCAAAAGCGGGGAGGATCTCCTCACCCAACATATCTCAGAACACCTTCCCACGTATAATAATACAGTATTAACGGTCTTCGAGACCTTCACCTCAAATAATAGGCGTAGGCGAGCACTCCGCAGCCTCGCCGAAGTCTGCCACATGGAAGCAATAAATCCATGGAGCGAGACGACTATTACCTTCAATGCCAGTGACGAACCTAAATTCCGAACAGCCCGAGCACCAGCCGCTTTGGTCCTGAGTCCAATTGTGGACGGCTTTCAGCTCACCAAGGTGCTCATGGACGGCGGCAGCGGATTAAACCTCATCTATGAGGAAACTCTCCAAAAAATGGAAATAGACAGCAACCGCATTGAGAAAAGCAGTACGACCTTCCGAGGAATCATCCCTAGTCGGGAGGCACGTGTCGCTGGGAAAATCACACTTGATGTGGTATTCGGCACTCCGAAGAATTATAGGTCCGAAGAAATTACATTCCAAGTGGCCCCATTTAGTAGCGGGTACCACGCCCTTCTAGGTTTGGATGCATTCACAATTTTTCAAGCCATACCCCATTACGGGTACATGAAGCTCAAAATGCCCGGACCTAATGGAATCATCACTCCAGTTAGTGATCCGTACATAACACTTCGCGCCGAGAACAAAACAGCTGCACTAGCCCTCGAGACATTATCCGAAGCCCTTGTGGCAGAGGAGTTAACCGCGCTGCGCTCCATGGTGGATAGGGACAACGTGATACTAGACAAAAGATCCAAGTCCACCTCCTTTAAACCAGCGGACGAAATAGTCAAATTCCAAGTCCATCCAACGGACGCCACAAAAAACAACACCCACTGGGGCACAATTAAACCCCGATGTAGACGCCGCACTACGGGAGTTTCTGCGCGAGAATTGGGACATATTCGCCTGGCATCCTTCAGACATGTCAGGAATCCCACGCAGATTGGCCGAGCATAGCCTTAATGTCCTAAAAGGATTCAAGCCGGTCAAGCAGACTCTTCGGCGTTTCTCTGAACCTAAGCGACTAGCCATGGGAGAAGAGCTAGCCAAGCCACTGGAGGCCGGATTTATTAGAGAAATAAAACATCCGGACTGGCTAGCAAACCTAGTGATGGTACCAAAGAAGGACAAATCCTAGCGCCTATGCGTCGACTTCAAAGACCTTAATAAGGCTTGCCTAGAGGATCCCTTTCCACTCCCTCGCATCGATCAAATCATCGACGCTACTGCAGGACACGAATCATTCTGCTTCCTCGACGCATATTTCGGTTACCACCAGATTAAGATGGCAGAGTCTGATCAAGCCGCAACGGCATTTAACATGCCATACGACCCCTTCTGTTTTAACACAATGCCCTTCGGGCTCAAAAACGCCGGCGCAACATATCAGCGCATGATCCAGACATGTCTGGAAAAGCAGATCGGCAAGACTGTGGAGGCATATGTAGACGATGTGGTCATTAAAACCAGACATGTCGACCCTTTAATAGACGACTTGAAGCTCACGTTCACCAATCTCCGAACATACGACATTAAGCTCAATCCGGAAAAATGCGTTTTCGGCGTTCCCGGTGGAAAGCTCCTGGGCTTCATCGTCTCCAGTAGAGGAATTGAAGCAAATCCGACCAAAATCCGAGCTCTGTCGCAGTTGGTTAACCCAACTGACCTCAAGCAAATCCAGAAATTGACTGGATGTGTGGCGGCTTAAGCTGCTTTATCTCCCGATTAGGAGAAAAGGCACTGCCCCTTTTATTGCCTTCTTCGGTGCACCAAACACTTCGAGTGGACGGATGCAACCACGACCGGACTGGAAGAAATAAAAGCCATCCTAGCCACCAACCCAATCTTGGCCGCGCCAACTATTGGTGAACCAATGCTATTATATATAGCGGAAACTCATCAAGTTGTAAGCGCAGTGCTCGTCGTCGAACGAGAGATGGACGGACATAAATTCCCACTTCAAAAGCCGGTATATTATGTATCCACCGTCCTCACCCCATGCAAATCACGGTACCCACATTATCAAAAGATAGCATACGCGGTATTCATGGCTTCCCGGAAATTATGACACTACTTTCAAGAGTGTTCAATCACGGTGGCCTCCGAAGTACCACTCAATGACATAATAAACAACCGCGATGCTACGGGCCGGATTGCCAAATGGGCCATCGAGCTCCTCCCGTTCGACATAACATACAAACCACAGCGTGCCATTAAGTCACAAGTATTGGCCGATTTCGTAGCCGAATGGACAGAAGCCGAACTCCCTAAAGAGCACGGCGCATACTCCAATTGGATCATGCACTTCGACGGCTCCAAAATGCTGGCTGGCCTGGGGGCTGGCATCGTCCTGACGTCCCCCACCGGAGATACAGTACAATACGTGCTCCAAATACTATATACAGACTCCAATAACACGGCCGAATATGAGGCCCTTCTACATGGTCTCTGGATGGCAGTCTCCATGGGTATTCAACGCCTGGAGGTGCGCGGGGACTCGAACCTCGCAATATCCCAAATAAATGGAGACTTTGATGCCAAGGATCCGAAAATGGCGGCATATCGCAACACCGTCCTCAAAATGTCAGCTCGGTTCGAGGGGCTTGAATTCCACCATGTGGCTCAGGAAAACAACCAGGCGGCGGACATCCTCGCCCGTATCGGTGCTAAACGCGACCCTGTCCAACCGAACATCTTCCTGGAAAGATTGTTCAAACCATCCGTGGTATGGAAAGGGGACACCGGCAAAAATAGGCTGGACCCGGCCACAACCCCAGATAACGAACACTCTGACACAATTGGAGGTTCTGCCACCGAAATAACACCTTCAGCCCATGTGATAATGGTCGTCATCGCCCTGTGGACAGAATCATTCCTGGCCTACCTAATTAGGCAGGAACTACCCGGGGACCAAAATGAGGCACGCTGCATAGTGCGGCGATCTAAAGCCTACAAGGTCCACGAGGGAGAGCTTTATAAGAAGAGCACAACCGGAGTCCTTCAAAGGTGCATCTCCGAAGAATAAGGGCAGAAGCTTTTGGCAGAAATCCATGCCGGATTTGGCGGCCACCACGCCGCAGCCCGGGCCCTTGTAAGCAAGGCCTTCCGTACAGGTTTTTATTGGTCGACGGCCCGGGCAGATGCACAGCATCTGGTCCAACATTGTGTTGGTTGCCAGCTTTTTGCAAACCAAAGCCACATGCCACCTACCGCCCTCCAAACAATCCCCATTACTTGGCCCTTTGCAGTCTGGGTGCTTGATATGGTCGGACCCCTCAAAGGGGGGACCCATAAGAAAAAATACTTACTAATCATGGTGGATAAATTCACCAAATGGATAGAAGCCAAACCTGTCAAAACGGCTGAATCTGGGCCGGTGATAGACTTCATATCCGGTACACCGTTATGGCGTCCCCCACAGCATCATCACTGACAACATCACAAACTTTAGAGTCGACGAGGTGAAACTTTGGTGCAGCAACATGGGCATTAAGCTCGATTATGCTTCTGTCTATCATCCGCAAACTAACAATCAAGTCGAACGAGCGAATGTCTTATCATGAGCGGCATTAAACCTAGATTAGTGCAGTCCTTAAAGGAATCAGACACGCATTGGGTAGAGGATCTCGACTCCGTACTATGGGGGCTGCAGACCACGCCAAATCGCACTACCGGATACACACTGTTTTTATGGTGTACGGCGCTGAGGCGGTGCTGCCTTGCGACATAATTCATGACTCACCTCGAGTGCGCATGTATGAAGAAAGAGAAACCGAGCTCGATCGGCAGGACAGTTTGGATGTCCTCGAGGAGGAGCACGACGTGGCAAAAGTTCGTTCCGCATTCTATCAGCAACAGGCTCGAAGGTATCAAAGCAGAGAAGTGCGGGCCAAAACCTATAACATTGGCGAACTAGTTCTACGCCTGCCGGAGAAGAAAAAGAACAAGCTCAAGCCCAAATGGGAAGGTCCCTTCATTATCGACCAGGTTTTGACCGGTGGAGCGTACCGTCTGCGGGACGCATCGGATAATCAACTCGAGCCAAACCCATGGAACGCAGCCAGACTCCGAAGATTCTACGCCTAGCTCCGGACTCTATGTTTGTCTCCTTACCTCCATCAATTTTTTGCACATCTGTTTTTCTCTCTCTCTCTCTCTCCTTCTCTTTTTTCTCTTCAAGGCCCTTCAAGGCTATACTTGTTTCATGGTTACACACCCTTGACGCGTTAACCGCGCTCAATTTACCTGGGGGCTTCTTATACAGAAGCTTAATCTAATTACCTTTCCGGGCTTTATGCCCCACACATGTGTTATTCTTCCGCATGTACCTTTTTCGCCATTATATGCATCGGTATGACTTAAGTTTTGGCCAAGCTGGGTTGCCTGGCTCTTGTATTTATGCCCTACGTTCCCGTTAATTCGGCTAGGGCATAAGGGGAGCACCTCTACGATTGTTACTGTCGGGTCAGCCGGATGTGTACCTCAGACTGGGTGAAGCCGAAAGCTAGCATTCTTAAGGGAATATTTGGTCGGTGAATAAAAGATGACTTTCATTTAATTTACTACCCACCCCCAGATATTTTTAACATGCGTTTCGTAGTTCAGACATGCACATTAGGGCATGCGTACCCAGGGAAAGGAACCCTTAACGGAACTATTCTCCCTGGAAGATGTTTCTTACTATCCATGTAATATAACATAGCTAGTTGGATACTTGTCTGTTCAAGCACTTATGACCCCTACACCTGGTTTCCATGCATACCCTAGTTTTTACATAACCGAGTGGGTATTCGGATACACTCCGGACTATAGGGTCCAGAGGTCGAAGTGAAAAGGTCCGCCATGACAAATGATTTACAATCCAGCTAGGGATATTACACATGTCACTTGAAGTACACAGTCACTAAGACTGATTAAATTCTTCTTCTATACCATCCAACAGGCTGTCTAGCCTACAATCCTGTTGGGAATACTTTGCGGCTAATTCTACTTGGTCATACACTAAACTGACAAGGATCTCCTTCCCATCAGGCCCCACAGGTCCGACCTCGGCCATGTGGTTTGGGTCCGCCTTGGTATATCGTGTCTTCACCATAGCCCAGGCTTCCCTTGCACCTTGTCGGCAGGCTGATATCTTCCATAATCGGAAGCGCCGCCGCGCTCCCTTGAGCTTCTCGATAAGCTCCCCCATGCCTCCTGGCGGGGACGCGGATGGCCACAAAGCTTGGGCAATACCCTGCATCACCTGCCGAACTTGTTCGTGCAGTTGTGAGAGATCTGGTAGAAGATCACCTGAAGACCCGGGCATCTCCTCCGTGGGACGACCCGTCAGCATACCTGCAGACATAACGCTGTTAGCAGGCTTCTTCGCCGAACTCCTTTAAAAAGTTTGTTCAAGCACTTACTAAAAATGCCGCGTCGAAGCCGTTTATTCTCCTTCACAGAGTCTGCAAGCTGGCTCAGACATCCTTCAGTTCCACGCCCAGCCGTATATTGGCATCTTGGATATCATTCTTCTCTTGCCGAACTCGCCTTAGCACGCGCTCGCCAGCATTTCGCTGCCGATCGTCACGTGTCGTATCCGCCTCCACGGCCTCTGGATTCAGTCCGAGGCCACCTGCAACATCTATTGTTAGGTGTACATACATGCCGCATACAACCTGGTACCCATATTCTTTGCAATAATCAAAAGTGTTACCAGGGGGACCCTTTTTGGACTCCTTCAATGCGGCAACAGTGGCTTCTAGCTGGGCCTTGCACTCGTCCAGCTCTTGAGACAATTGGGAATTCTTCTCCGTAAGAACCTGCACAAATAATAATCCTTAAATCAGTTGCGTCAACTGTTTCAAGTCTCAGGGGCTACTGATACATATAATCGTCAGATTTGCTTACCCATATATCCCTTACATACTGGTCCGTGGCTCTGGCTAGACTATTTTGAGCGGCACGGATGTACGCGTCTCCAGAATTGAAGGCATCAAATGCCTCTGTTGAGAAACAAGCGTCACGGAGTACGGCCCGTCTACGCCTGTGATTCATGGCGCTCTCCACTTCTAAATTTGTAGCGGATATTCTATCTGCATCCTATGTAGGAGGAGCATCCGACGTCTGCCCCATGTTGGCTTCTGCCTCTATGTCCGGCCCTGGAGCCCGACTGGTGGAGGCGTGATCAGCAGCCTCTCCGGATATAGTCCGGCGAGCGTTCTTTCTATTAAAGAAACATGGACGTCATTATATTTTGAGAAAGACGACAACCACAGAGCGAGGTTTTGTGTCATACCTATTGGAAATATGCCCTAGAGGCAATAATAAATTAGTTAATATTATTATATTTCATTGTTCATGATAATCATTTATTATCCATGCTAGAATTGTATTGATAGGAAACTCAGATACATGTGTGGATACATAGACAACACCATGTCCCTAGTAAGCCTCTAGTTGACTAGCTCGTTGATCAATAGATGGTTACGGTTTCCTGACCATGGACATTGGATGTCGTTGATAACGGGATCACATCATTAGGAGAATGATGTGATGGACAAGACCCAATCCTAAGCCTAGCACAAGATCGTGTAGTTCGTTTGCTAAAGTTTTTCTAATGTCAAGTATCATTTCCTTAGATCATGAGATTGTGCAACTCCCAGATACCGTAGGAGTGCTTTGGGTGTGCCAAACGTCACAACGTAACTCGGTGGCTATAAAGGTACACTACAGGTATCTCCGAAAGTGTCTGTTGGGTTGGCATGAATCGAGACTGGGATTTGTCACTCCGTGTAAACGGAGAGGTATCTCTGGGCCCACTCGGTAGGACATCATCATAATGTGCACAGTGTGATCAAGGAGTTGATCACGGGATGATGTGTTACGGAACGATTAAAGAGACTTGCCGGTAACGAGATTGAACAAGGTATCGGGATACCGACGATCGAATCTCGGGCAAGTATCGTACCGCTAGACAAAGGGAATTTTATACGGGATTGACTGAATCCTTGACATCGTGGTTCATCCGATGAGATCATCGTGGAGCATGTGGGAGCCAACATGGGTATCCAGATCCCGCTGTTGGTTATTGACCGGAGAGTTGTCTCGGCCATGTCTGCATGACTCCCTAGCATGTAGGGTCTACACACTTAAGGTTTGATGACGCTAGGGTTATAGGGAAAGTATGTACACGGTTACCAAATGTTGTTCGGAGTCCTGGATGAGATCCCAGACGTCATGAGGAGTTCCAGAATGGTCCGGAGGTAAAGATTGATATATAGGAAGTATGGTTTTGGCCACCGGAAGTGTTCCGGGCATCACCGGTAGTGTATCGGGACCACCAGAGGGGTCCGGGGCTCCACCAGGTGGGGCCACCAGCCCTGGAGGCCTACATGGGCCAATAATGGGAAGGGACCAGCCCCTAGGTGGGCTGGGGCGCCTCCCACCAAGGCCCAAGGCGCCTCCAAGAGGGGAAGAGGGCAAACCCTAGGGCAGATGGGCCCTAAGGCCCACCCTAGGTGCGCCTCCCCCTCTCCCCCTTGTGGCCGCCACCCTAGATGGGATCTAGGGCTGCCGCTGAAGGAAATATGCCCTAGAGGCAATAATAAAGTTATTATTTATTTCCTTATATCATGATAAATGTTTATTATTCATGCTAGAATTGTATTAACCGGAAACATAATACATGTGTGAATACATAGACAAACAGAGTGTCACTAGTATGCCTCTATTTGACTAGCTCGTTAATCAAAGATGGTTATGTTTCCTGACCATGAACAATGAGTTGTTATTTGATTAACGAGGTCACATCATTAGTTGAATGATCTGATTGACATGACCCATTCCATTAGCTTAGCACCTGATCGTTTAGTATGTTGCTATTGCTTTCTTCATGACTTATACATGTTCCTATGACTATGAGATTATGCAACTCCCGTTTGCCGGAGGAACACTTTGGGTGCTACTAAACGTCACAACGTAACTGGGTGATTATAAAGGAGCATTACAGGTGTCTCCAAAGGTAGATGTTGGGTTGGCGTATTTCGAGATTAGGATTTGTCACTCCGATTGTCGGAGAGGTATCTCTGGGCCCTCTCGGTAATGCACATCACATAAGCCTTGCAAGCACTGCAACTAATATGTTAGTTGTGAGATGATGTATTACGGAACGAGTAAAGAGACTTGCCGGTAACGAGATTGAACTAGGTATTGGATACCGACGATCAAATCTCGGGCAAGTAACATACCGATGACAAAGGGAACAACGTATGTCGTTATGCGGTCTGACCGATAAAGATCTTCGTAGAATATGTAGGAGCCAATATGGGCATCCAGGTCCCGCTATTGGTTATTGACCGGAAACGTGTCTTGGTCATGTCTACATTGTTCTCGAACCCGTAGGGTCCGCATGCTTAAGGTTTCGATGACAGTTATATTATGAGTTTATGAGTTTTGATGTACCGAAGGAGTTCGGAGTCCCGGATGAGATCGGGGACATGACGAGGAGTCTCGAAATGGTCGAGACGTAAAGATCGATATATTGGACGACTATATTCGGAGTTCGG
Organism: Triticum dicoccoides; assembly: GCF_002162155.2. Classification (NCBI taxonomy): domain Eukaryota; kingdom Viridiplantae; phylum Streptophyta; class Magnoliopsida; order Poales; family Poaceae; genus Triticum; species Triticum dicoccoides. The sequence goes on from NC_041386.1 coordinate 21,808,137, forward strand.
AAAGGTTCCGAGTGATTCGGGTATTTTCCGGAGTACCGGGGGGTTACGGGAATACGGGGAAGAGTATTGGGCCTTGATGGGCTTTAGTGGGAAGAGGAGAAAAAGGCTGCGCCCCCCCTCCCCTCTAGTCCGATTTGGACTAGGGAAAAGGGGGCCGGCCACCTCTCCTTCTCCTCCTATTCCTTCTCCCTTCCTCCCCTCTTGGTGGACTCCTACTAGGACTTGGAGTCCTAGTAGGACTCCCTATCCTGGCCGCACCTTTGCCTTGGCCGGCCTCCTCCTCCTCCATCCTTTATATACAGGGGCAAGGGGCACCCCATAGACACAAGTTGATCCACGTGATCTATTCCTTAGCCGTGTGCGGTGCCCCCTGCCACCATATACCTCGATAATACTGTAGCGGAGTTTAGGCGAAGCCCTGCTGCTGTAGTTCATCAAGATCGTCACCACGCCGTCGTGCTGACGAAACTCTTCCCCGACACTTTGCTGGATCGGAGTCCGGGGATCGTCATCGGGCTGAACGTGTGCTCGAACTCGGAGGTGCCGTAGTTTCGGTGCTTGATCGGTTGGATCGTAAAGACGTACGACTACTTCCTCTACGTCGTGTCATCGCTTCCGCAGTCGGTCTGCGTTGGGTACGTAGACAACACTCTACCCTCGTTGCTATGCATCACATGATCCTGTGTGCGCGTAGGAAATTTTTGAAATTACTACGAAACCCAACAGTGGCATCCGAGCCTAGGTTATTTATGTTGATGTTATATGCACGAGTAGAACACAAGTAAGTTGTGGACGATACAAGTCATACTGCCTACCAGCATGTCATACTTTGGTTCGGCGGTATTGTTGGACGAGACGACCCAGACCAACCTTACGCGTACGCTTACGCGAGACCGGTTCCCTCGACGTGCTTTGCACAGAGATGGCTTGCGGGCGACTGTCTCTCCAACTTTAGTTGAACCAAGTATGGCTACGCCCGGTCCTTGAGAAGGTTAAAACGGAGTCTATTTGACAAACTATCGTTGTGGTTTTGATGCGTAGGTGAGATTGGTTCTTACTTAAGCCCGTAGCAGCCACGTAAAAAATTGCAACAACAAAGTAGAGGACGTCTAACTTGTTTTTGCAGGGCATGTTGTGATGTGATATGGTCAAGGCATGATGCTGAATTTTATTGTATGAGATGATCATGTTTTGTAACCAAGTTATCGGCAACTGGCAGGAGCCATATGGTTGTCGCTTTATTGTATGCAATGCAATCGCGATGTAATGCTTAACTTTATTACTAAACGGTAGTGATAGTCGTGAAAGCATAAGATTGGCGAGACGACAATGATGCTACGATGGAGATCAAGGTGTCGCGCCGGTGACGATGGTGATCATGACGGTGCTTCGGAGATGGAGATCACAAGCACAAGATGATGATGGCCATATCATATCACTTATATTGATTGCATGTGATGTTTATCCTTTTATGCATCTTATCTTGCTTTGATTGACGGTAGCATTATAAGATGATCTCTCACTAAATTATCAAGAAGTGTTCTCCCTGAGTATGCACCGTTGCCAAAGTTCGTCGTGCCCAGACACCACGTGATGATCGGGTGTGATAAGCTCTACGTCCATCTACAACGGGTGCAAGCCAGTTTTTGCACACGCAGAATACTCAGGTTAAACTTGACGAGCCTAGCATATGCAGATATGGCCTCGGAACACGGAGACCGAAAGGTCGAGCGTGAATCATATAGTAGATATGATCAACATAATGATGTTCACCGATGAAACTACTCCATCTCACGTGATGATCGGACATGGTTTAGTTGATTTGGATCACGTGATCACTTAGAGGATTAGAGGGATGTCTATCTAAGTGGGAGTTCTTAAGTAATATGATTAAATTGAACTTAAATTTATCATGAACTTAGTCCTGGTAGTATTTTGCAAATCATGTTGTACATCAATAGCTCGCATTGTTGCTTCCCTGTGTTTATTTTGATATGTTCCTAGAGAAAATTGTGTTGAAAAATGTTAGTAGCAATGTTGCGGATTTGATCCGTGATCTGAGGTTAAATCCTCATTGCTGCACAGAAGAATTATGTCCTTAATGCACCGCTAGGTGACAGACCTATTGCAGGAGCAGATGCAGAAGTTATGAACGTCTGGCTAGCTCAATATGATGACTACTTGATAGTTTAGTGCACCATGCTTAACGGCTTAGAATCGGGACTTCAAAGACGTTTTGAACGTCATGGACCATATGAGATGTTCCAGGAATTGAAGTTAATATTTCAAGCAAATACCCGAGTTGAGAGATATGAAGTCTCCAACAAGTTCTATAGCTAAAAGATGGAGGTGAATCGCTCAACTAGTGAGCATGTGCTCAGATTGTCTGGGTACTTCAATCGCTTGAATCAAGTGGGAGTTAATCTTCCAGATAAGATAGTGATTGACAGAATTCTCTAGTCACCATCACCAAGTTAGTAGAACTTCGTGATGAACTATAGTATGCAAGGGATGATGAAAATGATTCCCGAGCTCTTCGTGATGTTGAAATCAACGAAGGTAGAAATCAAGAAAGAGCATCAAGTGTTGATGGTTGACAAGATCACTAGTTTCAAGAAAAGGGCAAAGGGAAAGAAAGGGGAACTTCAAGTAGATTGACAAGCAAGTTGTCACTCCCACGAAGAAGCCCAAAGCTGAACCAAAGCCTGAAACTGAGTGCTTACACTGCAAAGGAAATGGTCACTGGAAGCGGAACTACCCTAAATATTTGGTGGATAAGAAGGATGGCAAAGTGAAAAAGGGTATATTTGATATACAGGTGTTTGATGTGTGCTTTACTAGTGTTTATAGCAACCCCTCGGTATTTGGTACTGGTTCAGTTGCTAAGAATAGTAACTCGAAACGGGAGTTGCAGAATAAACAGAAACTAGTTAAGGGTGAAATGATGATGTGTGTTGAAAGTAGTTTCAAGATTGATATGATCATCATCGCACACTCCCTATTCTTTCGGGATTAGTGTTGAACCTAAATAAATGTTATTTGGTGTTTGCGTTGAGCATGAATATGATTTGATCATGTTTATTGCAATACGGTTATTCATTTAAGTAAGAGAATAAACTGTTGTTCTATTTACATGAATAAAACCTTATATGGTTACACACCCAATGAAAATGGTTCATTGGATCTCGATCGTAGTGATACACATATTCATAATATTGATGCCAAAAGATGCAAAGTTAATAATGATAGTGCAACTTATTTGTGGCACTGCCGTTTGGGTCATATCGGTGTAAAGCGCATGAAGAGACTCCATAAAGATGGATTTTCGGAATCACTTGGTTATGAATCATTTGATGCTTGCGAACCGTGCCTTTTGGGCAAGATGACTAAAACTCCGTTCTTCGGAACAATGGAACGAGTTACTGACTTGTTGGAAATAATACATACCGATGTATGCGATCCAATGAGTGCTGTTGCTCGTGGCAAGCATCGTTGTTTTTCTGACCTTCACAAGATGATTTGAGCAGATATGGGTATATCTACTTGATGAAACATAAGTCTGAAATAGTTGAAAGGTTCAAAGAATTTCAGAGTGAAGTGGAAAAATCATCGTAACAAGAAAATAAAGTTTCTGCGATCTGATCGCGGAGACAAATATTTGAGTTACGAGTTTGGTCTTCAATTAAAATAATGTGGAATAGTTTCACAGCTCACGCCACCTGGAACACCACATCGTTATGGTGTGTCCGAACGTCGTAACCGCACTTTATTTGATATGATGCGATCTATGATATCTCTTTACCACTATCATTTTGGGGTTATGCATTAGAGACAGCTGCATTCACGTTTTAAAATAGGGCACCATCTAAATCCGTTGAGACGACACTGTATGAACTATGGTTTAGCAGTAAACCTAACCTGTTGTTTCTTAAAGTTTGGGGCTGCGATGCTTATGTGAAAAAGGTTTCATCCTGATAAGCTCAAACCCAAATCGGAGAAGTGCGTCTTCATACCCGAAGGAGATTGTTGGGTACACCTTCTATCACAGATCCGAAGGCAAGACATTCGTTGCTAAAATGGATCCTTTCCAGAGAAGGAGTTTCTCTCGAAAGAAGTGAGTGGGAGGAGAGTAGAACTTGATGAGGTAATTATACCTTCTCCCTTATTGGAAAGTAGTTCATCACAGAAATCAGTTCTAGTGATTCCTACACCAATAAGTGAGGAAGTTAATGATGATGATCATCAAACTTCAGATCAAGTTACTACCAAACCTCGTAGGTCTTCCAGAGTAAGATCCGCACCAGAGTGGTACGGTAATCATGTTCTGGAAGTCATGTTACTAGACCATGATGAACCTACGAACTATGAGGAAGCAATGATGAGCCCAGATTCCACGAAATGGCTTGAGGCCATGAAATCTGAGATATGATCCATGTATGAGAACAAAGTGTAGACTTTGATTGACTTGCCCGATGATCGGTGAGTCATTAAGAATAAATGGATCTTCAAGAGGAAGACGGACGTTGATAGTAGTGTTACTATCTACAAAGCTAGACTTGTCGAAAAAGGTTTTTGACAAAGTTCAAGGTGTTGAATACGATGAGATTTTCTTACTCGTATCGATGCTTAAAAGTCTGTCCGAATCATGTTAGAAATTGCCGCATTTTATGATTATGAAATTTGGCAGATGGATGTCAAAACTGCATTCCTGAATAGATTTCTGGAAGAAGAGTTGTATATGATGCAACCGGAAGGTTTTGTCGATCCAAAGGGAGCTAACAAAGTGTGCAAGCTACAGCGATCCATTTATGGACTGGTGCAAGAATCTCGGAGTTGGAATATACGCTTTGATAAGTTGATCAAAGCATATAGTTATTGTACAGACTTACAGTGAAGCCTGTATTTACAAGAAAGTGAGTGGGAGCACTACAACATTTCTGATAAGTATATGTGAATGACATATTGTTGATCGGAAATAATGTAGAATTATTCTGCAAAGCATGAAAGGATACTTGAATAAAAGCTTTTCAAAGAAAGACCTTGGTGAAGCTGCTTACACATTGAGCATCAAGATCTATATAGATAGATGAAGACGCTTGATAAGATTTTTTCAATGAATACATACCTTGATAAATTTTTGAAATAGTTCAAAATGGAACAGTCAAAGAAGGAGTTCTTGCCTGTGTTGCAAGGTGTTAAGTTGAGTAAGACTCAAAGCCCGACCACGGCAGAAAATAGAAAGAGAATGAAAGTCATTCCCTATGCCTCAGTCATAGGTTCTATAAAGTATGCCATGCTGTATACCAGATCTATTGTATGCCATACCACTGAGTTTGGCAAGGGAGTACAATAGTGATCTAGGAGTAGATCACTGGAGAGCGGTCAAAATTGTCCTTAGTGGAATAAGGATATGTTTCTCGATTATGGAAAAAGGTTCGTCGTAAAAGGTTACGCCGATGCAAGTTTGACACTAATCTAGATACATATTGAAAGTGGGAGCAATTAGCTAGAGTAGCTCCGTGCAGAGCATTGTAGACATAGAATTCGCAAAATACTTACGGATCTGTATATGACATACCCGTTGACTAAGATTCTCTCACAAGCAAAACATGATCACACCTTAGTACTCCTTGGGTGTTAATCACATAGCGATGTGAACTAGATTACTGAATCTAGTAAACCCTTTGGGTGTTGGTCACATAGCGATGTGAACTATGGGTGTTAATCACATGGTGATGTGAACTATTGCTGTTAAATCACATGGCGATGTGAACTAGATTATTGACTCTAGTGCAAGTGGGAGACTGAAGGAAATATGCCCTAGAGGCAATAATAAAGTTATTATTTATTTCCTTATATCATGATAAATGTTTATTATTCATGCTAGAATTGTATTAACCGGAAACATAATACATGTGTGAATACATAGACAAACAGAGTGTCACTAGTATGCCTCTATTTGACTAGCTCGTTAATCAAAGATGGTTATGTTTCCTGACCATGAACAATGAGTTGTTATTTGATTAACGAGGTCACATCATTAGTTGAATGATCTGATTGACATGACCCATTCCATTAGCTTAGCACCTGATCGTTTAGTATGTTGCTATTGCTTTCTTCATGACTTATACATGTTCCTATGACTATGAGATTATGCAACTCCCGTTTGCCGGAGGAACACTTTGGGTGCTACCAAACGTCACAACGTAACTGGGTGATTATAAAGGAGCATTACAGGTGTCTCCAAAGGTAGATGTTGGGTTGGCGTATTTCGAGATTAGGATTTGTCACTCCGATTGTCGGAGAGGTATCTCTGGGCCCTCTCGGTAATGCACAACACATAAGCCTTGCAAGCACTGCAACTAATATGTTAGTTGTGAGATGATGTATTACGGAACGAGTAAAGAGACTTGCCGGTAACGAGATTGAACTAGGTATTGGATACCGACGATCAAATCTCGGGCAAGTAACATACCGATGACAAAGGGAACAACGTATGTCGTTATGCGGTCTGACCGATAAAGATCTTCGTAGAATATGTAGGAGCCAATATGGGCATCCAGGTCCCGCTATTGGTTATTGACCGGAAACGTGTCTTGGTCATGTCTACATTGTTCTCGAACCCGTAGGGTCCGCACGCTTAAGGTTTCGATGACAGTTATATTATGAGTTTATGAGTTTTGATGTACCGAAGGAGTTCGGAGTCCCGGATGAGATCGGGGACATGACGAGGAGTCTCGAAATGGTCGAGACGTAAAGATCGATATATTGGACGACTATATTCGGAGTTCGGAAAGGTTCCGAGTGATTCGGGTATTTTCCGGAGTACCGGGGGGTTACGGGAATACGGGGTAGAGTATTGGGCCTTGATGGGCTTTAGTGGGAAGAGGAGAAAAAGGCTGCGCCCCCCCTCCCCTCTAGTCCGATTTGGACTAGGGAAAAGGGGGCCGGCCACCTCTCCTTCTCCTCCTATTCCTTCTCCCTTCCTCCCCTCTTGGTGGACTCCTACTAGGACTTGGAGTCCTAGTAGGACTCCCTATCCTGGCCGCACCTTTGCCTTGGCCGGCCTCCTCCTCCTCCATCCTTTATATACAGGGGCAAGGGGCACCCCATAGACACAAGTTGATCCACGTGATCTATTCCTTAGCCGTGTGCGGTGCCCCCTGCCACCATATACCTCGATAATACTGTAGCGGAGTTTAGGCGAAGCCCTGCTGCTGTAGTTCATCAAGATCGTCACCACGCCGTCGTGCTGACGAAACTCTTCCCCGACACTTTGCTGGATCGGAGTCCGGGGATCGTCATCGGGCTGAACGTGTGCTCGAACTCGGAGGTGCCGTAGTTTCGGTGCTTGATCGGTTGGATCGTAAAGACGTACGACTACTTCCTCTACGTCGTGTCATCGCTTCCGCAGTCGGTCTGCGTTGGGTACGTAGACAACACTCTACCCTCGTTGCTATGCATCACATGATCCTGTGTGCGCGTAGGAAATTTTTGAAATTACTACGAAACCCAACAGCCGCACCCCTTGGGGTGGGAACCCTAGGTGGGGGCGCAGCCCTCCCTCTCCCCCTATATATAGTGGAGGCAAAGGGGCAGTCCAACAGACGATTCAATCTCCCTATTGGCGCAGCCCTACCCCTCTCCCTCCTCGTCTCTCGTAGTGCTTGGCGAAGCCCTGCTGGAGTCCCGCGCTCCTCCACCACCACCACGCCATCGTGGTGCTGCTGGACGGAGTCTTCCCCAACCTCTCCTTCTCCCCTTGCTGGATCAAGGCATGGGAGACGTCACCGGGCTGCACGTGTGTTGAACGCGAAGGTGCCGTTCGTTCGGCACTAGGATCATCGGTGATTTGGATCACGACGAGTACGACTCCATCTACCCGTTCACTTGAACGCTTCCACTTAGCCATCTACAAGGGTATGTAGATGCACTCTCCTTCCCCTCGTTGCTTGATTACTCCATAGATTGATCTTGGTGATGCGTAGAAAATTTTGAATTTCTGCTACGTTCCCCAACAGTGGCATCATGAGCTAGGTCTATGCGTAGTTTCTATGCATGAGTAGAACACAAAGCAGTTGTGGGCGTCGATTTTGTCAATTTACTTGCCGTTACTAGTCTTATCTTGATTCGGCGGCGTCGTGGGATGAAGCGGCCTGGACCGACCTTACACGTACTCTTACGTGAGACTGGTTCCACCGACTGACATGCACTAGTTGAATAAGGTGGCTAGCGGATGTGTGTCTCTCCCACTTTAGTTGGATCGGATTCGATGAAAAGGGTCCTTATGAAGGGTAAATAGAAATTGGCATATCACGTTGTGGTTTTCGCGTAGGTAAGAAACGTTCTTGCTAGAAACCTATAGCAGCCACGTAAAAAAACTTGCGACAACAATTAGAGGACGTCTAACTTGTTTTTGCAGCATATGCCTTGTGATGTGATATGGCCAAAAGGATGTGATGAATGATATATGTGATGTATGAGATTGATAATGTTCTTGTAATAGGAATCACGACTTGCATGTTGATGAGTATGACAACCGGCAGGAGCCATAGGAGTTGTCTTAATTTATTTATGACCTGCGTGTCAACATAAATGTCATGTAATTACTTTACTTCATTGCTAAAGCATTAGCCATAGTAGTAGAAGTAATAGATGACGAGACAACTTCAAGAAGACACGATGATGGAGATCATGATGATGGAGATCATGGTGTCATGCTGGTGACAACGATGATCATGGAGCCCCGAAGATGGAGATCAAAAGGAGCAAAATGATATTGGCCATATCATGTCACTATTTGATTGCATGTGATGTTTATCATGTTTTACATCTTATTTGCTTAGAACGACGGTAGCTTAAATAAGATGATCCCTCGCAATAATTTCAAGGAAAGTGTTCCCCCTAACTGTGCACCGTTGCGAAGGTTCGTTGTTTCGAAGCACCACATGATGATCGGGTGTGATAGATTCTAACGTTCGAATCCAACGGGTGTAAGCCAGATTTACACACGCAATACACTTAGGTTGACTTGACGAGCCTAGCATGTACAGACATGGCCTCGGAACACGGAAGACCGAAAGGTCGAACATGAGTCGTATAGAAGATACGATCAACATGAGATGTTCACCGTTGATGACTAGTCCGTCTCACGTGATGATCGGACACGGCCTAGTTGACTCGGATCATGTTTCACTTAGATGACTAGAGGGATGTCTATCTGAGTGGGAGTTCATTAAATAATTTGATTAGATGAACTCAATTATCATGAACATAGTCTAAATTGTCTTTGCAAATATGTTGTAGATGAATAGCTCACGTTGTAGCTCCCTGTTTCAATACGTTCCTAGAGAAAGACCAAGTTGAAAGATATTGTAAGCACTAATGCGGACTAGGTCCGTAGTCCGAGGAGTGTCCTCACTGCTATATAGAAGGCTTACGTCTTTGATGCACCGCTCGATGTGCAAACTCCTACAATGTCGTCTGTGGATGTTGTGAACACCTGACAGACATATCCTGATGACTACTTGATAGTTTAGTGCACCATACTTTACGGCTTAGAATCGGGATTCCAATGATGTTTTAAACGCCATAGAACATATGAGATGTTCCAAGAGCTGAAATTGGGATTTCAGGCTCATGCCCGTGTTGAGAGGTGTCAGACCTCTGACAAGTTCTTTTGCCAACAAGATGGAGGAGAATAGCTCAGCTAGTGAGCATGTGCTCAGAATGTCTGGGTGCTACAATCACTTAAATCAAGTGGGAGTTAAACTTCCAGATAAGATAGTGATTGATAGAGTTCTCTAGCCACTATCACTAAGCTACTAGATCTTCGTGATGAACTATGACATGCAAGGGATGGAGTTGATCCCGGAGCTGTTCGCGGTGCTTAAGACCGCAAAAGGTAGAAATCAAGAAGGAGCACCAAGTGTTGATGGTTTAACAAGACCACTGGTTTCAAGAAGGGCAAGGGCTAGAAGGGAAACTTCATGGATGGCAAACCAGTTGCCGCTCCAGTGAAGGAACCCAAGGTTGAACCCAAACCCGAGACTAAGTGCTTCTATTGTAAGGGGAACGGTCACTGGTAGCGGAATTACCCCAAATGCATGGTAGATAAGAAGGCTGGCAACTTCAACAAAGTATATACGTGTTATTAATGTGTACCTCACTAGTACTCCTAGTAGCACCCGGGTATTGGATACCAGTTTAGTTACTATTATTGGTTACTTGAAGCAAAAGCTACGGACTAAACGAAGACTGGCTGAGGGCGAGGTGACGATGTGTGTTGGAAGTGTTTCCAAAGTTGATGAGATCACCATCGCACGCTCCATCTGCCTTCGGGATTAGTATTGAACCTAGATAAATGTTATCAGGTGTCTACGTTGAGCATGAATATGATTAGATCATGTTCATTGCAATATGGTCATTCATTTAAGTTAGAGAATAATGGTTATTCTGTTTACATGAATGATACCTTTCATGGTCATGCACCCTATGTGAATGGTTCATTGAATCTCGGTCGTGGTAATACACATGTTCATGCCAAAAGATGTAGAGTTAATAATGACAGTACCACTTTCTTGTGGCACTGCCGCTTAGGTCATATTGGCGTAAGATGCATGAAGAAACTCCATGTCGATGGATGTTTGGAGTCACTTGATTTTGAATCACTTGACACATGCGAGCCATGCCTCATGGGCAGGATGACTAAGACCCCGTTATCAGGTACAATGAAACGAGCAAGTGACTTGTTGGAAATCATACATGCTGATGCGTGTGATCCAAAGAGAATTGAAGCGTGCGGTGGATATCGCTATTTTCTCATCTTCACTGACGATTTGAGTAGATATAGGTATATTTACTTAATGAAGCACAAGTCTGAAACGTTTGAAAAGTTCAAGCGATTTCAGAGTGAAGTTAAGAATCATCATAACAATAAGATCATGTTCCTACGATCTGATCAAAAGGGGATTTTCTGAGTTATGAGTGTGGCAATCACTTAAGACATTGTGGAATTGTTTCGCAGTTGAAGCCACCTGGAACACCACAAGGTAATGGTGTGTCCGGACATCGTAATCGAACCTTATGAGATATGGTGCGATCTATGATGTCTCTTACCAATCTACCGCTATTATTTTGAGGTTATGCATTAGAGACAGCTGCATTCACTTTAGATAGGACACCATGTAAGTCCGTTGAGACGACATCGTGTGAACATTGGTTTGGCAAGAAACCAAAGTTGTTGTTTCGTAATGTTTAGGGCTGTGATGCTTAAGGCTTCAGCCGGAGAAGCTCGAACCCAAAGCGGACAAACACATCTTCATAGGATACCCAAAGGTGACAGTTGGGTATACCTTCTATCTCAGATCCGAGGGAAAATTGTTTGTCGCTAAGAACGGGTCCTTTCTCGAGAAGGAGTTTCTCTCGAAAGAATCGAGTGGGAGGAAGATAGAACTTGATGAGGTTGTCGAACCTTTATTTCAACTAGAGACTGATGCAACACAGAAAGATGTTTTCTGTGGAGCCTACATCTGTTGAATAGGAAGTTAATGATAGTGATCATGAAGCTTCGGATCAAGTTGCTAGAGAACCCCGTAGGTCGACAAGGATATGTACTACTCCTGAGTGGTATGGTAATCATGTCTTAGATATCATGTTGTTAGACAACAATGAACCTACGAGCTATGGAGAAGCGATGGTGGGCCCGTATTCCGACAAATGGTTAGAAGCCATGAAATCCGAGATAGGATCCATATATCAGAACAAAGTATGGACCTTGGTGGACTTGCCCAATGATCGGCAAGCCATTGAGATAAATGGGTCTTTAAGAAGAAGACGGACGTGGGCGGTAATGTTACCGTCTATGAAGCTCGACTTGTGGGAAAGAGTCTTTTCACAAGTTCAAGGAGTTGACTACGATGAGAATTTCTCACCCGTAGCGATGCTTAAGTCTGTCGGAATCATGTTAGCATTAGCTGTATTTTTCGATTATGAAATCTGACAGATGGACGTCAAAAACAAGTTTTCTTACCAGTTTTCGTAAGAAAGAGTTGTATGTGATACAATCAAAGTTTTGTCGATCCTAAGGATGCTAAAAGGTATGCTGGCTCCAGCAATCCTTCTATGGACTAGAGCAAGCATCTCGGAATCGGAATATATGTTTTGATGGAGTGATCAAAGCTTTTAGGTTTATACAATGTTTGCTAGAAACTTGTATTTTCAAGAAAGTGAGTGGGAGCACTACAACATTTCTGATAAGTATATGTGGATGACATATTGTTGATCCGAAATAATGTAGAATTCCTGGAAAGCATAAACGGTTGTTTGAAGAGTGTTTTTCAAAGGAAGACCTGGATAAAGCTGCTTACAGATTGGGCATCAAGATCTATAGAGATAGATCAAGACGCCTGATGATACTTTCAAAGAACGCACACCTTGACATGTTTTTGAAGGAGTTCAAAATAGATCAGTCAAAGAAGGGGTTCTTACCTGAGTGGTAAGGTGTGAAGTTGAGTAAGACTCGAAGATTGACCATGGCAGAAGAAAGAGGAAGGACGAAGGTCGTCCCCTATGCTTTTGTCATAGGCTCTATACGGTATGCCATGTTGAAGTACCGCACCTGATGTGTGCCTTGCCACATGTCTGGCAAGAGGGTACAAAGGTGATCTAGGACTGGATCACCAGGTAGTGGTCGAAATTATCCATAGAGGAATAAGGAAATGTTTCTCGGTTATGGAGGTGATAAAGAGTTCGACGTAAAGAGTTACGTAGATGCAAGCTTGACACCTATCCGGATAGCTCTGAGTAGAGATACCGGATACGTATAATGGAGCAACAATTTGGAATAGCTCCAAGTGGAACGTGGTAGCAGCATCTACGATATGACATAAAGTTTTGCGAAATACATAGGGATCTGAATATGGCAAGACCCATTGACTACAACCTCTCTCACAAGCATAACATGATCAAACCTAGAACTCATTGAGTGTTAATCGCATAGTGATGTGAACTAGATTAGTGACACTAGTAAACTCTTAGGAAGTTGGTCACACGGCGATGTGACCTTTGAGTGTTAATCACATGGCGATGTGAACTAGATTATTGACTCTAGTGCAAGTGGGAGACTGTTGGAAATATGCCCTAGAGGCAATAATAAATTAGTTATTATTATTATATTTCATTGTTCATGATAATCGTTTATTATCCATGCTAGAATTGTATTGATAGGAAACTCAGATACATGTGTGGATACATAGACAACACCATGTCCCTAGTAAGCCTCTAGTTGACTAGCTCGTTGATCAATAGATGGTTACGGTTTCCTGACCATGGACATTGGATGTCGTTGATAACGAGATCACATCATTAGGAGAATGATGTGATGGACAAGACCCAATCCTAAGCCTAGCACAAGATCGTGTAGTTCGTTTGCTAAAGCTTTTCTAATGTCAAGTATCATTTCCTTAGACCATGAGATTGTGCAACTCCCGGATACCGTAGGAGTGCTTTGGGTGTGCCAAACTTCACAACGTAACTGGGTGGCTATAAAGGTACACTACAGGTATCTCCGAAAGTGTCTGTTGGGTTGGCATGAATCGAGACTGGGATTTGTCACTCCGTGTAAACAGAGAGGTATCTCTGGGCCCACTCGGTAGGACATCATCATAATGTGCACAATGTGATCAAGGAGTTGATCACGGGATGATGTGTTACGGAACGAGTAAAGAGACTTGCCGGTAACGAGATTGAACAAGGTATCGGGATACCGACGATCGAATCTCGGGCAAGTATTGTACCGCTAGACAAAGGGAATTGTATACGGGATTGATTGAATCCTTGACATCGTGGTTCATCCGGTGAGATCATCGTGGAGCATGTGGGAGCCAACATGGGTATCCAGATCCCACTGTTGGTTATTGACCGAAGAGTTGTCTCGGCCATGTCTGCATGACTCCCGAGCCCGTAGGGTCTACACACTTAAGGTTCGATGACGCTAGGGTTATAGGGAAAGTATGTACGCGGTTACCGAATGTTGTTTGGAGTTCTGGATGAGATCCCGGACGTCACGAGGAGTTCCGTAACGGTCCAGAGGTAAAGATTGATATATAGGAAGTATGGTTTTGGCCACCGGAAGTGTTCCGGGCATCACCGGTAGTGTACCGGGACCACCGGAGGTGTCCGGGGGTCCACCAGGTGGGGCCACCAGCCCCGGAGGCCTACATGGGCCAATAGTGGGAAGGGACCAGCCCCTAGGTGGGCTGGGGCGCCTCCCACCAAGGCCCAAGGCGCCTCCAAGAGGGGAAGAGGGCAAACCCTAGGGCAGATGGGCCCTAAGGCCCACCCTAGGTGCGCCTCCCCCTCTCCCCCTTGTGGCCGCCACCCTAGATGGGATCTAGGGCTGCCGCACCCCTTGGGGTTGGAACCCTAGGTGGGGGCACAGCCCTCCCTCTCCCCCTATATATAGTGGAGGCAAAGGGGAAGCCCAACAGACGATTCAATCTCCATGTTGGCGCAGCCCTACCCCTCTCCCTCCTCGTCTCTCATAGTGCTTGGCGAAGCCCTGCTGGAGTCCTGCGCTCCTCCACCACCACCACGCCGTCGTGCTGCTGCTGGATGGAGTCTTCCCCAACCTCTCCTTCTCCCCTTGCTGGATCAAGGCGTGGGAGACGTCACCGGGCTGCACGTGTGTTGAACGCGGAGGTGCCGTCCGTTCGGCACTAGGATCATCGGTGATTTGGATCACGACGAGTACGACTCCATCAACCCGTTCACTTGAACGCTTCCTCTTAGCGATCTACAAGGGTATGTAGATGCACACTCCTTCCCCTCGTTGCTTGATTACTCCATAGATTCATCTTGGTGATGCGTAGAAAATTTTGAATTTCTGCTACATTCCCCAACAATACCTTTGCGCCGGTGTCTCCGTCCTAACCGCCTTCCAGGAGCCCGCGGACGAACGGATGAATTGGAAATCCGAGTCCCCTTAGTAAGTAAGGGACAAGGCACACCCGCTCCCCCTTGGAGGGGCTGGGGAAGCTCTCCGCTTGCTCCCCGCCATTATAGGTGGCGAGCCCGGCTCGGACGGGGACCAAATACACTGGAGGGAGAAATCCCTGGGTCTGCAGCTCTACCAGACGACTTTGAGGGATGGAACACCTCTCCCAATCACTGGGCTTAGGTCTACGGGGGCGAGAGGAGGAGCTGTGGTGGTCGGCCATGATGGAATGGATTTTTTCCGAGTGTGCTCCGATGGATTCTCGCTGGGGGAGGAGGGTGTGGATTGGATCTAAGAATCCCCATCCCTTTAATAGGCAATTTATTTACCTGGCTAGGGGGCGAATGTAAAAATGCCCTGGCTCCTCACATTCGCTCGACGCGTGGAAGATGGCACTTATTGAGCATAGAAGCCAAGAAGTCCGACATTTATGGGAGCCGGACACTACTTAACAGATATTCAAGATTTGGAGAAGAACCCGCCTTGCAATGCCGAAGACAATACTGCACGCCGGACTCATCGTCATTGAAGTCTGGCTCAGGGGCTACCGAGGGAGTCCTGGATTAGGGGGTCTTCGGACAGCCAGACTATATCCTTTGGCCGGACTGTTGGACTATGAAGATACAAGATTGAAGACTTCGTCCCGTGTCCGGATGGGACTCTACTTGGCGTGGAAGGCAAGCTAGGCAATACGGATATGTATATCTCCTCCTTTGTAACCGACCTTGTGTAACCCTAGTCCCCTACAGTGTCTATATAAACCGGAGGGTTTTAGTCCGTAGGACAACATACAATCATACCATAGGCTAGCTTCTAGGGTTTAGCCTCTCTGATCTCGTGGTAGATCAACTCTTGTACTACTCATATTATCAAGAACAATCAAGCAGGACGTAGGGTATTACCTCCATCAAGACGGCCCAAACCTGGGTAAACATCGTGTCCCCTGCCTCCTGTTACCATCCGCCTTAGACGCACAGTTCGGGACCCCCTACCCGAGATCCGCCGGTTTTGACACCGACATTGGTGCTTTCATTGAAACTTCACTAATATTGATGCCAATGCCTCCTATGAAATCTTAGAGGGAATTTTAGGAATTCCACCTCAAAAGAAGGGGTTTCCTTTTACCCCCGAGGGAGCTCAAATGTTGAACAAACTTGGTGATTTGCATAAGCATATGGTCGAAATAAAAAAATATAATGAACCCCTCAAACACGTCAATGGTAGTATCAATCGCATGAATTCCTTGATAACTCTTTGTAATAAGCGATTGGATATTCTGGATCTTAAGATGGTTTCTTTTCCAGAGAATTTAGGGAAGCGTAAATAGCCTCCCGGGTTTGAGAAAACCCTTACAAAAATTGTCAAAACTTCGGAAGACAAAACTTAGACCCTTGCTTTATGCCTAGCTAAGGGCGTAAAACTATAGCGCTTGTTAGGAGGCAACCCAATGAATAACATTTATTTTTGCTTTTTGCTTCCTGTTTTTGAGTGTTAGCACAATTATGCTACTGTTATGATTGTGTTTTTTGTGTTTTAATTAGTGTTTGTGCCAAGTAAAGCCTTTAGGATCTTCTTGGGCAATAGTTGTTTGATCTTGCTGAAAAAACAAAAAGTTTTACGCTCGTGAAAATAATTTTCATTTTTTACCAGAGAGCGATAAAATACCCATTCCAATTGCCATAGATCAATATACAAATTTCTCAGGTCATCCTAATTTTTCAGAGTTTTTGAGTTACAGAAGTACTCGAAATAGTCATATTGCTACAGACTATTCTGTTTTAATAGATTCTATTTTCTTTGTGTTGTGTGCTTATTTTGATGGCTCTATGGTTATCTTTGATGAGTTTTTGCTATAGAAAAGTTGGAATACAGTAGATATAATACAAAAACAAAATATGAATTGGTTTCATTAAGCACTTATAGTAGTGATTTATTATTCTTATACTAACGGATCTCACGAAGGCTTTGTTGAGTTTTGTGTGATTGAAGTTTTCAAGTTTTGGGTTATCTTACAATGGATGAAGGAAGGATGTCAGAGCCTAAGTTTGGGGATGTCCTGGCATCCCAAGCTATTATCCAAGAATGAGCAACCAACTAAGCTTGGGGATTCCCCCGAGTGGCATCCCTGCTTTCTTCCAATAACTATCGGTATTTTACTCGAGACTATATTTTTATTCGTCACATGATATGTGTTTTGCTTGGAGTGTCTTGTATGATATGTGTCTCTGCTTGTTTTATTTTGTGTTTTAAGTCATCAATCCTTTCTGGACATACCTATTGGAGAGAGCCAAAACTATATCTTGACTTGTTAGAATTGCTCTCTATGCTTCACTTAATTTTTTTATGAGCAATGGAGTCGCTCTAGTGCTTCACTTATATCTTTTTGAGGACGGTGTGCTTTGTTATTTTTGAATAAATTCTCTCTTTCTTCACTTAGATTTATATGAGAGTTAGTAAAAGTTTGAAGAAATTCTCTCTTACTTCACTTAAATTATTTTGAGAGAAAGAAAAATTGTTATGCTCATGATCTTCACTTATATTT
This sequence comes from Triticum dicoccoides, assembly GCF_002162155.2. Lineage (NCBI taxonomy): Eukaryota > Viridiplantae > Streptophyta > Magnoliopsida > Poales > Poaceae > Triticum > Triticum dicoccoides. Next base: position 21,825,674 of record NC_041386.1, read on the forward strand.
GTTTGAGCTTATGAAAAGCAACACATGAATATTAGTCCCAAAGTGATAGATATCCCAGAAGGATAAAGAAAAAAAGAAAAACTGTCATGATGATCATTGGACAAAATAAACTTGATTCTTAGTAATATTTTTGAGATATGATGATGTGATATGTGAGTCATCTTGATGAGTAATTATGCTTTAGTAAGAATATTGGTGTTAAGGTTTGTGATTCCCTATGCATGCACGAAAGTCAATAATCATGCAATTAAATTATATCCTACTTGTGGTGCATTATTTGGTGTTAATTATGCTTAATGCTTGCTTATGAGATTATTCGTTTCTTGGTTGGTCGCTTCTCAATCTTTTTGCTAGCCTTCATTTTGCACTAAGTATGACCTCTACTTGTGCATCCAAAATCCTTTAAACCAATTTTGCCACATGAGTCCACTATATCTACCTATATGTGGCATTCTTTTGCTGTTCTAAGAAAATTTGCGTGTGCCATCTCTAATTTTCAAAATAAACTTCTCTTTTGTGTGTTTGTTTCGCTCGCGGAGCGGTGAGGGGTGGCTAATATTTTCCATGCTAGATGTGTTATTCTCAAGATGAGTGTTTATTCACTTGTCATTGCACAAGAGTAAGGCAAAGGTATTAGGGATGCCCAATACCGAAATGAAAAAACAAATGAATTTACTTTATGTTGTCAAATAATAAATTCCTTGGAAAGTGTTGGTATGGAGGGCAACCGTGGATACGGCTAGCCATGGAAAGTGAAACTTATGGTGGAAAAAGGAATAAACTTTATTTTCTATTTGGGAACCGCCTATGATATATCTATGCATGGAAAGTATTGGGAACTCTAAGTCGTTTTCGTTGGTGGGATGGATACACCTCCCAAAATGTTTTTATCTCAAAATTTTCGCTTTGAGCTCTGGCACCTCTACAAATCCCTACTTCCCTCTGCGAAGCGCCTATCTTTTACTTTATGCAATTTTTATTTTGAGTCTCCATCTTCTCTTATAAAAGCACCAACTAGGAGGCAATATGATCATGCTTAAGTATTGGGTGTAGTTAATATTCGAGTGTGTTTCATGAATGGATCAATGTTTGAGCATGATGGGCTAGGGATAACTTATTTTAGCGTTGATATTTTGAAAGACATAGTTGCTTGTTGATATGCTTGAGTATCAAAATTATTATGTCAAAACTAGACTATTGCTTTGAATCACATAAGAGTCCAAATGTCCATGCTAGAAAGAAAAGAATATGTTATGACATGATGAACAACACTCCACTTCAAAAATTCTGTTTTTATCACTTACCTACTCGAGGACGAGTAGGAGTTAAGCTTGGGGATGCTGATACGTCTCCAACATATCTATAATTTTTATTGTTCCAGCTGTTTTATTATCAATCTTGGATGTTTTATAATCATTTTATATCATTTTTTGGTACTAACCTATTGACATAGTGCCAAGTGTCAGTTGTTGTTTTTTCCATGTTTTTTGCATCGCAGAAAATCAATATCAAACGGAGTCCAAATGCCACGAAACTTTACGGAGATTTTTTATGGACCAGAAGGAAGATGTTGGGCCCTGGTTGCACCTAGGGGAGTCCCGAGGAGGGGACAACCCACCAGGGTGCGCCAGGAGGCCCAGGCGTGCCCTGGTGGGTTGTGCCCACCTCGGGTGCCCCCTGGACCGCCTCTTTGCTCTATAAATACCCCAAAAATTCCAGAACCCTAGGGGAGTCGATGAAATATTAATCCAGCCTCCGTAGAGTCCAGAACCACCAGATCCAATCTAGACACCATCACGGAGGGGTTCACCACTTTCATTGGTGCCTCTCCGATGATGCGTGAGTAGTTCTTTGTAGACCTTCGGGTCCGTAGTTAGTAGCTAGATGGCTTTATATATATATATATATATATATATATATATATATATATATATATATATATATATATATATATATATATATATATATCTTGATTATCAATACAATGGTCTCTTAGAGATCCATATGATGTAACTCTTTTGTGGTGTGTTTGTTGGGATCGATGAACTTTGAGTTTATGATCACATCTTTCTTTTTATATCCATGAAAGTATTTGAGTTTCTTTGATCTCTTTTATGCATGCTCTCTTATAGCCTCGCATTTATTCTCCGATATTTGGGTTTTGTTTGGCCAACTTGATCTATTTGTCTTGCAATGGGAAGAGGTGCCCGGTAGTGGGTTCGATCTTACGGTGCTTGATCCCAGTGACAGAAAGGGAACTGACACGTATGTATCGTTGCTACTATGGATAAAAAGATGGGATCTATATCTACCACCATAGATAAACGGATCTCGTCTACATCATGTCATCGTTCTTATTGCATTACTCCATTTTTCCATGAACTTAATACACTAGATGCATGCTGGATAACAGTCAATGTGTGGAGTAATAGTAGTAGATGCAGGCAGGAGTCAGTCTAGTAATCTTGGACGTGATGCCTATGTAATGATCATTGCCTAGATATCTTCATAATTATTTGAGGTTCTAACAATTGCCCAACAGTAATTTGTTTACCCACCATTTGCTATTTTTCTCGAGAGAAGCCGCTAGTGAAACCTACGGCCCCCGGGTCTTCTTTCTCATATATTTGCCTTTGCGATCTATTTTTCTCTTGCTTTTATTTTCAGATCTTTTAAACCAAAAATACAAAAATACTTTGCTGCACTTTATTTTATTTGTGATCTATTTATTTAATCTATCACAACTTTCTCCCATCCATGCACCATTTGAGGCGCCGTTACCGGAAAGGGATTGACAACCCCTTTAACTCGTCGGGTTGCGAGTTGTTGTTATTTGTGTGCAGGGGCTGTTTACATTGTGTTGCTTGGTTCTCCTACTGGTTCGATAACCTTGGTTTCATATCTAAGGGAAATACCTACCGCCGCTATGCTGCATCATCCCTTCCTCTTTGGGGAAATACCGACGTAGCTTCAAGCGACATCAAGTTAATTCCTCTACATCATGTCATGTTACTTAATGCGTTACTCCGTTCTTTATGAACTTAATACTCTAGATGCATGCTGGATAGCGGTCGGTGTGTGGAGTAACAGTAGTAGATGCAGAATCGTTTCGGTATACTTGACACAGACATGATGCCTATATTCATGATCATTGCTTTAGATATCGGCATAACTTTGCGCTTTTCTATCTGTTGCTCGGCAATAATTTGTTCACCCACCGTAATGTAATCTTCTATTTTCCATCATATAATCTTCTATTTTTCATCACATAACTTTCTGAGCTACAATTTTAGTTTCTGATTTACTTCCTTTGCAATCTTTTACTTTCCGATCTATAAACCAAAAATACCAAAAATATTTACTTTACCATTTATCTATCTCTATCAGATCTCACTTTTGCAAGTAACTATGAAGGGATTGACAACCCCTTTATCGTGTTGGGTGCAAGTTGTTTGATTGATTATGCAGGTATTCGGTGACTTGTGCGTTATCTCCTACTGGATTGATTCCTTGGTTCTAAAAACCGAGGGAAATACTTACTCTAGTTTGCTGCATCACCCTTTCCTCTTCAATGGAAAAACCAACGCAAGCTCAAGAAGTAGCAGGAATAATTTCTGGCACAGTTGCCAGGGAGATCTATGCCAACGCAAGCAGCAGCTCTGGGCGGTGGTCCGATGGGTCTTTGTGGTCTGATTGTGGTCGTCGTTGGTGGAATAGAGGCCAGTAGTGTCTGTTGTCACCTATCTTCAAAGGAAACAAGTGTGGATCCCCTTCCAGCAGTGGTGGACTCAGCTGATGACATGCTCCATCATCACGGCTCGGCTAGTTTGGATTTCATTCTTGGGGCATGGTGATATTGAAAGGATTGGTATGGTCGACTAGAATGGGGGTGAATAGGCAACTAACAAGTTTTAACTTTGTTTGCAAATTTTAGGCTCAACAATAAAATAGGTTGACTAGATGTGCAACTAGGTGGACAACCTATATAACAAGCACAACAAACCACAATTGCAAGCTAAAAAGTAAACACAAGATAATAAGCTTGCTCAAAGTAAAGGATATAAGTAACTGCAAGTGGAGACAAGGACGTGTTTCTGAAGTTCCCTCCTTTGGGGGTTGTACATATCCGTTGGAGGGGTGTGGAGTCAGGATGCTCCCCAATAGCCACAATGAATCACCCTATTCTCCTCACGCCCTCTCACGATGCAAAGTGTCGTGAATCAACTAGTGGTGTTGTGAAGGCGGTGATTGGAACCTTTACAAACAAGGTTGGGGCTATGTCCACAACTTAAGTGGAGGCTTCCCACACCACCATGAAGCTTCACCATAATGGAATGTGGCTCCACAGTGACCTCTTCCATCTAGGATGCCCAAACACCAGATTGTAATAAGTTGATGAAGATGAACGAGTCAGGGGAACACAAACCAATTTGGTAGGAATGTTGATCTGGTGAATCTCCTCCACTCATCAAAGTTTCTGAGAGTTTGTGTGGATGGGGATGGGATATAGTCATTGCACAAGCACACCTCCGGGCACCTGGACCAAACCGAGGAAATGCAGTCTACCACGGGCACTCGGGGGTCAGAGCCCAGGCACCCTAGTAGAACAACTTCTGGGCACGGGGGAGGGCCGGTTACCCAGGAGTCGAGGACCCCGGGCAACCGGACTAGCCACAACGCATACTCCGGGCACCCGCGGGGTCTAGGGACCCCGGGCACTCAGATAAGGCCGAGCCTAGGTGATTTCCTCTTGTGCCTTTGGGTACCCGAGGTCGAAGGACTCTGGGCACCCGGACCTTAGGGTGGATCTCTATTTACTTTGAAAAACCCTTCCAATGAGAGTGGAATATTTGGAGAAATATTATATGTGGAATTTGGTTGAGTTCCCAAACTCCCTAATCTCCGCAACCCATCTTAATAATACGGATTCTCATACAACACAAAAAGTAACCAAAACCCATTCTGGGCCTCTGAAGAACACCATCTTTTGCCCTTTTGAGTAGATGGGGTTACCGGTGTCAGCAAACCAATGAGATATATCAATGTCGTGAGATAAACTAGACAACTGACATAACTTCTCACAAATCATATTGTAATCGACACCAAAGTTGTAATTGAGTGGCAATTGCACTTTCAGAGATCCCCGCTTGGCTAGCTGTTGCTGACAGCGACGATACATGCGGCATCGTGTCCTCCTTGCGGGCGTTGCCATGGCACTAACCATTCCCCTCCTTGCGTTCTAGGGAAAACCTTTCTTTGTTTTGTCGTATCAAGCTGTGCGGCGTTATGACATCATTTCTTTCTTGAAGGCGATGCCTTGGCTACTCGCGGAGTCCTGAGTGTTGGAGTTGGCATATCTCGGTGTATGGGTGCCTCCCAGTGTTGGAAATATGCCCTAGAGGCAATAATAAAGTTGTTATTATCATATTTCATAGTTCTTGAGAAGTGTTTATTCTCCATGCTATAATTGTGTTAACCATAAACTCAAATACATGTGTGGATACATAAACAAACAATGTGTCCCTAGTGAGCCTCGACTAGACTAGATCGTTGATTAAAGATGATTAAGGTTTCCAAACCATAGACATGACTTGTCATTTAATAATGGGATCACATCATTAGGACAATGATGTGATGGGCAGACACAATCATAAGCTTAGTATCTCATAGTGTCACTAAGTTCAAATTGATATTGCTTTGTTAATGTCAAGTACGTATTTCTTAGACCATGATATCATGCCACTCCCTGATACCGGAATAATTCTTTGTGGGTATCAACCATCACTTTGTAAATGGGTGATCATTAAGGTGCTCTTTAGGTATTTCGAAAGGTACTACTCGGTTACATGGATCAAGATTGGGATTTGTCACTTCATGTGACAATGAGATATCTTAGGGCCCTCTCAGCAATTCAACACCCAAAGTAGCTTGCAATCATATGCCTAATGTGTTTAGTCATGGGGATATTGTATTACAGAATGAGTAAAGAGAACTTGTCGGTAACGAGATCGAACTAGGTATGGTGATACCGACGATCGAATCTCGGGCAAGTAAAATATCGCGAGCCAAAGGGAATGGAATATGGGATTGTTTCAACCATCGACATTGTGGTTCAAACAGATAAGAATCTTAGTTGAATATGTGGGAGTCATTATAGGAATCTAGGTCCTGCTATTGGTTATTGATCGTAGAGGTGTCTCGATCATGTTCGCATGTTCTCGAACTCGTAGGGTCACACACTTAACGTTTGGTAATGCTAGGGTAGCAATGGGATATTCATAATTGTGAGACCAAATATATTTGGGAGTCTCGGATTAGATTAAAGATATCACGAGGGGCTTCAGAATGGTCCGGAGATAAAGTTTCATATAGGGAAAGTGGTTTTCAGGGTTCGTGAAAATGTTTGGGATTTTTCGATATTATACCAGGAAGGTTCTAGAAGGTTCCGGAGTGGGGCCCACCTACATGGAGGGAAGTACATGGACGTGGCTAGTGGGGCAAGGCCCCACACCCCTGGTCCAGGCGCACCAATATCCCCCCTAAATGGAATAGGATCATATCTCGAAGGGATAAGATCAAGATGCTTAAAAAGGGGGGATCGCGATCGGTGGGGAAGGAAAGGAGGTGATTTCCTCCCCCCCCCCCCCTTGGCCGCTGGCCCTGGGGGCTTGGAGGAGGGCCAAGCCCCCTCCTCCACGTCTATATAAAGAGGGGAGGCGCAGGGGCAGCAACCTATCCAACCCTAGGCGCCTCTCGCCTTGCTACTCCACCTCTTCCTCCGCAGCCGCTGGCGAAGCCCTGCCGGAGCTCCACCATAAACTTCACCATCACGCAGTCGTGCCGGCCTAGATCCCATCTACCTCTCCATCTCCCTTGCCGAATCAAGAAGAAGGAGACGACACCGAGCCATACGTGTGCATATCTCGGAGGTGCCGTTCGTGCAGTGCTAGATCAGATTGGATCATGAAGAGAGTACGACTACGCCAACCACGTTCGTTAGAACATTTCCGCTACCAGTCTATAAGGGTATGTAGACACTCTCGCACTCGTTGCTAGCATCAAGTAGATTAGATCTTGGGTGGATTCGTAGGAATATTTTTTGCATGCAATAATTCCCTTCACTCGGGTCATGGGCCTCCAGGGTACAATGTATGCCATCGCCGATGCTTCTGACGTGTCTTCTTCCGCAGGTCCGGCTAGGTCTTGCCGCCCACTTATCAATTCTATGTGCAACATGGGTGGTTGTTGCCACGGATTGGATGTGTTTTGCATTGGTAGTGACATGGCTTGGTTGTTCTGTGCCGCTACGTGCACCCGACAATTCATATAGGAAGTTTTATATTAGAAAAAAATAGTCTAGTTTTTGCCTCCCTCCCTAGAAACTGTATTTTCTCATAGCGCCCCCC
>NC_041386.1:21833327-21836718 GCF_002162155.2 Triticum dicoccoides
CTTGTCTTGTTGGCTGGAGATCCGACAAGAGGAGACCCCTTGTTTTCTTTGATAGTAGCTGTGGTTCTAATCCCAAGGATTTACATGGGGTTATCGGTGTTGGCGTTGTATCTGTGCAGTTGTACCGGCTGATTGGCCCTTCTTCTATAAAATGATGACACATCTTTCCATAATGTATTCTAGAAAAATAGATTTAACAGCTTACAGCCAAATGTTTTCTGTACGACCGAGTAGCAGCCGGTGGGTGTCCAACCTAGCATTTTTTTAAATTCAAAAACCTTGCAACTGCCCTAAACTCTCAAGCATGTATATATAATATATTTCTGGAAACTATTTTTGATTATCCCCGGCCTCTACAGCGTTGCGACGCACACTTCTAGAAACTATGACGAGAGCACAAATGTTAACAAAGTGTCGCGGTCTATTTCTAAAGCATACCAGCGTAGAATCATATAGGCCACCTCACCAATGAAGGAGGGTGTAGGGGATTCCCATTTCTGGAGATTTGAGGGAGAGCATGCACGGCCAAGATGGCCTTTATAGGTAATCTACACCCTGAAACCTGCTTTGCCCTGCCATTAGCCTGGCAAATGTATTTTATGCTGCCAATCATTCCAAGTTTAGTGCCACTTGATCCCCTAATTAGACTAGCATAAGTGCCCCTTCGTGTAGCTTAGCTTCAAGGGTGGTGACACACAAGGCTCCATGAGCTTGCTTTTCTCCAAACACCATAAAATTTGCCTGCTGGGCCCACCAGCCAGTGAAGCACCATGCATCTCGTTGGCATCTGGTCAAGCTAGCGTGCCCTGGTCTCAAGAAGAGTGGCCTAGCCCTGCCTTGGAGAAGGGAGCAATGCGCACAACAAGTAGCCAAGGCTGTACTTTTGGATTGATTAATCAACATAGGAACCGGTCTAATCCCAGGTTGGACCAGTGCAGTGCCAGAGATTAATTAGTGCTGCTGCTACGTGCAGAGGTGTGCAGGGACAAAGATTAATAGCTTGGCCATGATTGGGGCAGCGAGAATCTGCATCGCCCTAGGCGGCGTGTTGCTACTGTTTCCAGGTCGGTTTTTCCTGGATGGTCATGATCAGCGTGAGCCCTGCTGGAACAGAGACCCATAACAAATCTGCTTGGGTCGCAGGCCAACTTTTGTCTCTCGGAGCTGCCATGCCAATCGCCAATGGCGTGCGTCCGTGGGAGCGGATTGAACTAGGCTTGAGCCTGGCGGAAAGGATGGGCGTGTGCGCGGCTTTTGGCGCGGTCGTGATCTCTTGGTTCCAGGATTATGATGCTAACTGTTAATTATTCAGTCTTCAGACGGATTGCCCTAGTTCAGGCACAAGAACAATGGTGGTACTACTAGTACTCCTGCGCGCCGTCTGAGCAAATGATCGTCGGAAGTCGAGGGCACGTGGTTGGCACCGAGGTTCTCTTCGTCATTCCCGTAATATCATTCCTCGAAGATTTCTATTTCTGTGCACTTAGAGATACCATGAAATGTACTTACTGGATTTCGTACTGTCAATGCACCTGCAAGTCAGTGAGGCATTGTGTGAGTGACAAGGAACATATTCTGAATTATTTCTAGTTCCTGTAAGAAGGGTTCAGTTCAGAGATTCAGCGCCACGGTAACTCTGGGTCGTTTCATTTTTACTGCATGGAATGGATGGAGGCCGTATCTGGTGACTGTTCTCCACAGTCGTCGTGTACGGGGCCGATATGAAACCGCCGCGTCCTTTCGGCTGCAGAGGCCGGAGCCAAAACCGGTCAGTCAAGATGGCAGGAGAAGAATCAACGTCCGGTCGGTTTTACCGCTGAGATCACCTATTATCTCCCGTGTCTGTACCCAAGATCTCGCGGTCCGTCCGCCGTCCTCCGGCGAGCACGTGCCCAGCAACAAAGGCTGCTGCTGCTGCTGCAAGTGTTAACTTCCCAGCTAGTACTGCCGGCGTGAACAGACCAGGACCGGCAAGAGGGTTGATTCGGAAAGGACGCGAGGGAGAGGACCGGTCCAGGGGTGGCGCATGGGCGCCACGCTCGATCGGCCGGCGGCGAGCAGGCGCGCTCTGCAATCGGGTTGCCCCGGCGGTCGACGACGTGGCTTCTTCATGATTAGCTGATCACGAGTACGACTAGGGAAGCGGTGGACGGTGGTAGAAGAACTCGGTCAGTTGATCGACCCACACGGGAATCGCCGCCTCCCCTCTCCACGGCATGGACGTAGAGCTTCGGAGGCAACGGGTTGGTTTGTGTTGAAGTTTATCCTGTCAAAAAAATGGCGAGCCAAAATTTTGGTTGAGTTTTCATTGATCCATGAGTTAGCCAACATTGGCTAAAAACAAAGCAACCTCAATACCAATCTAACGCCCGATATTGGTTGAGCTTTCATTGATCTCCATAGCGAACGACTCGCCAGATTTGAGGCTACCCCCGAGCGAACGAAACGTTGGCCCTCTCCGAAGTGTTGGCTGCAGTGGAATTCAAGCACGACACCTAGTTGGCCCAAGCAGCGTGCGGGAACACGAACTAGACTCCAGATTCGAACTCCAACCCTCAAGGATTATTTCAAGTTCTAGTGACCAACCGGGACAGATAACTTGTTGTAAAATGGACCCGGTTGACTACTTTTTTTTTGAAGAAAAAGTCATAAAAAATCTGATACAAAAATACACAAAGGAAACCTAAATTTATAACTTGCCATGCTCTAAATAATTAAACTGTGATGCTATATTATACTTCCTCATAAGGGTTGAGTCTCTTATTTTGGATGGAGGGAGTATGTAACTGGCCAAAAGTTATTAGGTGGCAAAACATAGAACAAGTGACATGGACTAGATGATACATGAAACTGGCCAAACTTTATGAATTTTTAAATATGTCACATGGCAAAAGAAACATATCAAGTTTTTAGATGGCAAATTTCTCACTTTTTGGTGTATAAGACATGGCGATTTTTGGAAAAAGATTCTAATAGTAGGATGAATTTTTTTACATATTGTTTTATAATAATCTAATAAAAAGTTTTTACTACACTGGCAAAATTAGAATTTTTCTCCTGGTCACAATGCAAATTCATAGCAAATTTTGGTTCTTCTTGTAATTCTCCCATAAAACAAATAGTCTCATGAAAAAAATATAACATTAAAAAGTCACAAGAAAACAAAATTTACAATGGGATGTTCAAAAAACAAATTTGCCCATGGTGTACAAAAAAGAATTTAGAATGGTTTGTTTCAACAACCATGATGTGTTCCATAAAAACTGACCATGGTGCAAAAAATGATTTTCCATGGTACCGAAAATAAATTAGCCATGGAAAAAATATATAAATGTGACATGATAGAAGAACAAAAAACAATATACCATGGATTGTTCAATAAAATTGCCGT
>NC_041386.1:21837160-21842439 GCF_002162155.2 Triticum dicoccoides
TAATGGCCCAAAAAGTAAATTTGCCACGGTCTATAAAGTAAAATTGTCATGGTCCAGAAAGTAAATTTGCCAAGTCCATGTGGCAAATATAAGGTATAGTTGCCATCATCCTTAAGGTAATTTTGCCATGGCCCTTAAAGTAAATTTGCCATGTTCCAAGAAAAAAGGAAAAAATGTGATTGTCATTTGCCATGGTTTGGAAAAAGAATAAATCTTTTGAAATTGCTATGTGACAGTAACAAAGGAAATTCAAAGTTGCCTTGTGTGTCGAATGAAATTCTTAGAGTTTTCATGTGAGCAATAAATGTGTTCTAACCATTGCCATGTTTTGGAAAAAAGTGTTTCAAAATTGGCATGTGATCACAAAAACCATTGTCATGAGTGGAGATAAAATCCTAGAGTTTGCCATGTGAGCATGTAAAAATAATTTATAAATTTGCCATATGTTGGATTATTATTCATAAATTTGCCATGTTCAAATATTGACATGGTATGTAAAAAACGGTTGAGGTAAAGAGAATTTGTCATGCTATCTACAATGAAAATGCCATGATTCAAAAAATGGTATTAGTGGCAAAATGTGTGTAAGTTTGCTAATGATGGCAAATACAGTGCAAAATTGCCATGATGCATAGAAACCAATTACCATTGAAAAACACACATCTTAAAATCATCACGGAGACATTGAAAACATAAATTGCCGTTGGGACACATTAAAATTTGCCATTTTGTTATTTTGAAATTATAAAAAGTTATGATGGTAAAAAATGCAAACTTAATTGCCCCGTGAGAACAACAAATTCATAGAGTTTACCATGTGAGCACTAAAAAATTGTATAATTGCCATGTGTTTGTAAACGAATTCTAAATTTTCCATGTTCAAATAATTGACATAAATTTACAAAAAAATGTTTGTGGTAAAGAGAAATTGCCATGCTATCTACAATTAAAATTCCATGATACACAAGAAATAAACTTGCCATGATTGTAAAAAAATGGTAATAGTGGCAAAATGTGTGTAAGTTTGCCATGATGGCCAAAACTGTGTAAAATTGTCATGATGAATAGTAACCAATTACCACGGCAAACACATCTCAATTCATCACGGAGACATTCAAAATTTAAATTGTCATGGGTACACATCATAATTTGAATGAAATATTGCCATGTTTAGGGAAAAAAGATAATACTCTGAATTTGTCGTGCGAATATTATAGATGTATTTGAAAACATAAGGGGTAACACTTGTAGATGAAGTATCTAACGATCAACTTGAAATTTTACCATAGCAGAGATGTATCTAAATGACAGTAATTTGCTTAATTATTTCTCTCTTTTTCCAGTCTTTTTCCTTTGTAGTACTACTCCTGGTAGTTTTATTCTGTTGTGATGTGCTGAGAGTATTTAAGTTTCAGAATAAATTTTAAATCTCTCATTCACACATCCTCTGGTTGATGTACTCTGATCCTACAATTACCCACTCTCACATTGAGACTTGGCGCATACTTCACCGGTACGTCCAAACCCGTGTGAGGACTCCCTCTTGTTCTCCTATACATAAACACCTCATCGCATCAAAAGAGCGACCATACCTACCTACCATGACATTTTCGTAGTCATTTCGAATATATCTCCTTGCGCGACCATCATACTACATTACATGACGAGAGACATGTTCTTGTTGTCATTTTCTTTGCATGATCGTAGTATGGCTATCATGGTATTTTTATGGTTTGTGCATTTTTGATCTGTATGCTACGACGGATCATTACACATCGTGGTACACTGCCAGAGACATTTCACATAGAGTTTTCCTCTGTTATTGATATTGAATTAGACTTACATTCAGTTGAAGCGAGTCAATAAAATTTTTATTTTTCATCATTGTATTGTGTTGCTTCTACCGGAAAAAGAGATCAAATAAAAGATGGACCACGAAGGTCCCACACAAAAAAAGTAAAATGTGAGGAAGAGAGAAGATCAACACCACTATCCTTTCAAGTATACTGAAAATGCTTTAAAGTAGCATTACTTCATGCATTATAGAGTAGAAAGTTTTCATGAGCTTCATGTTTGATACTAGTGGGGAACCTACATTATAGAACTTGGCTTGTGTATTCCAATGATGAACATCCTCAAATGCTTGAGGTATTCATGAGCAAACAAGTTGTAAGCACCCCCACTTAATCCATAGGAGAGCTTTCACATGCTCTTAGCTTTGTATGCATCCTAGTTGCATGACGATCCCTAATCCTTGCTTTACCAACAATTATAAGGAATTCACCATTGCCTAATGGTTAGCTATGTTGATGCAAGATTTTCTTTGTTTTTTACTTCTTAAAACCCCAATCAATATTCTATTTCCTGATTAATTGCGAGGCATAGGCTTGTGCTCAACTTGCATAGGTAGTTGAGCGGTTGACTAACATAGATGGAAGATCTTGCTATTGTGCGTGGTATGCCTTGGGTTGGTGTTTTTGAAGCAATCGGTAATGCATAACATCTTTTTATCTATGGCGGATATTACTTTGTTCATAACATAATTTTGATATGCTCTCTAAACCTTTGGCAATGATAATTCGGACTTCACAAAAAATCTTCTTTCTTAACCTCCATGGAAATGGAATTAGAAGGATGTCATGTAATACTCCCTGCTAGTTAACCTTTGCTTGCTCGCACAAAAAACATGGATTCACTTTTGGACATGGTTTCAGTGTAAGCTTTATATTTACCAACAATGTGCTTGGATAGTCAAGCTTGTTACTTGAGGACGAGCAAGGCTCAAGCATGGGAAGATTGATGACTCTAAATTTACACATTTTCAGAGTTCATTTGTTGCATGTTATCTCCATATATAATGTCCCACTGAACCAAACATATGTCCATTATGCATGATTTCTTGTTTTCACTCTTTCCATTGTCACTAGTGCAGAACCGGGCTATTGCACCGGTTCGTAAGGGCCTTTAGTGCCGGTTCTGTAACCGGCACTAAAGGGTGGGCACTAAAGGTCCCCCCCTTTAGTACCAGTTCGGCACGAACCGCCACTAAAGTGCCACCACGTGGCACATTCCAGGGCAGGGTGCAGGAGACCTTTAGTACCGGTTGGTACCACCAACCGGTACTAAATGTTTGTGGTGGTTTTGGTTTTATTTTTTGTTTTTCCTTTAATATTGTGTTTTCAATTTAATTTAGAGATTGTTTTACATTATAATGAGTTGTTAAATCATTAGGTGAAAGCACCGCAGATTAGTTTCAACTCGATGCATGGAGCTAGCTAAGTGATCATGGATATGGCATATACTTGATCACTTAGCTAGCTCCATGCATCCAGTTGAAACTAATCTGCGGTTTCTTTCATAAATGAAATAATAACTCATCATCATATTAATATAAAAACTCTTGCATCATATCATCACCAACAACAGTATACTAGCTAGCTAAAAATCATCATATATAGTTGTCATTATCACTATTTAATCATCATAGTCGTTACTGCTATCTAATCACCACCAACACTAGCTTAAAGAAGAAACACTCACTTGTACCAGAAGCAAAGATATCATCGAGTTCAACACATGGTCATGAGACTAAGTTCAGGATCGATGAAGAACACGGACATGAGAGGACAAGTACTAAGAGCATGCTAATTACTCATGCTGCTCTCTCTCGGGTAAAATAGCATAGAACATGTATAGCTCTCCTGATTTATCATATTGGAGCATGCAGATGAACTTGTCTCCTAATCGTGGGTTGCGCTTCTGTTTGCTGCCCCCTAGTACTTCTCTGCGATCATTCACAATTTTGCTCCAGTCTTTCACTATTAAGCATTCCATTGTAGAAATCCTGAATGCACTCATGTGCAATGTAGGATATCTTGGCCATAAGCTAACCATTGACATGCGACCTTTAGTCTCGATCCACTGAGGCACAACTGTCATCGGGAGTCCCTATTGAAGAACATCGCGTATAGTAACATTACTTAGCAATGAAGTTTAGCTTGAAAAATAATGTATGCAAAAGATGCACTGAGGACAAATAGTAAAAATCTTACCATCTTTCCTAAATAGATGGGACCGTAGTTCAATACGATCACTATTGGTCGCACATTTTGAGTACTAAGATTTTCAAATTCAGGAAAATAATTTCTCTTGACATCATCAAGATCCTCAAGCCATGATACATAATGACTTATCTCCTTGCAGTTTAGTTCAGCCCGTGGACAGTGGACGGTACTGTCTACCAAGCACCGGACATGTTTGCTTCAATGGAAATAAGTTGTCAATAGAAATTAGTTGTCGACTATTTTTGAATAAAAAATATCAAAGACATAAATATGGTTGAGAAACTCACATAATAGTAGTACTGGGAGCGTCTGGACATCGACCCAAATGTCTCTATTACCTTCAATATCATCTTCGGGACGAATATCAAAGGTGATAAACATATCAGGCTCAAATGCATAAGCCTTGCATAGTGCTTACCAAGTTTTGCATTCAAAATAAGTGTAGGTGTCTGCATTATATAATTTGACGTTGAAGGTATAACCATGCTCGATCTTCAAGTAAACTCTCTTTACCACCATACTTTTATTAGGACTGAAACCTATCTTATCCAAGACAAAAATTCTTGCATGGCAGGGGATACGCTAGTAGAATAGTGAAAATTTAAAATTATGAGTTGAAGCAAATGAAGCATAAGTCATGCTTAATTACGGAAAAAGACTTGTCGTTGTGACTTACTGTATCCACTTTTAAGGTCTCATCCAGCTTGATGCTAAAGCGCCTATCATCAACTAAGAAATTTTTGTCGCACAGGCCGTGTTCGTCTTCGTAGTATTCGCACATAACGAAATTGTTTTCGTCGTCAGACGACATTTCCTATGTTCATAGTTGAAACATTAATTGATAAACACTTAGTAGCTAGCTAGTTCTATATTAATTCAACTAAGCACTTACTAAAAAAACTAGTTCAATTAACTTTCTTACTAAAAATAAAGTAGCTAGTTCTATATATAGTAAATTTAATATATCTAACATTTGACATTAATATATCTAATTCATCTATAACTATAAAAGTATTAAGAACTAACTCATCTAACATTAATATCTAACATTTGACATTAATATCTAACATATATTTCTATCTAATTCATCTAACATTTGACATTAATCTAACATTTATATAAACTAAAAGTATATATAAAAACAAAAAACAAAAAAATCATTAAAAAAACAGAAAAAATCATGCTTAATTACGGGGGCGGGCTGGGGCGGCGCGG
>NC_041386.1:21842837-21882642 GCF_002162155.2 Triticum dicoccoides
GGAGGGAGACGACGGCGACGGGGGTGGGCTGGGGCGCCGACGGGGGCGGGCTGGGGCGGCGACGGGGACGGGCTAGGGCGGCGACGACGGCGACGGGGACGGGCTTGGGCGCGACGGGGGCAGCGACGGGCTCGGCTACGTACGGGGCACACGCGACAGGGGCGAAGACGAAGCAGATGAACTGAAACCAACTGAAATTTTCGTAAGTGCTATATATAGGAGAGGCCATTAGTACCGGTTGGTGCCATTAGTACCGGTTGGTGCCACAACCCGGTACTAAAGGTCAAATTTGGCCAGACCAAGCGGCGGAAGCGACCCCCTTTAGTACTGGGTGGTGGCACCAACCGGTACTAAAGACCCCCCCCCCTTTAGTACCGGTTGGAGCCACGAACTGGTATTAAAGTGTGTGCGCTCCCACCCCACGATGTAGAAAGTTTAGCCCCACCTCACCGGGCGAAGGGCAGTCGCACTAGTTTATAAACCCAGCCACGACTGCTCCATCGAACTTCTCTGTAAGCAGGCTTCTGGGCCTAACTATGGCGCGTTGGCCTGTGAGCCTGCTGGCCCTGGTGGGCCTAAATTTCCACGCCCAAGGCCTAGCAGGCCCACTGGACAGCGCTCCAACAATTTTTTATATAGTTTTTTTCTTTTCTGCTTTATTTATTTTCTTCTATTTATTTCTGAGTAGTTTTTTATATAGTTTTTTTCTTTTCTGCTTTATTTTTTTTTCTTCTATTTTTTCTGAGTAGTTTTTTATATAGTTTTTTTTCTTTTCTGCTTTATTTATTTTCTTCTATTTATTTCTGACTAGTTTTTTCTTTTTTGCTTTATTTATTTTCTTCTATTTATTTCTGACTAGTTTTTTTCTTTTTTGCTTTATTTATTTTCTTCTATTTATTTCTAACTAGTTTTTTATATAGTTTTTTATTTTCTACTTTATTTATTTTCTTCTATTTATTTCTGAGTAGTTTTTTTATGTAGTTTTTTTCTTTTTTGCTTTATTTATTTTCTTCTATTTATTTCCGAGTAGTTTTTTTATATAGTTTTTTTTCTATTTTATTTATTTTCTTCTATTTATTTCTGAGTACTTTTTTATATAGTTTTTTGCACATGCCATGTGGATGAAATGATGATACCATGTCAAGTTTCAACCTTTTCAGAGTTCATATGTAGTGCTTTTCAATTTCAGGGTCATTTAGCTCAAAACAAATCAGTAAATGCATCAAAAATATCAAATTATGTCAGAAAGGGTTGAAAGTTGACGACGTGGCTTTGAATGATGCATAATGAATGCACAAAAAGTCTAGAGTTGTAATAAGTTATTAAAATTTTGAATAGCCGGTGTAACAGATGAGTTTTCGTCCGAAACCCTGATACTTCGAAAGAGAGTGCCAGTTTGTACACAAAGTGCATCCAGTTTTTGCCGTAACCATCTCTACTTTTTTGCACATGCCATGTGGGTGAAATGATGATACCATGCCAAGTTTCAACCTTTTTAGAGTTCATATGTAGCGCTTTTCAATTTCAGGGTCATTTAGCTCAAAACAAATCAGTAAATGCATCAAAAATATCAAATTATGTCAGAAAGGGTTGAAAGTTGACGACGTGGCTTTGAATGATGCATAATGAATGCACAAAAAGTCTGGAGTTGTAATACGTTATTAAAATTTTGAATAGCCGGTGTAACAGATGAGTTTTCGTCCGAAAGCCTGATACTTCGAAAGAGAGTGTCCAGTTTGTACACGAAGTGCATCCAGTTTTTGCCGTAACCTTCTCTACTTTTTGCACATGCCATGTGGGTGAAATGATGATACCATGCCAAGTTTCAACCTTTTCAGAGTTCATATGTAGTGCTTTTCAATTTCAAGGTCATTTAGCTCAAAACAAATCAGTAAATGCATCAAAAATATCAAATTATGTCAGAAAGGGTTGAAAGTTGACGACGTGGCTTTGAATGGTGCATAATGAACGCAAAAAATTCCAGAGTTGTAATAAGTTATTGAAATTTTGAATAGCCGGTGTAACAGATGAGTTTTCGTCCGAAACCCTGATACTTCGAAAGAGAGCGTCCAGTGTGTACACGAAGTGCATCCAATTTTCGTCGTAACCATCTCTACTTTTTTCACATTTCATGTAGGTGAAATGATGATACCATGTGAAGTTTCAACCTTTTCAAAGGTCATTTGTAGTGCTCTTCAATTTCAGGGTCATTTAGCTCAAAACAAATCAGTAAATGCATCAAAAATATCAAATTATGTCAGAAAGGGTTGAACGTCGACGACGTGGCTTTGAATGGTGCATAATGAACGCAAAAAGTCCGGAGTTGTAATAAGTTATTAAAATTTTGAATAGCCGGTGTAATAGATGAGTTTTCGTTTGAAAGCCTGATATTTCGAAAGAGAGTGTCCAGTTTGTACATGAAGTGCATCCAGTTTTTGCCGTAACCATCTCTACATTTTTGCACATGCCATGTGGGTGAAATGATGATACCATGCCAAGTTTCAACCTTTTCAGAGTTCATTTGTAGTGCTTTTCAATTTCAGGGTCATTTAGCTCAAAACAAATCAGTAAATGCATCAAAAATATCAAATTATGACAGAAAGGGTTGAAAGTTGACAACGTGGCTTTGAATGGTGCATAATGAACGCAAAAAGTCCGAAGTTGTAATAAGTTATTAAAATTTTGAATAGCCGGTGTAACAGATGAGTTTTCGTTCGAAACCCTGATACTTTGAAAGAGAGTGTCCAGTTTGTGCACAAAGTGCATCCAGTTTTTGCTGTAACCATCTCTACTTTTTTGCACCGGTTTGTAAAGAAATATAAGAGCATTTAGATTACTAAAATAGTACCCTAAATGCTCTTATGTTTCTTTATAGAGAAATACATCAAAAATACATTGATCATCAATGATCTTTTTGTGTATAATCTGAATTGACAATATGAGTCCTCACCGATTTAGAAACCGGAGAAAACTCATATTGTGGCCACAAATTCTACACATAGAGTTCAATGAAGACCAAGTGGTTGTGATAGTTTGACAAGTAACATATTTAAGGGTGTAAAACCCTGTTAGCGGAGCGAGGTGGGACTAAAAAACCAATGCAACTAAAAACCTCTAGTATCGGTTTGTGGTAAGAACCAGTACTAAAGATGCTGGTGGGGCCCCATCCGGACCACGGCGTGCCACAACCTATTTAGTACCGGTTCATGGCACGAACCAGTACTATAGGTTTGCCACGAACCGCTACTAATTTGCTCCGACCGCCTAGCCGTTCGAACCGGCGTAATGGCAACATTAGTGCCGGTTTTGTTACAAACCGGTACTAATGTGCTTCACATTAGGCCATTTTTCTACTAGTGTGTGAGCATTGCATAGTTTGTGGTTTTATTTAGTTTTTATTAATTTGCTTTGTTTCATTGTGTCTATGGTGTTTTAGACAACCTAGGACCAAGAACGCTAAAAAGGCAATGGATGGGTTCAATATGAAGGACTTCCACGCACCAGACTTAGAAATTTGGGATCAAAAAAATGTTATTTTTACAAAGTGCTCCAAATCACAATCTAATACCACGGGTGCATCAACGTCGTTCATAAGATTCCAACGAGTCCAAGAACGTCAAAATACGAGTTCATGTGAAGAAATGACGACCATTATACCATAAGAGTCTAGAGCGTTCGACGGCGCACGATACGAGCGCTCATACTAACGCTCGTACCACTTCCTGACAAGCCCGAAAAGGCTTATATCATATGGGATCCTTTACCGATTTCATACCCCTCTGTTCCCATGACTTCCTTGGCCATTAAGGTGAAGGAAATATGCCCTAGAGGCAATAATAAAGTTATTATTTATTTCCTTATAATCATGATAAATGTTTATTATTCATGCTAGAATTGTATTTACCGGAAACATAATACATGTGTGAATACATAGACAAACAGAGTGTCACTAGTATGCCTCTACTTGACTAGCTCGTTAATCAAAGATGGTTATGTTTCCTAACCATGAACAATGAGTTGTTATTTGATTAACGAGGTCACATCATTAGTAGAATGATCTGATTGACATGACCCATTCCATTAGCTTAGCACCCGATCGTTTAGTATGTTGCTATTGCTTTCTTCATGACTTATACATGTTCCTATGACTATGAGATTATGCAACTCCCGTTTACCGGAGGAACACTTTGGGTACTACCAAATGTCACAACGTAACTGGGTGATTATAAAGGAGTACTACAGGTGTCTCCAATGGTCGATGTTGGGTTGGCGTATTTCGAGATTAGGATTTGTCACTCCGATTGTCGGAGAGGTATCTCTGGGCCCTCTCGGTAATATACATCACATAAGCCTTGCAAGCATTACAACTAATATGTTAGTTGTGAGATGATGTATTACGGAACGAGTAAAGAGACTTGCCGGTAACGAGATTGAACTAGGTATTGGATACCGACGATCGAATCTCGGGCAAGTAACATACCGATGACAAAGGGAACAACGTATGTTGTTATGCGGTCTGACCGATAAAGATCTTCGTAGAATATGTAGGAGCCAATATGGGCATCCAGGTCCCGCTATTGGTTATTGACCGGAGACGTGTCTCGGTCATGACTACATTGTTCTCGAACCCGTAGGGTCCGCACGCTTAAGGTTACGATGACAGTTATATTATGAGTTTATGCATTTTGATGTACCGAAGGTTGTTCGGAGTCCCGGATGTGATCACGGACATGACGAGGAGTCTCAAAATGGTCGAGACATAAAGATTGATATATTGGAAGTCTATGTTTGGACATCGGAAGTGTTCCGGGTGAAATCGGGATTTTACCGGGTTACCGGGAGGTTACCGGAACCCCCCGGGAGCCATATGGGCCATCATGGGCCTTAGTGGAAAGGAGAAAGGGGCAGCCCAAGGGGGCTGCGCGCCTCCCCCCTTCCCCTAGTCCTATTAGGACTAGGAGAGGTGGCCGGCCACCCCTCTCCCTCTTTCCCCCTTGGGAATCCTAGTTGGAATAGGATTGGGGGGGGGGGGAGTCCTACTCCCGGTAGGAGTAGGACTCCTCCTGCGCCACCTCCTCCTGGCCGGCGCCTCCTCCTCCCCTTGGCTCCTTTATATACGGAGGCAGGGGCACCTCTAAACACACAAGTTGACACAAGTTGATCCACGTGATCGATTCCTTAGCCGTGTGCGGTGCCCCCTGCCACCATATTCCTCGATAATACTGTAGCGGAGTTTAGGCGAAGCCCTGCTGCTGTAGTTCATCAAGATCGTCACCACGCCGTCGTGCTGACAAAACTCTTCCCCGACACTTTGCTGGATCGGAGTCCGGGGATTGTCATCGAGCTGAACGTGTGCTCGAACTCGGAGGTGCCGTAGTTTCGGTGCTTGATCGGTTGGATCGTGAAGACGTACGACTACTTCCTCTACGTCGTGTCATCGCTTCCGCAGTCGGTCTGCGTTGGGTACGTAGACAACACTCTCCTCTCGTTGCTATGCATCACATGATCCTGTGTGCGCGTAGGAAATTTTTTGAAATTACTACGAAACCCAACACAAGGGATGTTTCAGGAAGGGATTTGGCTCATCTAAAGCCCTTGGATCAAAGGAGAAAAGTTACATCTGCTAACTCCCATAGGAGTTGTTAGGGTTCCCTAAAGAGGAAGGGTGAAACAGAACAACAAAAAAGTATTTCCCTTAGTTAAAAACCAAGGTTATCAATCCAGCAGGAGTTCTCCCAAGCTAGGAACGTGAGCAACACCTGCGCACAGACAACTACAAACTTGCACCCAACACTTCAAGAGGGTTGTCAAGCCCCTTGTCCTACAAGTTACAAGATTAAATGCAAATGATATAGATAGATAGTAGCAAAGTAGCACAGAAAATAAAATGATAAATTGTATAGAAGAATTCAATAATGGAGAATAGACCAAGGGACTATAGGTTCACTAGTGGCATCTCTCTCAAAAACAACAAGTAGCATGCTAAACAAATGACAGTTGGGCAATTGACTGAATTGCAATATTCATGACTATGAACATTCATGGCATAATCTCATATAGACATTACATTCATGGTATTTGTAAGTGCATATTCATATTCATGATTATGATCATTCATGGTATTTCTAAGTGCATAATCTCATATAGATACTACATCCGTGATAAGTAGCACGCTAAAGATTCAATTGATTTTAATGAACAATCTCACAATAAAGTGATAATTCATCATGTTCCAACAAACACACCACGATTACATCGAATTGATCCCGATCATGTGAGAAGGCTCATGGGAACATGGTATTGAAGATCAAAAGATAGAGAACCATCCAACTACTAGTATGGATGCTAAGGTCCTAATGGAACTACTCACACATGGTCATGGAGGCAGCAAGGTTGATGAAGATGGCTCTCAAAATGGCTTCCCCCTCCGGGGAGCTCAGGAAGAGGCCTCCAGATGGGATCTTCGCGAAATAGGAACTTGTGGCGGCGATAAAATTCTTCTGAAAATATGGCAGAGGGTTTCACTATTTATAGGGAATTACAGTGGTGGAATCAGGTCAAGGTGGTGCAGGGGGGCCCACACGGCCAGGTGACTGAAGGAAATATGCCCTAGAGGCAATAATAAAGTTGTTATTTATATTTACTTATATCATGATAAATGTTTATTATTCATGCTAGAATTGTATTAAACCGGAAACTTAGTACATGTGTGAATACATAGACAAACAGAGTGTCCCTAGTATGCCTCTACTTGACTAGCTCGTTACTCAAAGATGGCTATGTTTCCTGACCATAGACATGTGTTGTCATTTGATGAACGGGATCACATCATTATAGAATGATGTGATGGACAAGACCCATCAGTTAGCTTAGCATTATGATCGTTTAGTTTTATTGCTACTGCTTTCTTCATGACTTATACATATTCCTCTAACTATGAGATTATGCAACTCCCGAATACCGAAGGAACACCTTGTGTGCTATCAAACATCACAACGTAACTGGGTGATTATAAAGATGCTCTACAGATGTCTACAAAGGTGTTTGTTGAGTTGGCATAGATCGAGATTAGGATTTGTCACTCCGAGTATCGGAGAGGTATCTCTGGGCCCTCTCGGCAATGTGAATAATGAGTTAGTGGCGGGATGATGCATTACGGAAAGAGTAAAGAGACTTGTCGATAAAGAGATTGAACTAGGTATGATGATACCGACGATCGAATCTCGGGCAAGTAACATACCGATGACAAAGGGAATGACGTATGTTGGTATGCGGTTTGACCGATAAAGATCTTCGTAGAATATGTAGGAACCAATATGAGCATCCAGGTTCCGCTATTGGTTATTGACTGGAGATGTCTCTCAGTCATATATACATAGTTCTCGAACACGTAGGGACCGCACGCTTAACGTTCAATGATGATTTGTATTATGAGTTGTGTGTTTTGGTGACCGAAGTTTGTTCGGAGTCCCGGATGAGATCACGGACATGACAAGGAGTCTCGAAATGGTCGAGAGGTAAAGATTGATATAATGGAAGGTTATATTCGGACATCGAAATGATTCCGAGTGATTCGGATATTTTTTTTGGAGTGTCGAGGGGTTACCGAAACCCCCTTGGGGAATAATGGGCCTTAGTGGGCTTTAGTGGAGAAGAGATAAGGGCCACAAGGGGTGGCCGCCCCCCACCCATGGCAGTCCGAATTGGACTAAGGGGAGGGGGCGGTGCCCCTTTCCCTTTCCCTTTCCCTCTCCTTCCTATTCCCTCCGGTGGAGAAAGGAAACAGGGGGATCCTACTTGGACTACGAGTCCAAATAGGACTCCCCCCATGGCGCACCCCTCTTGGCCGCTGGCCTCCTCCTCCCCCCTTTATATACGGGGGCGGGGGACACCCCAAAGACACATCAATTGCTCTCTTAGCCGTGTGCGGTGCCCCCCTCCATAGTTTACTTCTCTGGTCATAGCGTCGTAGTGCTTAGGCGAAGCCCTGCGTGGATCACATCACCATCACCACACCGTCGTGCTGACGGAACTCTCCCTCGACCCTCTGCTGGATCAAGAGTTCGAGGGACGTCATCGATTTGTATGTGTGCTGAACACGGAGGTACCGTATGTTCGGTACTTGATCGATTGAATCATGAAGAAGTTCGACTACATCAACCGCGTTAACCTAACGCTTTTGCTTTCGGTCTACGAGGGTATGTGGACACACTCTCCCCCTCTCGTTGCTATGCATCTCCCAGATAGATCTTGTGTGATCGTAGGAAATATTTTGAAATTGCATGCTACGTTCCGTAACAGTGACATGCCCCCTAGGGCGTGTGGCCATACCATGTGGACCCCTGGCAGTTCCTCTCGATCTCTCCCGAAGCTTGTCGTGTTTCTTGTTGCCAAAAATCGTATTACATTGGTAAGTGATTTTGACCCCCGTAGATATTGATTTTTTTGTGAAACCAAAAACAAGCAAAAAAAAGAATTAACACTGAGCACTAAACTAATAGGTTAGTCCAGATAATAGGGAGCAACGGAGAAATATCGTGTTCATGTGGAAACCCTTAATCATCATTATAGAAACCAGAGTGGGGACACACCGGTGGTTGCATGTGTGATACGTGATTGCCGCGGATTTGCATGTATATTTAGTTGCCTCCGCCCACGCGTAATGCTATCAAGTGGATTAGTGATATGCACGTAGAGCTACGCTTCTGGATGTGTTGTCAGGATCATACTTGTGGTGATGACTCTGGATCTCTCGAGAACACTTTACTACTCAAGCACCGCTGACTCTGGATCTCTCGAGAACAATTTACTACTCAAGAACTGCTCTACTAGTTTAGGAACTGCGTAAGTGATGACGTAGTTGCGGGATTTGTAGTGCCTTCTTATTCGCTCCTGTGAGAGCGACAAACCTTACTTACCGCGACATTGCTAAAAATCCCTTTGCACTTGCAGGACATCAGACGTCTAGGGTTTCCACCCATACCACTGATAACCCACAAGTATAGGGGATCGTAACAGTTTTCGAGGGTAAAGTATTCAACCCAAATATATTGACTCGACACAAGGGGAGCCAAAGAATACTCTCAAGTATTAGCAGCTGAGTTGTCAATTCAACCACACCTGGAAACTTAATATCTGCAGCAAAGTATTTAGTAGCAAAGTAATATGATAATAGTGGTAACGGTAGCAAAAGGTAACAGGAGTAAAAGTAATGTTTTTGGTATTTTGTAGTGATGATAGCAATAGCAACGGGAAAGTAAATAAGCGAAGAACAATATGTGGAAAGCTCGTAGGCAATGGATCGGTGATAGAGAATTATGCCGGATGCGGTTCATCATGTAACAGTCATAACCTAGGGTGACACAGAGCTAGCTCCAGTTCATTGATATAATGTAGGCATGTATTCCGAACATAGTCATACGTGCTTATGGAAAAGAACTTGCATGACATATTTTGTCCTACCCTCCCGTGGCAGCGGGGTCCTTATGGAAACTAAGGGATATTAAGAGTACCGAAACAAAGCATTAACACATAGTGAATACATGAACTCCTCAAACTACGGTCATCACCGGTAAGTATCCCGATTATTGTCACTTCGGGGTTAACGGATCATAACACATAATAGGTGACTATAGACTTGCAAGATAGGATCAAGAACACTCATATATTAATGAAAACATAATAGGTTCAGATCTGAAATCATGGCACTCGGGCCCTAGTGACAAGCATTAAGCATAGCAAAGTCATAGCAACATCAATCTCAGAACATAGTGGATACTAGGGATCAAACCCTAACAAAACTAACTCGATTACATGATAGATCCCATCCAACCCATCATTGTCCAGCAAGCCTCTGATGGAATTACTCATGCACGGTGGTGAGAATCATGAGATTGGTGAATGGAGGATGGTTGATGATGACGATGGCGACAGATTCCCCTCTCCGGAGCCCCGAACGGACTCCAGATCAGCCCTCCCGAGAGGTTTTAGGGCTTGGCGGCGGCTCCGTATCGTAAAACGCGATGAATTCTTCTCTCTGATTTTTCTCTCCCTGAAACAGAATATATAGAGTTGGAGAGGCACCAGGGGGCCCACGAGGTAGGGGGGCGCGCCCCCCACCCTCGTGGAGAGGTGGTGGGCCCCCTGGCCTTCATCTTTTGTAGGTATTTTTTACATTTTCCAAAAAGTTGCTCCGTGAAGTTTCAGGTCATTCCGAGAACGTTTGTTTCTGCACATAAATAACACCATGATAATTCTGCTGAAAACAACGTCAGTCCGGGTTAGTTCCATTCAAATCATGCAAGTTAGAGTCCAAAACAATGGCAAAAGTGTTTGGAGAAGTAGATATGACAGAGACGTATCAACTCCCCCAAGCTTAAACCTTTGCTTGTCCTCAAGCAATTCAGTTGACAAACTAAAAGTGATAAAGAAAAACTTTTGCAAACTCTGTTTGCTCTTCTTGTTGTAAATATGTAAAGCCAGCATTCAAGTTTTCAGCAAAGATTATAACTAACCACGTTCGCAATAACGCTTAGGTATCAAGTTTACTTATATCAATGGCATAATCAACTAGCGAGCAATAATGATAAATCTCGGATGACAACACTTTCTCAAAACAATCATAATATGATATAACAAGGTGGTATCTCGCTAGCCCTTTCTGAGACCGCAAAACATAAATGCAGAGCACCTTTAAAGACCAAGGACTGGCTAGACATTGTAATTCATGGTAAAAGAGATCTAGTCGAGTCATACTCAATGTAAACTAACAGTAATGAATGCAAATGACATCGGTGCTCTCCAACTGGTGCTTTTTAATAAGAGGATGATGACTCAACATAAAAGTAAATGGATAGGCCCTTCGCAGAGGGAAGCATGGATTTGTAGAGGTGCCAGAGCTCGGTTCTGAAACAGAGGTGAATAATATTTTGAGCGGTATACTTTCGTTGTCAACATAACAACCAAGAGATGGCGATATCTTCCATGCTACACACATTATAAGCGGTTCCCAAACAGAATGGTAAAGTTTATACTCCCCCTTCCACCAACAAGCATCAATACATGGCTTGCTCGAAACAACGAGTGCCTCCAACTAACAAGAGTCCCAGGGGGAGTTTTGTTTGCAATTATTTTGATTTAGTTTGCATAAAGCATGGGACTGGGCATCCCGGTGACCAGCCCTTTATCTCGTGAGTGAGGAGCGGAGTCCACTCCTCTTGAGAATAACCCGCCTAACATGGAAGATACAAACAGCCATAGTTGATACATGAGCTATTCGAGCATACAAAACAAGATAATTATTTGAAGGTTTAGAGTTTGGCACATACAAATTTACTTGGAACGGCAGGTAGATACCATATATAGGTAGGTATAGTGGACTCATGTGGAATAACTTTGAGGTTTAAGGGATTGGATGCAGAAGCAGTATTCCCGCTTAGTACAGGTGAAGGCTAGCAAAAGACTGGGAAGCGACCAGCTAGAGAGCGACAACAGTCATGAACATGGATTAAAATTAATCAACATCGAATGCAAGCATGAGTAGGATATAATCCACCATGAACATAAATATCATGAAGGCTATGTTGATTTTGTTTCAACTACATGCGTGAACATGTGCCAAGTCAAGTCACTTAAATCATTCAGAGGAGGGTACCACCCTATCATACCACATCATAACCATTTCAATAGCATGTTGGCACGCAAGGTAAACCATTATAACTCATAGCTAATCAAGCATGGCACAAGAATTATGATCTTTAGTTGTCATTGCAAACATGTTTATTCATAATAGGCTGAATCGGGAACGATGAACTAATCATATTTACAAAAACAAAAGAGGTCGAGTTCATACCAGCTTTTCTCATCTCAGTCAATCCATCATATATCCTCATAATTGCCTTTCACTTGCACGACCGAACGATGTGAATAATAATAATAGTGCGCGTGCATTGGACTAAGCTGGAATCTGCAAGCATTCAATAAACAGGAGAAGACAATGCAATATGGGCTCTTTTGTCAGATCAACGATTATGCATATAAGAGTCACTTCAACAATTTCATCATGGTCTTCTCCTATCGACCCCCAAAGAAAAGAAAAGAAATAAAACTATTTACATGGGAAAGCTCCCAAGAAGCAAAAGAAGAACAGGAAATATTTTTAGGTTTTCTTTTTAACTACTACTACAAGCATCGAAATTAAAACTAGCTAAAAGCTACAACTAATTTTTTGGTTTTTCTTAAGGTTTATTAAACACACAAGAAGAAAACATAAAAAGGAAATAAACTAGGATGGATGATACAATGAAAAAGTATGAGCACCGACATCTAGCAATGAGTGTGTGAACATAAATATAATGTCGGTGGGAAATACGTACTCCCCCAAGCTTAGGCTTTTGGCCTAAGTTGGTCTATGGCCACGGCTGGCCTGGCGGATATCCATAATAGCAGTTGGGGTCGTACTGTGATGCAGCGGCTATCGCCTGCTGGGCTGCAGTGTGGCGACGAGCGGCCTCCGCTCTCCTCTCATACTCATCTGCCTCCTCTCTGGTAATAGTATATCTTCCTTTTTCCTGATGATCAAAGAAGGCAGGAGCAGGGAGAGTAATATGGACAGCACGACGTCTGTCAAAGATTAGTCGATACTGGAGAGGTGATTCATTCCTCTCGACAAACTGGTGGTGAACCATAGCATTAAAGTCTAGGTAAGCAGGAGGTAATTCAATATCATCTTCGCGTATGGCTATACCAAGAAAATTAGCTATGCGGGTTGCATAAATTCCTCCAAAGAAATCTCCATTAAATCTATTAAGATGCAACCTACGTGCAACAATGGCTCCCAAATTATAAGATTTGTCTCCTAACACAGCACTCCTAAGAATATTGAGGTCAGGAACACACATATGACATGCTTCATCTTTACCATTTATGCAACTACCTATGAAGAGAGCAAAATAATGTATATCAGGAAAGTGAATGCTCCCTATGGTGGCTTGTGTTATATCTCTAGATTCTCCCACAGTTATGCTAGCAAGAAAATCTCTAAATTCAGATTTGCGAGGATCCTTATACTACCCCATTGTGGAAGTTTGCAAGCAGTGGTAAATTCCTCTAAGTCTATAGTATAAGAATTTTCATAAAGAGCAAACATGACAGTTGGAGAATTACATGAAGATGAAAATTCAAACCTCCTCATAAAGGTACTAGTGAGATTGTGATACTGACTGCACTTCTCTTCCTCGAAGCTCACAAGATCGGCGTTACGCAAATATGCGTTGAATTCTTCCTTAATTCCTGCTCGATCCATAAAATTTTCAGAAGACCACTCACAAGGACGCACTGGAGCATCTCTTGGTGGCTCTTCATCAGCATCACTCATTGCAAGTTTGGGTCCTTGCTTCCTTGAGGAACCACCTTGGAACATTTTCCTAAGCATTTTTCTTCCTCTGAAAAATTCTAAATTTTTTAGTAACTTCTTAATAAAAGTGAACCAAACTCAATAATATTGATAGCAACTACTCCTACAAGTGCCTATGGCCTATATCATGCATCAAAACTACTTTTGACCATATAAATTTGACATGCAAGCTCAAGAACAGGGTCACCTAAGCAGCAAAAATTTTCAATGAATAAAGCACTAGAACAAAAACTAATTGGACCAATGGAGGAGTCACATACCAAGGAACAATCTCCCCAAGCAGTTTTGTGACACGTGCTTTGAGCAAGGAGATCGAAAATGGCAGCAAAATGAGCTTGGACTCGGGTTTGAGCTGGATATTCGTGTTTGGGGGAGGAAGAAGGAGTGTGTGGGTGAAAGGATAAGTGGAGGAGGGCCGCCATGGGCCCACGAGGCAGGGGGCGCGCCCAGGGGGTAGGGCGTGCCCTCCACCCTCGTGGGCAGGTGGTTGACCCCCTGCTATGTTCTCAGCGCCAAATATTCTCAAATATTCTAGAAAAAATCATATTTAAATTTCAGGGCATTTGGAGAACTTTTATTTTCAGGGTATTTTTATATTGCATGGATAATCGGATAACAAACAGAAAAATATTTATTTTTATTTTATTTAAGATAAATAACAAAAAGTAAAAGTGGGATACAGAAGGTTGTGCTTTCTAGTTTCATCCATCTCATGCCCATCAAAAGGAATCCACTAACAAGGTTGATCAAGTCTTGTTAACGAAATCATTCCGAATAACATGGAACCAAAGAAATTTCGAATAACACTATGTTACCTCAACGGGGATATGCACATCCCCAATAATAAGAATATCATATTTCTTCTTGACAGTAGGAATAGGAAATTCAAAACCTCCAAATATAATCGATGGAATTTTTCCAATAGAGTTGATACTATGAACTTGAGGTTGTTTCCTCGGAAAGTGTACCGTATGCTCATTACCATTAACATGAAAAGAGACATTGCCTTTAGTGCAATCAATAACAGCCCCTGCAGTATTCACAAAGGGTCTTCCAAGCATAATAGACATATGGTCGTCCTCGGGAATATCAATAATAACAAAGTCCATTAAAATAGTAACGTTTGCAACTACAACAAGCAGATCCTCACAAATACCGACAGGTATAGCAGTTAATTTATCAGCCATTTGCAAAGATATTTCAGTAGGTGTCAACTTATTCAAATCAAGTCTACGATATAAAGAGAGAGGCATAACACTAACACCGGCTCCAAGATCACATAAAGCAGTTTTAACATAGTTTCTTTTAATGGAGCATGGTATAGTGGGTACTCCTGGATCTCCAAGTTTCTTTGGTATTCCCACCCTTAAAAGTATAATTAGCAAGCATGGTGGAAATTTCAGCTTCCTGTATCTTTCTTTTATTTGTAACAATTTCTTTCATGTACTTAGCATAAGGATTTATTTTAAGCATATCAGTTAATCGCATACGCAAAAACATAGGTCTAATCATTTCAGCAAAGCGCTCAAAATCATCATCATCCTTTTTCTTGGATGGTTTGGGAGGAAAAGGCATGGGTTTCTGAACCCATGGTTCTCTTTCTTTACCATGTTTCCTAGCAACAAAGTCTTTCTTATCATAACATTGATTCTTTGATTATGGGTTATCAAGATCAACAGCAGATTCAATTTCTACATCATCATCATTACTAGGTTGAGCATCATCATGGACATTATCAGTAACATTATTACTAGTTTCAGGTTCATTACTAGATTGAGTTTCAGCATCAGAAATAGAAATATCATTTGGATTCTCAGGTGTTTTAGTAACAGGTTCACTAGAAGCATGCAAAGTCCTATCATTTTTCTTTTTCTTCCTTTTAGAAGGACTATGTGCATCTATATTATTTCTCTGAGAATCTTGCTCAATTCTCTTAGGGTGGCCTTCAGGATACAAAGGTTCTTGAGTCATTCTACCACTTCTAGTATCCACTCTAACAGCATTATCATTATCCTTACTATTCAATTCATTGAGCAAATCATTTTGAGCTTTAAGTACTTGTTCTACTTGAGTGGTAACCATAGAAGCATGTTTACTAATAAGTTTAAGTTCACCTTTGACATTAGCCATATAATCACCCAAGTGTTCAAGCATATTTGAATTGTATTTCATTTGTCTACCAAAATAAGCATTAAATTCTTCTTGCTTAGCCATAAATTTATCAAACTCATCTAAGCATGGGCTAGCAAACTTAGTAAATGGGAATTTCAGCTTTATCATATCTATAGAGAGAATTTACCTTTACTACCTGTGTCGGGTTATCAAGACCATGAGTTTCTTCAATAGGTAAGGGATTAAGATCATATGTTTCTTCAACATGTGGCAAATTAAGACCATGTATTTCTTCAATAGGAGATAAATTCTTAACATCTTCAGCTTTAATACCTTTTTCTTTCATAGATTTCTTTGCCTTTTGCATATCTTTAGGATTGAGAAATAGAATACCCCTCTTCTTCGGAGTTTGTTTAGGAATAGGCTCAGGAATTGGTTCCGGAGGTGTCCAATTATTTTCATTTGTCAACATATTATTCACTAGAATTTCAGCTTCATCTGGTGTTCTTTCCTTGAAAATAGAACCAGCACAACTATCCAAGTAATCTCTGGAAGCATTGGTTAGTCCATTATAAAAGATATCAAGTATTTCATTTTTCTTAAGAGGATGGTCAGGCAAAGCATTAAGTAATTGGAGAAGCCTCCCCCAAGCTTGTGGGAGACTCTCTTCTTCAATTTGCGCAAAATTATATATATATATATATATATATATATATATATATATATATATATATATATATATATATCCCCTAAAGCAGCTTGTTTCTTATGAGCAGGGAAATATTTAGCAGAGAAGTAATAAATCATATCCTGGGGACTACACACACAACCAGGATCAAGAGAATTAAACCATATCTTAGCATCACCCTTTAATGAGAACGGAAATAATTTAAGGATATAAAAGTAGCGCGTTCTCTCATCTTTAGTAAACTGGGTAGCTATATCATTTAATTTAGTAAGATGTGCCACAACAGTTTCAGATTCATAGCCATGAAAAGCATCAGATTCAACCAAAGTAATTATATCAGGATCAACAGAGAATTCATAATCCTTATCGATAACATAGATAGGTGAAGTAGCAAAAGCAAGGTCAGGTTTCATTCTAGCATTTAGAGATTGCTTATTCCATTTAGCTAATAACCTCTTAAGTTCGTATCTATCCTTGCAAGCTAAAATAGCTAAAGAGGCTTCTTGATCAAAAACATAACCCTTGGGAATAACAAGTGATTCTTCATCATCACTTTCATCAGTATTATCAGATTCAATATTTTCAATCTCTCTAGCCCTAGCAAGTTGTTCATCAAGAAATTCACCAAGTGGCACGGTAGTATCAAGCATAGAAGTAGTTCCATCATAAGTATCATGTATAGCAGAAGTGGCATCATCGATAACATGTGACATATCAGAATGAATAGCAGAAGCAGTTTTAGGTGTCACAAGCTTACTCAAAACAGAAGGTGAATCAAGTGCAGAGCTAGATGGCAGTTCCTTACCTCCCCTCGTAGTTGAGGGATAAATCTTGGTTCTTGGATCTTTCAAGTTCTTCATAATGATAAGCAGATATAAATCCCAAGTGACTCAAAGAATAGAGCTATGCTTCCCCGGCAACGGCGCCAGAAAATAGTCTTGATAACCCACAATTATAGGGGATCGCAACAGTTTTCGAGGGTAAAGTATTCAACCCAATTTTAATTATTCAACACAAGGGGAGCCAAAGAATACTCTCAAGTATTAGCAGCTGAGTTCTTAATTCAACCACGCCTGGAAACTTAATATCTGCAGCAAAGTATTTAGTAGCAAAGTAATATGATAATAGTGGTAATGGTAGCAAAAGGTAACAGGAGTAAAAGTAATGTTTTTGGTATTTTGTAGTGATGATAGCAATAGCAACGGGAAAGTAAATAAGCGAAGAACAGTATGTGGAAAGCTCGTAGGCAATGGATCGGTGATAGAGAATTATGCCGGATGCGGTTCATCGTGTAACAGTCATAACCTAGGGTGACACAGAACTAGCTCCACTTCATTGATATAATGTAGGCCTGTATTCCGAACATAGTCATACGTGCTTATGGAAAAGAACTTGCATGACATCTTTTGTCCTACCCTCCCGTGGCAGCGGGGTCCTTACGGAAACTAAGGGATATTAAGGCCTCCTTTTAATAGAGTACCGGAACAAAGCATTAACACATAGTGAATACATGAACTCCTCAAACTACGGTCATCACCGGTAAGTATCCCGATTATTGTCACTTCGGGGTTAACGGATCATAACACATAATAGGTGATTATAGACTTGCAAGGTAGGATCAAGAACACTCATATATTAATGAAAACATAATAGGTTCAGATCTCAAATCATGGCACTCGGGCCCTAGTGACAAGCATTAAGCATAGCAAAGTCATAGCAACATCAATCTCAGAACATATTGGATACTAGGGATCAAACCCTAACAAAACTAACTCGATTACATGATAGATCCCATCCAACCCATCACCGTCCAGCAAGCCTACGATGGAATTACTCACGCACGGCGGTGAGCATCATGAAATTGGTGATGGAGGATGGTTGATGATGACGATGGCGATGGATTCCCCTCTCCGGAGCCCCGAACGGACTCCAAATCAGCCCTCCCGAGAGGTTTTAGGGCTTGGCAGCGGCTCCGCATCGTAAAACGCGATGAATTCTTCTCTCTGATTTTTTTCTCCCCGAAACACAATATATAGAGTTGGAGTTGGAGTCGGAGAGGCACCAGGGGGCCCACGAGGTAGGGGCAATAATAAAGTTATTATTTATTTCCTTATATCATGATAAATGTTTATTATTCATGCTAGAATTGTATTAACCGGAAACATAATACATGTGTGAATACATAGACAAACGGAGTGTCACTAGTATGCCTCTACTTGACTAGCTCGTTAATCAAAGATGGTTATGTCTCCTAACCATGAACAAAGAGTTGTTATTTGATTAACAGGATCACATCATTAGGTGAATGATCTGATTGACATGACCCATTCCATTAGCTTAGCACCCGATCATTTAGTATGTTGCTATTGCTTTCTTCATAACTTATACATGTTTCTATGACTATGATATTATGCAACTCCCGTTTGCCGGAGGAACACTTTGTGTGCTACCAAACGTCACAACGTAAATGGGTGATTATAAAGGTACTCCACAGGTGTCTCCAAAGGTACATGTTGGGTTGGCGTATTTCGAGATTAGGATTTGTCACTCTGATTGTCGGAGAGGTATCTCTGGGCCCTCTCGGTAATGCACATCACATAAGCCTTGCAAGCATTGCAACTAATGAGTTAGTTGCGAGATGATGTATTACGGAACGAGTAAAGAGACTTGCCGGTAACGAGATTGAACTAGGTATTGAGATACCGACGATCGAATCTCGGGCAAGTAACATACCGATGACAAAGGGAACAACGTATGTTGTTATGCGGTCTGACCGATAAAGATCTTCGTAGAATATGTAGGAGCCAATATGAGCATCCAGGTTCCGCTATTGGTTATTGACCGGAGACGTGTCTCGGTCATGTCTACATTGTTCTCGAACCCGTAGGGTCCGCACGCTTAAGGTTTCGATGAAAGTTATATTATGAGTTTATGAGTTTTGATGTACCGAAGTTAGTTCGGAGTCCCGGATGTGATCACGGACATGACGAGGAGTCTCGAAATGGTCGAGACATAAAGATTGATATATTGGACGGCTATATTCGGACACCGGAAGTGTTCCGGGTGATTTCGGAGAAAACCGGAGAGCCGGAGGGTTACCGGAACCCCCCCGGGAGAAGTAATGGGCCATATGGGCCTTAGTGGAGAGAGAGAGGGGCAGCCAAAGGTGGGCTGCGCGCCTCCTCCCCCTGGTCCGAATTGGACTAGGAGAGGGGGGCGGCGCCCCCCTTTCCTTCTCCCTCCCCACTTCTTTCCCCCTCCTAGTAGGAGTCCTACTCCTACTAGGAAGAGGACTCCTCCTTGGCGCGCCATAGGGGACGGCAGGCCTCCTCCCCTTGATACTTTATATACGGGGGCAGGGGGCACCCCTAGACACACAAGTTGATCCACGTGATCATATTCTTAGCCGTGTGCGGTGCCCCCTTCCACCATAATCCTCGATAATATTGTAGCGGTGCTTAGGCGAAGCCATGCGACGATAGTACATCAAGATCGTCACCACGCCGTCGTGCTGACGAAACTCTTCCCTGACACTTTGCTGGATCGGAGTCCGGGGATCGTCATCGAGCTGAACGTGTGCTAAAACTCAGAGGTGTCGTAGTTTCGGTGCTTGATCGGTCGGGCCGTGAAGACGTACGACTACATCAATCGCGTTGTGCTAATGCTTCCGCTGTCGGTCTACAAGGGTACGTAGATCACACTCTCCCCTCTCGTTGCTATGCATCACCATGATCTTGCGTGTGCGTAGGAATTTTTTTGAAATTACTACGTTCCCCAACAATGGCATCCGAGCCTAGGTTTTATATGTTGATGTTATATGCACGAGTAGAACACAAGTGAGTTGTGGGCGATATAAGTCATACTTCTTACCAGCATGTCATAGTTTGGTTCGGCGGTATTGTTGGACGAAGCGGCCCGGACCGACATTACGCGTACGCTTACGCGAGACCGGTTCTCCCGACGTGCTTTGCACATAGGTGGCTTGTGGGTGATAGTTTCTCCAACTTTAGTTGAACCGAGTGTGGCTACGCCCGGTCCTTGCGAAGGTTAAAACAACACCAACTTAACA
Organism: Triticum dicoccoides; assembly: GCF_002162155.2. NCBI lineage: Eukaryota > Viridiplantae > Streptophyta > Magnoliopsida > Poales > Poaceae > Triticum > Triticum dicoccoides. Next base: position 21,863,121 of record NC_041386.1, read on the forward strand.
AACTATTGTTGTGGTTTTGATGCGTAGGTAAGATTGGTTCTTGCTTAAGCCCGTAGCAGCCACGTAAAACTTGCAACAACAAAGTAGAGGACGTCTAACTTGTTTTTGCAGGGCATGCTGTGATGTGATATGGTCAAGACATGATGCTAAATTTTATTGTATGAGATGATCATGTTTTGTAACCGAGTTATCGGAAACTGGCAGGAGCAATATGGTTGTCGCTTTATTGTGTGCAATGCAATCGCGCTGTAATGCTTTACTTTATCACTAAGCGGTAGCGATAGTCGTGGAAGCATAAGATTGGCGAGATGACAACGATGCTACGATGGAGATCAAGGTGTCGCGCTGGTGACGATGGTGATCACGACGGTGCTTCGAAGATGGAGATCACAAGCACAAGATGATGATGGCCATATCATATCACTTATATTGATTGCATGTGATGTTTATCTTTTATGCATCTTATCTTGCTTTGATTGACGGTAGCATTATAAGATGATCTCTCACTAATTATCAAGAAGTGTTCTCCCTGAGTATGCACCGTTGTGAAAGTTCTTCGTGCTGAGACACCACGTGATGATCGGGTGTGATAGGCTCTACGTTCAAATACAACGGGTGCAAAACAGTTGCACACGCGGAATACTCAGGTTATACTTGACGAGCCAAGCATATACAAATATGGCCTCGGAACACGGAGACCGAAAGGTCGAGCGTGAATCATATAGTAGATATGATCAACATAGTGATGTTCACCAATGAAACTACTCCATCTCACGTGATGATCGGACATGGTTTAGTTGATTGGGATCACGTAATCACTTAGAGGATTAGAGGGATGTCTATCTAAGTGGGAGTTCCTTAAGTAAATTAATTGAACCTAAATTTATCATGAAACTTAGTACCTGATAGTATCTTGCTTGTTTATGCTTGATTGTAGATAGATGGCTCGTGTTGTTGTTCCATTGAATTTTAATGCGTTCCTTGAGAAAGCAAAGTTGAAAGATGATGGTAGCAATTACACGGACTGGGTCCGTAACTTGAGGATTATCCTCATTGCAGCACAGAAGAATTACGTCCTGGAAGCACCACTGGGTGCCAGGCCTACTGCCGGAGCAACACCAGAAGTTATGAACGTCTGGCAGAGCAAAGCTGATGACTAATCGATAGTTCAGTGTGCCATGCTTTACGGCTTAGAATCGGGACTTCAACGACGTTTTGAACGTCATGGAGCATATGAGATGTTCCAGGAGTTGAAGTTAATATTTCAAGCAAATGCCCGAATTGAGAGATATGAAGTCTCCAATAAGTTCTATAGCTGCAAGATGGAGGAGAATAGTTCTGTCAGTGAGCATATGCTCAAAATGTCTGGGTATAATAATCACTTGATTCAATTGGGAGTTAATCTTCTAGATGATTGCGTCATTGACAGAATTCTCCAATCACTGCCACCAATCTACAAGAGCTTCGTGATGAACTATAATATGCAAGGGATGAATAAGACTATTCCCGAGCTCTTCGCAATGCTGAAAGCTGCGGAGGTAGAAATCAAGAAGGAGCATCAAGTGTTGATGGTCAACAAGACCACTAGTTTCAAGAAAAAGGGCAAAGGGAAGAAGAAGGGGAACTTCAAAAAGAACAGCAAGCAAGTTGCTACTTAAGAGAAGAAACCCAAACCTGGACCTAAGCCTGAAACTGAGTGCTTCTACTGCAAGCAGACTGGTCACTGGAAGCGGAACTGCCCCAAGTATTTGGCGGATAAGAAGGATGGCAAGGTGAACAAAGGTATATGTTATATACATGTTATTGATATGTACCTTACTAATGCTCGCAGTAGCACCTGGGTATTTGATACTGGTTCTGTTGCTAATATTTGCGACTCGAAACAGGGACTACGGATTAAGCAAAGATTGGCTAAGGACGAGGTGACGATGCGCGTGGGAAACGGTTCCAAAGTCGATGTGATCGCAGTCGGCACGCTACCTCTACATCTACCTTCGGGATTAATATTAGACCTAAATAATTGTTATTTGGTGCCAGCGTTAAGCATGAACATTATATCTGGATCTTGTTTGATGCGAGACGGTTATTCATTTAAATCTGAGAATAATGGTTGTTCTATTTATATGAGTAATATCTTTTATGGTCATGCACCCTTAAAGAGTGGTCTATTTTTATTGAATCTCGATAGTAGTGACACACATATTCATAGTGTTGAAGCCAAAAGATGCAGAGTTGATAATGATAGTGCAACTTATTTGTGGCACTGCTGTTTGGGTCATATCGGTATAAAGCGCATGAAGAAACTCCATACTGATGGGCTTTTGGAACCACTTGATTATGAATCACTTGGTACTTGCAAACCGTGCCTTATGGGTAAGATGACAAAAACATCATTCTCTGGTACTATGGAGAGAGCAACAGATTTGTTGGAAATCATACATACAGATGTATGTGGTCCGATTAACGTTGAGGCTCATGGCGGATATCGTTATTTTCTCACCTTCACAGATGACTTAAGCAGATATGGGTATATCTACTTAATGAAACACAAGTCTGAAACATTTGAAAAGTTCAAAGAATTTCAGAGTGAAGTTGAAAATCATCGTAACAAGAAAATAAAATTCCTACTATCTGATCGTGGAGGAGAATATTTGAGTTACGAGTTTGGTGTACATTTGAAAAATTGTGGAATAGTTTCGCAACTCACGCCACCCGGAACACCACAGCGTAATGGTGTGTCCGAACATCGTAATCGTACTTTACTAGATATGGTGCGATCTATGATGTCTCTTACTGATTTACCGCTATCGTTTTGGGGATACGCTCTAGAGAAGGCCGCATTCACGTTAAATAGGGCACCATCAAAATCCGTTGAGACGACGCCTTATGAACTGTGGTTTGGCAAGAAACCAAAGTTGTCATTTCTGAAAGTTTGGGGTTGCGATGCTTATGTGAAAAAGCTTCAACCTGATAAGCTCGAACCCAAATCAGAGAAATGTGTCTTCATAGGATATCCAAAGGAAACTATTGGATACACCTTCTATCACAGATCCGAAGGCAAGACTTTTGTTGCTAAATTCGGAAACTTTCTGGAGAAGGAGTTTCTCTCGAAAGAAGTGAGTGGGAGGAAAGTAGAACTTGACGAGGTAACTGTACCTACTCCCTTATTGGAAAGTAGTACATCACAAAAACCTATTTCTGTGACACCTACACCAGTTAGTGAGGAAGCTAATGATGATGATCATGAAACTTCAGAACAAGATACTACTGAACCTCGTAAATCAACCAGAGTGAGATCCGCGCCAGAGTGGTACGGTAATCCTGTTCTAGAAGTCATGCTACTAGATCATGATGAACCTACGAACTATGAAGAAGCGATGGTGAGCCCAGATTCCGCAAAATGGCTTGAAGCCATGAAATCTGAGATGGGATCCATGTATGAGAACAAAGTATGGACTTTGGTTGACTTGCCTGATGATCGGCAAGCAATTGAGAATAAATGGATCTTCAAGAACAAGACTGACGCTGACGGTAATATTACTGTTTACAAAGCTCGACTTGTCGCAAAAGGTTTTCGACAAGTTCAAGGGATTCACTACGGTGAGACCTTCTCACCCGTAGTGATGCTTAAGTCTGTCTAAATCATGTTAGCAATTGCCGCATTTTATGATTATGAAATTTGGCAGATGGATGTCAAAACTGCATTCCTGAATGGATTTCTGGAAGAAGAGTTGTATATGATGCAACCAGAAGGTTTTGTCGATCCAAAGGGAGCTAACAAAGTGTGCAAGCTCCAGCGATCCATTTATGGACTGGTGCAAGCCTCTCGGAGTTGGAATAAACGCTTTGATAGTGTGATCAAAGCATTTGGTTTTATACAGACTTTTGGAGAAGCCCGTATTTACAAGAAAGTGAGTGGGAGCTCTGTAGCATTTATGATATTATATGTGGATGACATATTACTAATTGGAAATGATATAGAATTTCTGGATAGCATAAAGGGATACTTGAATAAGAGTTTTTCAATGAAAGACCTCGGTGAAGCTGCTTACATATTAGGCATTAAGATCTATAGAGATAGATCAAGACACTTAATTGGACTTTCACAAAGCACATACCTTGACAAAGTTTTGAAGAAGTTCAAAATGGATCAAGCAAAGAAAGTGTTCTTGCCTGTGTTACAAGGTGTGAAGTTGAGTAAGACTCAATGCCCGACCACTGCAGAAGATAGAGAGAAAATGAAAGATGTTCCCTATGCTTCAGCCATAGGCTCTATCATGTATGCAATGCTGTGTACCAGACCTGATGTGTGCCTTGCTATAAGTCTAGCGGGGAGGTACCAAAGTGATCCAGGAGTGGATCACTGGACAGTGGTCAAGAACATCCTGAAATACCTGAAAAGGACTAAGGATATGTTTCTCATATATGGAGGTGACAAAGAGCTCATCGTAAAAGGTTACGTTGATGCAAGCTTTGACACTGATCCGGACGATTCTAAATCACAAACCGGATACATGTTTACATTAAACGGTGGAGCTGTCAGTTGGTGCAGTTCTAAACAAAGCGTTGTGGCGGGATCTACATGTGAAGCGGAGTACATAGCTGCTTCGGAAGCAGCAAATGAAGGAGTCTGGATGAAGGAGTTCATATCCGGTCTAGGTGTCATACCTAGTGCATCGGGTCCAATGAAAATCTTTTGTGACAATACTGGTGCAATTGCCTTGGCAAAGGAATCCAAATTTCACAAGAGAACCAAGCACATCAAGAGACGCTTAAATTCCATCCGGGATCTAGTCCAGGTGGGAGACATAGAGATTTGCAAGATACATACGGATCTGAATGTTGCAGACCCGTTGACTAAGCCTCTTCCACGAGCAAAACATGATCAGCACCAAGGCTCCATGGGTGTTAGAATCATTACTGTGTAATCTAGATTATTGACTCTAGTGCAAGTGGGATACTGAAGGAAATATGCCCTAGAGGCAATAATAAAGTTATTATTTATTTCCTTATATCATGATAAATGTTTATTATTCATGCTAGAATTGTATTAACCGGAAACATAATACATGTGTGAATACATAGACAAACGGAGTGTCACTAGTATGCCTCTACTTGACTAGCTCGTTAATCAAAGATGATTATGTTTCCTAACCATGAACAAAGAGTTGTTATTTGATTAACGGGATCACATCATTAGGTGAATGATCTGATTGACATGACCCATTCCATTAGCTTAGCACCCGATCGTTTAGTATGTTGCTATTGCTTTCTTCATAACTTATACATGTTCCTATGACTATGAGATTATGCAACTCCCGTTTGCCGGAGGAACACTTTGTGTGCTACCAAACATCACAACGTAAATGGGTGATTATAAAGGTACTCTACATGTGTCTCCAAAGGTACATGTTGGGTTGGCGTATTTCGAGATTAGGATTTGTCACTCCGATTGTCGGAGAGGTATCTCTGGGCCCTCTCGGTAATGCACATCACATAAGCCTTGCAAGCATTGCAACTAATGAGTTAGTTGCGAGATGATGTATTACGAACGAGTAAAGAGACTTGCCAGTAACGAGATTGAACTAGGTATTGAGATACCGACGATCGAATCTCGGGCAAGTAACATACCAATGACAAAGGGAACAACGTATGTTGTTATGCGGTCTGACCGATAAAGATCTTCGTAGAATATGTAGGAGCCAATATGAGCATCCAGGTTCCGCTATTGGTTATTGACCGGAGATGTGTCTCGGTCATGTCTACATTGTTCTCGAACCCATAGGGTCCGCACGCTTAAGGTTTCGATGACAGTTATATTATGAGTTTATGAGTTTTGATGTACCGAAGTTAGTTCGGAATCCCGGATGTGATCACGGACATGACGAGGAGTCTCAAAATGGTCGAGACATAAAGATTGATATATTGGACGGCTATATTCGGACACCGGAAGTGTTCCGGGTGATTTCGGAGAAAACCGGAGAGCCGGAGGGTTACCGGAACCCCCCCGGGAGAAGTAATGGGCCATATGGGCCTTAGTGGAGAGAGAGAGGGGCAGCCAAAGGTGGGCCACGCGCCTCCTCCCCCCTGGTCCGAATTGGACTAGGAGAGGGGGGGCGGGACCCCCCTTTCCTTCTCCCTCCCCACTTCTTTCCCCCTCCTAGTAGGAGTCCTACTCCTACTAGGAGGAGGACTCCTCCTTGGCGCGCCATAGGGGCCGGCCGGCCTCCTCCCCTTGATCCTTTATATGCGGGGGCAGGGGGCACCCCTAGACACACAAGTTGATCCACGTGATCATATTCTTAGCCGTGTGCGGTGCCCCCTTCCACCATAATCCTCGATAATATTGTAGCGGTGCTTAGGCGAAGCCCTGCGATGATAGTACATCAAGATCGTCACCACGCCGTCGTGCTGACGGAACTCTTCCCCGACACTTTGCTGGATCGGAGTCCGGGGATTGTCATCGAGCTGAACGTGTGCTAAAACTCAGAGGTGCCATAGTTTCGGTGCTTGATCGGTCGGGCCGTGAAGACGTACGACTACATCAACCGCGTTGTGCTAACGCTTCCGCTGTCGGTCTACAAGGGTACGTAGATCACACTCTCCCCTCTCGTTGCTATGCATCACCATGATCTTGCGTGTGCGTAGGAAATTTTTCGAAATTACCACGTTCCCCAACAGGCACGCACGCCCCCACCCTCGTGGAGAGGTGGTGGGCCCCCTGGCCTTCATCTTTTGCAGGTATTTTTTATATTTTCCAAAAAGTTGCTCCGTGAAGTTTCAGGTCATTCCGAGAACGTTTGTTTCTGCACATAAATAACACCATGGTAATTCTGCTGAAAACAGCGCCAGTCCGGGTTAGTTCCATTCAAATCATGCAAGTTAGAGTCCAAAACAAGGGCAAAAGTGTTTGGAAAAGTAGATATGATGGAGACGTATCAACCACCCCTATGTTTTACTTTGCTCCTTAGTTATATATCTATAACATGTAGTCGATTGTTCTCTATTCTAATGGCGAGAAGGCAGGAGACGTATTTAATCATAGTTCTCTTTTCTGTGTTGCTAGGACATGATTTCAATCATTCTCATATCACCGTGGTCATTTGGTATGCACAACCTCTAGAAATTTAGCAAGGGCAAGCACATTTCGTGCATCAAGGGCATTATCTTCGAGAAAGAGAGCCTTTGTGGTGCATACCAAGGCGGGAAGCAAGTTGTAGGTTCTCACGCCATGAGAACATAATGACTATCTCGAGACCGCTCAAGCTCTTACACACCATTATAAGAGCCTCAGAGGCCACTCTCTCAAACTTACTATTGCCAATGATTGTTCTAGACTTGTATCAGTGTTTTTCTAGGATGACAATATTCTAGTTCAAAGCATATGCAATACCTTTACGAGAAACAAAAAGCACAAAATCTATTCAATGTGAAAATCAAGATGGTGAGGACTAACATATGATAGAGTTCAAGAACACCAATGTCGACAGCTTCCCTAATGAAGAAGGAATAAAAATCGTGTCTCCACCACATATACTCCTCCAAAGTCGTGGAGAGAAAGAACCGAAATTTTATCTAGATGGCATGGAAAATGATGGTTGAGTAAAGTCGCCAAGATACTTTTGGGCCGATACCATCAACATCGCTTTCCACACCATATCAATTGACTCTATTTCCACAAGCCACAAGCTTCTCACCGGTTAAAAGCTGAGTTAGCTAGTTTCATGACTTTGGTTAAAAATTCCATGTCTTTGATAAACACCGTAGAACCAAGTTTTCAAATCACATGAAGATTGCCTACTTAGATATTGATCAAAGTGGAGTACTCGATAAACTCTCTATGGAAGTCTCGAAGGTTAATCTGCCGAGAGAAGAGCTACGTGAGGTTATGCGCATTGGATTTATCAATGATATCTTGATTATTTTCACCCATATGATGCTTTGTATGCGAACGGATGTCGGATCGGCCACCCCATGAAGGCCCTCGAAATCCTCATCGGAGCCATCAACAACTCAATTGAAGGCCTAACGTGGCCCGTTCTGGCACCCGTGGCCTTCTCCCACCTAGCCTCTTGTCCCCGCCGCACCCTTTTGTATCACGTCTTTCTCTCCAAATGCATCACTCTCATGAGTCAACTCCTCCGACGCCACCTGTCTTTAGAGCCACTCTCCTGCAGTGCAGCTCACGTCGCCTCTTTTCTTCGATCACCTAGCATCACATAGCCATTCTTCCACTGTGCGCAGCCATGAGTCTAACCTTAGTCGTGAGGATTCCTAGAGTGGCATCACTATGGATTCCTATACGCCCCCTTGCGCCTCCAGCTAGCTCCTCGTAGTATTTATATTAAACTTCTATACTTCTTTATAATTTAGCTTTATCATGCTATATTCTAAACTAGTTACCACATAACAACTTTGCTAACTAGAATATTAGATATAAAATTTCTAATATCTATCATTGAAAAATAAACACTTCCACCATGCTAAACGTAAATCGTATCTTATAGCAAAAGTTATTTTCTCTTTTCAAAACAATGTGCGTTAAAACATCTTTAAACCAAATTATTCTTTAAATCCCAGAGGAAGAAAAATACAAAAGCCTCTAGATTAATCTATGAAAATTGACTAACTTCAATCCTCTCTCTCTCTCTCTCTCCAATTGTTGGGGAATGTAGCATGCAATTTCAAAAATTCCTACGATCACGCAAGATCTATCTAGGAGATGCATAGCAGCGAGAGGGGGAGAGTGTGTCCACATACCCTTGTATACCGAAAGTGGAAGCGTTAGTTTAACGCGCTTGATGTAGTCGAACATCTTCTCGATTCAACCGATCAAGTACCGAACGTACGGAACCTCCAAGTTCAGCACATGTTTAGCTCAATGACGTCCCTCGAACTCTTGATCCAGCAAAGTGTCGAGGGAGAGTTTCGTCAGCACGACGGCATGGTGACGGTGATGGTGATGGTGATGTGATCCGCGCAGGGCTTTGCCTAAGCACTACGACAATATGACCGGGGGAGTAAACGGTGGAGGGGGCACCATACATGGCTAAGAAACAATTGATGTGCTTTGGGGTGCCCCCTGCCCCCGTATATAAAGGAGGAGAGGGGAGGAGGCCGGCCCTAGGGGCGCGCCAAGTGGGGGGAAACCCACTAGGACTCCTAGTCCTAGTCGCCCCCCCTTTCTTCTTTAGGAGGGGGAAAGGGGGAAGGAGAGGGAGAGGGAGAAGGAAAGGGGGACGCGCCCCCTCCCCTTGTCCAATTCGGACTCCCCATGGGGGGGGGGGCGCCACCCCTTGTGGGTTGTCCTCTCTCTCCCCTATGGCTCATTACTTTCCGCGGGGAGTTCCGGTAACCCCTCGGTACTCCAATAAATATATGAAACACTCCGAAACCATTCCGGTGTCCGAATACTATCATCCAATATATCAATTTTTACCTCTAGATCATTTCGAGACTCCTCGTCATGTCTGTGATCTCATCCGGGACTCCGAACAACATTTGGTCATCAAATCACATAACTCATATAATACAAATCGTCATCAAACATTAAGTGTGCGGACCCTACGGGTTCCAGGACTATGTAAACGTAACTGAGACACCTATCCGATCAATAACCAATAGCGGAACCTGGATGCTCATATTGGCTCCCACATATTCTATGAAGATCTTTATTGGTCAAACCGTTATGACAACATACGTTATTCCCTTTGTCATCGATATGTTACTTGCCCGAGATTCGATCGTCGGTATCTCCATACCTAGTTCAATCTCGTTACCGGCAAGTTTCTTCACTCGTTTCGTAATGCATCATCTCTCAACTAACTCATTAGTCACATTGCTTGCAAGGCTTATTATGGTATGCATTACCGAGAGGGCCTAGAGATACCTCTCTGATACTAGGAGTGACAAATCCTCATCTCGATCTATGCCAACCCAACAAACACCTTCGGAGGTACCTGTAGAGCATATTTATAATCACCCAGTTACATTGTGACGTTTGATAGCAACTAGGTATTCCTCCGGTATCCGGGAGTTGCATAATCTCATAGTCAAAGGAATATGTATAAGTCATGAAGAAAGCAATAGCAATAAAACTTAATGATCATTATGCTAAGCTAATGGATGTGTCTTGTCCATCACATCATTCTCATAATGATGTGATCCCGTTAATCAAATGACAACACATATCTATGGTTAGGAAACTTAACCATGTTTGATCAATGAGCTAGTCTAGTAGAGCCTTACTAGGGAGGCGGTGTTTTGTCTATGTATCCACACATGTATCAAGTTTCCGGTTAATACAATTCTAGCATGAATAATAAACATTTACCATGATATAAGGAAATATAAATAACAACTTTATCATTGCCTCTAGGGCATATTTCCTTCACCAATAGCTTGTGAGTGTTTGTTATATTTCAATGTCTCCAATTTTATTAGTGTTGATCTCTAAATTGTACAAAGAAATATCCTGATAGTGGTTTCTTGTGTATAGTTTGATATGCTTTGATCAACTCATCAAAGTGTATATTCCAACTCCGAGATGCTTGCACCAGTCCATAGATGGATCGCTGGAGCTTGCACACTTTGTTAGCACCTTTAGGATTGAGAAAACCTTCTGGTTGCATCATATACAACTCTTCTTTAATAAATCCATTAAGGAATGTAGTTTTGATATCCATTTGCCATATTTCATAAAATGCAGCAATTTCTAACATGCTTCAGACATACTTTAAGCATCGATACGAGTGAGAAAATCTCATCGTAGTCAACACCTTGAACTTGTCGAAACCCTTTTGTGACAATTCGAGCTTTGTAGATAGTAACACTACTATCAGCGTACGTCTTCCTCTTGAAGATCCATTTATTCTCAGTGGCTCGCCGATCATCGGGCAAGTCAATGAAAGTCCATACTTTGTTCTCATACATGGATCCTATCTCAGATTTCATGGCCTCAAGCCATTTCACAGAATCTAGGCTCATCATCGCTTCCTCATAGTTCGTAGGTTTGTCATGGTCTAGTAACATGACTTCCAGAACAAGATTACCGTACCACTCTGGTGCGGAATGTACTCTGGTTGACCTATGAGGTTTGGTAGTAACTTGATATGAAGTTTCATAATCATCATCATTAGCTTCCTTATTAATTGGTGTAGGCATCACTGGAACTGATTTCTGTCATGAGCTACTTTCCAATTCGAGAGAGGGTACAATTACCTCATCAAGTTATACTTTCCTCCCACTCACTTCTTTCGAGAGAAACTCCTTCTCTAGAAAGGATCCATTCTTAGCAACAAAGATCCTGCCTTCGGATCTGTGATAGAAGGTGTACCCAACAATTTCTTTTGGGGTATCCTATGAAGACGCACTTCTGCGATTTGGGTTCGAGCTTATCAGGCTGAAGCTTTTTCACATAAGCATCACAACCCCAAACTTTCAGAGATGACAGCTTAGGTTTCTTGCCAAACCATAGTTCATACAGTGTCGTCTCAATGGATTTAGATGGTGCCCTATTTAACGTGAATGCAGCTGTCTCTAATGCATAACCCCAAAATGATAGTGGTAAATCGGTAAGAGATATCATAGTTCTCATCATATCCAATAAAGTACGGTTACCACATTCAGACACACCATTAAATTGTGGTGTTCCAGGTGGCATGAGTTGTGAAACTATTCCACATTGTTTTTAAATGAAGGCCAAACTCGTAACTCAAATATTTGCTTCCACGATCAGATCGTAGAAAATTTTATTTTCTTGTTACGATGATTCTCCACTTAACTCTGAAATTCTTTGAACTTTTCAAATGTTTCAGACTTGTGTTTCATTAAGTAGATATACCCATATCTTCTCACATCATCTGTGAAGGTCAGAAAATAACGATACCCACCGCAAGCCTCAACACTCATTGGGCAGCATTCATCGGTATGTATTATTTCCAATAAGTCAGTGGCTTGCTCCATTGTTCCGAAGAATGGGGTTTTAGTCATCTTTCCCATGAGGCATGGTTCGCAAGCATCAAATGATTCATAATCAAGTGATTCCAAAAGTCCATCCGCATGGAGTTTCTTCATGCGCTTTACACCAATATGACCTAAACGGAAGTGCCACAAGTATGTTGCACTATCATTATTAACTTTGCATCTTTTGGCATCAATATTATCAATATGTGTATCACTATGATTGAGATTCAATAAACCATTTATATTGAGTGTATGACCATAGAAGGTTTTATTGATGTAAACAGAACAACAATTATTCTCTGACTTATATGAATAACTGTATCGCAATAAACATGATCCAATCATATTCATGCTCATGGCAAACACCAAATAACATTTATTTAGGTCCAACACTAATCCTGAAGGTAGAGGGAGTGTGCGATGGTGATCTTATCAACCTTGGCATCACTTTCAACACACATCGTCACCTTGCCCTTAACTAGTCTCTGTTCATTTTGCAACTCCTGTTTTGAGTTACTAACCTTAGCAACTGAACCAGTATCAAACACCATGGGGTTACTATGAACACTAGTAAAGTACACATCAATAACATGTATATCAAATATACCTTTGTTCACTTTGTCATCCTTCTTATCCGCCAAGTATTTGGGGTAGTTCCGCTTCCAGTGACCATTCCCTTTGCCGTAGAAGCACTCAGTTTCAGGTTTGGGTCTTGCTTTGGGCTTCTTCACAGGAGTGGCAACTTGCTTGCCATTCTTCTTGAAGTTCCCTTTCTTTTCCTTGCCCTTTTACTTGAAACTAGTGGTCTTGTCAACCATCAACACTTGATGCTTTTTCATGATTTCCACCTTCGCCAATTTTAGTATCGCGAAGATCTTGGGAGTCATTTTCGTCATCCCTTGCATATTATAGTTCATCATGAAGTTCCAGTAACTTGGTGATAGTGACTAGAGAACTCTGTCAATCACTATCTTATCAAGAAGATTAACTCCCACTTGATTCAAGCTATTGTAGTACCTAGACATTCTGAGCACATGCTCACTAGCTGAGCTATTCTCCTCCATCTTGTAGGCAAAGTACTTGTCAGAGGTCTCATACCTCTTAACACAGGCATGAGTCTGAAATATCATTTTCAGCTCTTGGAACATCTCATATGCTACATTGCGCTCAAAACATTTTTGAAGTCCCGGTTTTAAGCCGTAAAGCATGGTGCACTAAACTATCAAGTAGTCATCATACCGAGCTTGTCAAACATTCATAACGTCTGCATCTTCTCCTGCAATAGGTCTGTCACCTAGCGGTTTATCAAGGACATAATTCTTCTATGCAGTAATGAGGATAACCCTCAGATCACGGAACCAGTCTGCATCATTGCTACTATCATCTATCAACTTAGTTTTCTCTAGGAACATATAAAAAATAAAACATGGGAGCCATACGCAAGCTATTGATCTACAACATAGATATGCAAATACTATCAGGACTAAGTTCATGATAAATTAAGTTCAATTAATCATATTACTTAAGAACTCCCACCTAGATAGACATCCCTCAAGTCATCTAAATGATCATGTGATCCATATCAACTAAACCATGTCCGATCATCACGTGAGATGGAGTAGTCTTCAATGGTGAACATCTCTATGTTGATCATATCTACTATATGATTCACGTTCGACCTTTCGGTCTCCAGTGTTCCGAGGCCATGTCTGTACATGCTAGGCTCGTCAAGTTTAACCCGAGTATTCCGCATGTGCAAAACTGTCTTGCACCCATTGTATGTGAACATAGAGCTTATCACACCGGATCATCACGTGGTGTCTCGGCACGATGAACTGTCACAACGGTGCATACTCAGGGAGAACACTTATACCTTGAAATTTTAGTAAGGTATTATCTTATAATGCTACCGCCGTACTAAGCAAAATAAGATGCATAAAATATAAACATCATATGCAATCAAAATATATGACATAATATGGCCATCATCATCTTGTGCCTTTGATCTCCATCTCCAAAGCACCGTCATGATCTCCATCGTCACCGGCTTGACACCTTGATCTCCATCTTAGCGTCGTTGTCGTCTCACCAACTATTGCTTCTACAACTATCGCTAAAACATAGTGATAAAGTAAAGCAATTACATGGCGATTGCATTTCATACAATAAAGCGACAACCATAAGGCTCCTGCCAGTTGTCGATAACTTTTGCAAAACATGATCATCTCATACAATAACGTATATCACATCATGTATTGACCATATCACATCACAACATGCCCTACAAAAACAAGTTAGACATCTTCTACTTTGTTGTTTACGTGGCTGCTACGGGCTTCTACTAAGAACCGTTCTTACCTACGCATCAAAAACCACAACGATGTTTCATCAAGTTTGCTATTTTAACCTTCAACAAGGACCGGCCATAGTCAAATTCGATTCAACTAAAGTTGGAGAAACAGATACTTGCCAGCCACCTTTATGCAAAACAAGTTGCATGTCTGTCGGTGGAACCGGTCTCATGAACGTGGTCATGTAAGGTTGGTCTGGGCCGCTTCATCCAACAATACCGCCAAATGAAAATAAGACGTTGGTAGTAAGCAGTATGACTATGATCGCCCACAACTCTTTGTGTCCTATTCGTGCATATCATCTACGCATAGACTTGGCTCGGATGCCACTATTGGGGAACGTAGCATGCAATTTAAAAAAAATCCTACGATCACGCAAGATCTATCTAAGAGATGCATAGCAACAAGAGGGGGAGAATGTGTCCACGTACCCTCGTAGTCCGAAAGCGAAAGCGTTAGTTTAATGCGGTTGATGTAGTCGAACGTCTTCTCGATTCAACCGATCAAGTACCGAACGTACGACACCTCCGAGTTCAGCATACGTTCAGCTCGATGACGTCCCTCGAACTCTTGATCCAGTAAAGTGTCAAGGGATAATTTCATCAGCATGATGGCGTGGTGGCAGTGATGGTGATGTGATCCGCGCAGGGCTTTGTATAAGCACTACGACAATATGACCAGAGGAGTAAACGGTGGAGGGGGAACCGCACACGGCTAAGAAACAATTGATGTGCTTTGGGGTGCCCCTGCCTCGTATATAAAGGAGGAGAGGGGAGGAGGCTGGCCCTAGGGGGCGCGCCAAGTGGGGGGAAACCCACTAGGACTCCTAGTCCTAGTCGCCCCCTCCCCTTCCTTCTTTCGGAAGGGGAAAGGGGGGAGGAGAGGAAGATGGAGAAGGAGAAGGAAAGGGGGGTCGCGCCCCTCCCCTTGTCCAATTTGGACTCCCCATGGGGGGGCACCCCTTGTGGGCTGTCTTCTCTCTCCCCTATGGCCCATGTGGCCCATTACTTTCCCCGGGGGTTCCGATAACCCCTCGGTACTCCGATAAATATCCGAAACACTCCAAAACCATTCCGATGTCCGAATACTATTGTCCAATATATCATTTTTACCTCTCGACCATTTCAAGACTCCTCATAATGTCCGTGATCTCATCCGGGAATCCGAACAACATTCGGTCACCAGATCACATAACTCATATAATACAAATCGTCATCAAACGTTAAGCGTGTGGACCCTACGGGTTCGAGAACTATGTAGACATGACCGAGACACCTCTCCGGTCAATAACCAATAGCGGAACCTGGATGCTCATATTGGCTCCCACATATTCTACGAAGATCTTTACAGGACAAACCGTTATGACAACATACATTATTCCCTTTGTCATCGGTATGTTACTTGCCTGAGATTCGATCGTCGGTATCTCCATACCTAGTTCAATCTCATTACCGGCAAGTCTCGTTAATCGTTCCGTAATGCATCATCCTGCAACTAACTCATTACTAACATTGCTTGCAAGGCTTATTATGATGTGCATTACCGAGAGTGCCCAGAGATAACTCTTCGATACTCGGAGTGACAAATCCTAATCTCGATCTATGCCAACCCAACAAACACCTTCGGAGATACCTGTAGAGCATCTTTATAATCACCCAGTTACATTGTGACATTTGATAGCACACAAGGTATTCCTCTGGTATCCGGGAGTTGCATAATCTCATAGTCAAAGGAATATGTCATGAAGAAAGTAATAGCAATAAAACTTGACAATCATTATGCTAAGCTAACAGATGGGTCTTGTCCATCACATCATTCTCCTAATGATGCCATCCCATTAATCAAATGACAACACATATCTATGGTTAGGAAACTTAACCATCTTTGATCAATGAGCTAATCTAGTAGAGGCTTACTAGGGACACGGTGTTTTGTCTATGTATCCACACATGTATCAAGTTCCGGTTAATACAATTCCAGCATGAATAATAAACATTTATCATGATATAAGGAAATATAAATAACAACTTTATTATTGCCTCTAGGGCATATTTGCTTCACCAATATCTTGTGAGTGTTCGTTATATTTCAATGTGTCCAGTTTTATTAGTGTCGATCTCTAAACTGTACAAAGAAATATCCTGATAGTGGTTTCTACTGTATAGTTTGATATAAAGAGATAATGTGATTATGAAGAGCTACACATATCAACGGTAAGAGCATAATAGCTTTACTTGAGTTGCGAACAACTAGGGAAGTGGTGGTGAAGTGAGTAGGTACAATAAGACAATAGGTCTCATGGGCCAAGAAATCAACAATATACTAACATGGGACTCATGGCCTCCACTATTCATGGCGTGCACTCCCTTTTCAAAGGATGGATGACAGGATTCTTGATTCCTAACGAGCAAATTGGTGACTTACCTAGGATAAAATATTTTGTATGTCATTGTCGCATGTATCATCTTCTTCATGGAGGTTTCATTGTTTTTTAGAGTAGTTTTTCATCAGCTCTAGCATCGCTTTCGTGGTTGTGTCTGTGTCGACTTTAAGAGCAGCATATTGTCGTGTTGGTGGCGACAAGTTTTCTTGTCACGGCATGGTCTATTTAGTTGTTTGATAGACAATTTTGACTTTAACACCTGGGACATCAGCTAGATAAAATTTTAATTATTTGTATTGCATAGTCTGACTGATGTAAAAATAACCCTTCAATTGTATAAAACATGAAAAATAGGGGAAAAGGTAAAGTGAAAACATGGACATGTACTTTGTGGTTTCAACATTTCTCGTCTGAGAGAAAACAAAGGTGAAACAACGGTAGCATTAGGTTTGGTGAAGTTACACTAGAGAGTTTGGCAGTTGTGTTGTATTGTGGTAACATAGCGGATTGATGCAATGCATATGTATGACAATGCAAAATTTGAACTCCAAACAGATGCAATGAGAAAACAGAAGGAGACAAATCTGGTGGTGAGTAGTGTCAAATCCACTTGATTTTCTGTGGTTTTTCATGATGTTTTTCTATGATGCCATAGTTTAGAAGCCCGACAACACCCTAAGCACTATAGCACTAGTATCTCGCGTGTTATACTTAGTTTTTTAATTTTACAGAAAAGTTAACTGATTGGGAGAGTGGTGGCAAGCGAATCCCTTTCGATAGTAGTCAAATGATGGAAGTTTAAAAATGAAAATTGCCTTCTTTGACAGAAATTGTCATGTCGCTCTGAAGAAACTGTCAACCCCTCAAACTAAAAATGCGACCAAAATCATTCGCAAATGCCACCCCCTTTCTGCTATCGTTCGCCAGGTAAGCGGGTCCTAATTTTATCTTTATCAGATCCAGACAAACATTCTCTGTTTCTAATTTGGTTGCATGCATCACTCTGATGCAGAGGCCCGGGGTTATCCTCCTTTTCCAAAAAAAAATCTCTATTTCTAATAAATGGAACCTAGTAGACAGATTTATTTCTCTTATTTTGCCAAGACATGGTTCCTTAGATCACCATGCTCTTTATCTTGAGCCTCATGCAAATTCAAAATTGAGATGCTAGTTTGAAATTTAGGGATGTTCTTCGGCCAATTGTGCATAATCAGTCCTCAAAGTGAACATATTACAAGAACATGCAACCCCAGCCATCCGCATTCCATTCCACCACCTACTCATTCCAGAGGCATGAGTGTGCGCTCTCAGAGTACCCACACAACAAGCGTCATGTCAATACATCATCGTGAATTGGTTGTGCCTCACAATGGCCTTGCTGAAGGCATTATTTTGAGAGCATGGATTTTCTTCAGGGTGGATACCCAAAATCTATAATCGGGCAACGACAACACTTGTGCACTGTTTTCTTCTTGGAGGCGTCCCTTTTGGAGAATTTAGACTTTGGGTGTTGTCTTAGTGGTGGTTCGTGCTGCAGTTACAAGGAATTGATCAATGTAACGAGATCTTTCTTTTCTTCTTCTTCTTCCTTTTGTTTTTGAGATGTGTGCATCTAAAATGTATTTATGACATTTCGTTGTTGCAGAGACTGGGTATAATTGACATCTCCATAATATTAATATATTTCTTTTGTAGAAAGATTGTCAATATATCATATTGAAGTTCTGAAGAGCACTCATATTGCACGACTGCTCTAACGCAAGATGAATAACACAGCTGCACCTGCCTTTCTCCTCTCTCAAAACTATTTTTTTTTCGATAATTGTATTATCCTTTTCTCCTCCCGAAAGGAACAAATATACATATAATACAGTGGCCCAGCTGCTGAGGACGGTACTTGGACGAAGAAGATTATCTTTTGGCACGCAGAAAAGTGCGTGAACACAATCCAGCTCACATTCTCCTACGCAGCCGTACGTGAGGAGCACAGGAGCACAAGATCTAGCCTCTGGTTGCAGGCAGGCAAAGACCAGTCATCAGTAGCGAGTACCGAAGCGCGCCGGGCAGCGTATCGGGAAACAGCAACAGTGGCCGGGGAAAGAACAAAGAAAAACAAACAAATTAGGGCACACACGGATACCAAAAAAACGCATGCGGAAACGTGAAAAAAGCCAAGATCGCTCCGAACCAACACCACACCCCTCGCCCCATCACTTTATCTTTCTTCTCTTTTTCGTTTGTTCCTCCCCGACTCGACTGCGGCTCCCTCCTTCCTTTCTTTCTTTCTTGCGCTCTGCTGCTTGATTAACGGCGAGTGGGAGAGAGAGAGAGAAACACCAGGAGTTGAGTAGTGGTAGTAGCACACTGCTCCAAACAACGTAGATCATTACCAGTATTCTTCTTTCTAACAGACATGCTTAGACGTGGGATCGATGTAGGTCGCAGAATCTTCTTTTTAATACTGTGTTGGCGCGGTGTTAAACTTGAGAGCTCTTGATTCGGATATCATATTTGACTTCATGCTCGAAAGTCCGAACTAACGGAGAGAGATAGACAATATACTTCAACAATCAACATAGTGGAGGTTTGAAATCCCAATTTTTTGCTCCCAAATTTGAGCAGCCGCTGCACCTATCTCCCTCCGTCTCCAAAATGGAAGTCCTCTCCCTCTCTCTCACACACAGTCACATGCTTAAGTACTGGCATGGCATGGCAGCAGTAACACTTTCCCCCGAAGTGCATTGCTTGGTATGCATGGTTTGCCCCTCTACCACTGCCCTCCTTGGGTCTTGCTAGGGCAGCGAGCAAAAGCAGAGAGAGAGAG
>NC_041386.1:21883074-21887128 GCF_002162155.2 Triticum dicoccoides
GAGCCAAGCTCGCTTACTCACTCACACACACACAACGGCTCAAGTTTTTCTCTTTCATTCAAGATTCACTCTTCTTGCCCTCTTCCTCCTCAGATAAGCTGTGTGGTAGGCTACTGGCTACTAGTAGGACTGGAGTAGGGTCGTAGTATTTGGTTCTTCTTCCCCCTTTGCTTGGGAAGCCGGTAAGCTCGCCACGGCATTACCAGCCCCTCCTCTGCCTGCCCTCCTCACTCGCAGAGAGAAGAGAAGAGGAGGAGAGAATCCACATTTTGTTCCCATCCTCATCAATCCTCTCCCCCTCTTCTTTCCATCAAATCACAATCTTTGTTTATAGGGTGCATGTAGCCCAACAGTGGCCGCATTGTCTCTACCCCCTCCCTCTTCTTCCTTCCTTCCTTGGCCCCCTCCCAACCCGCGCGCTCCCGAGCAACCTGCAGCTTCGACCCTGGGCTGCTCTGCTTGCTGCATGACCGCTGTGCTCCCCTGAGCTGAGGAAGGAAGGAAGGGAACAATGAGAGATGGCTGCAACACCACCAAGAAGAGCAAGGTACCGCCCTCCCATCCCTCTGTCTTCTTCCTCCTGATTGCTCTGTTTCCCTGTGCCTGAATGCGGTTCGGTTGCTGTGGCGTGTAGCTGTCGTGGTCCAAGAGCCTGGTCAGGAAGTGGTTCAACATCAGGAGCAAGGCCCACGACTTCCACGCCGACGACGCCGCCGCGGCCTCCGGGAGGAGAGGCGGCGGCGACGATGAGGAGTGGAGGGGCAGCAGCTTCGCCAGGAACGAGCCGGCCAGCGCCGCCAAGAAGAGCCGGACGGAGAGGCCGTCCAGGCGGAGCCGCGAGCACTCTAGGCGGGGCAAGATCGACCTCGACGCCGCCGAGGCCACCGTCACCATGGACTACAGGTTGCTCCGCCGCCCGCCCCTGCATTCGCATTACATAATTCCATCTTCGTCTCCGCTCTCCTGTGTGTGTGGCCTTGTTAGTTAAAAAAAGAACGAAACTGCCTGCAGGATCTTCGTTGCTACGTGGAATGTGGGCGGCCGATCCCCTCCCGGCGGCATGGGCCTCGAGGACTGGCTCCACGCCGCGCCGCCCGCCGACATCTACGTCCTCGGGTACGTGTCCCCGGATTTCTCCGTGCCGGATTCCTCAATGCTGCGGCTCGGACTGACAATTTCGGTGCCGCCGTGGTGTTCGTCCAAAGGTTCCAAGAGATCGTGCCGCTGAACGCCGGCAATGTGCTGGGCACGGAGGACAACGGGCCGGCGAGGAAGTGGGTGTCGCTGATCAGGAGGACGCTGAACGACCTGCCGGGCGCCGGCAGCGGCAGCGGCAACGGGAGCTTCCGGACGCCGTCGCCGGCGCCGCCGGAACCGGTGGCGGAGGCGGACGACGACTTCGAGGGGGCGAGGCACCAGACCAACAACGCGGCCTTCTTCCACCGCCGGTCCTTCCACAGCCGGAGCCTGCGGATGGAGGGCGACGCCCTGGCGCCGCAGCCCAGGCTGGAGCGCCGGTACAGCGTCTGCGACCGCGCGATCTACGGCTCCCGCCGGCCCAGCGACTACGAGGCGCACTGCCGGTGGGGCGGCTCGTCGGACGACGACAACAACACCGGGGAGTCGCCCAGCACGGTGTACTCGCCCATGTCGTACGGGTACGGCCACGCGCCGTCCCTGGACGACGGCCATAGGCCAGCTTCTGGTCACACTAGGTACGATTCAAGTTCCATGCCATGTACTCTGTCAACACATGCTATTTTTAATGGAGACAAAGTACATTATGGTCTCATAAATAGATGTGGTGAGTAATCTGTGTTGTGATCCGTGTTGCAATCTGATGTTCTTCAGATACTGCCTGGTTGCAAGCAAGCAAATGGTGGGATTGTTTCTGATGATTTGGGCTCGGAAGGACATTAGGGATGACATCAGAAATCTCAAGGTTTCTTGTGTTGGCAGAGGATTGATGGGCTACCTTGGGAACAAGGTTGGTCACTGTTCCTACCAGAAATGCTATGTGGTTATTATGATTTTTGCAATAATATTTTGCATTTTATGAATTGATCACAAACAAGAGGCATTGTTAGCTTAGATATAGTATTCAACCGGCAAAGGATTTGTTTTCCAGGGTTCGATTTCGATTAGCATGACATTGCACCAAACAAGCTTCTGCTTCGTCTGCAGCCACCTGACGTCGGGGCAGAAGGAAGGCGACGAGATGCGGAGGAACTCAGATGTGCTTGAGATCCTCAGGAAGACCAGGTTCCCAATGGTTTACGGGCAGTATGAGCGCTCACCGGAAACTATCTTAGAGCATGAGTAAGCAAGCACAGAACCTTGGAATTGTCCCCTAAAGCTTGTTTTCATGTGCATTTGGTGCAATATTGGGGCCCTTAACGCGCCTTTTCTTTCAGTCGAATCATCTGGCTCGGGGACCTAAATTACCGAATCGCACTTTCCTATCGGTCAGTGAAGGCCCTGGTGGAGATGCGCAATTGGAAAGCATTGCTGGAGAAGGATCAGGTGAGAGCTTGCAAACCTTCTTGAGCACAATTTGTGTATGTGTGGTGTGTACCGTTGGGATCCCCGGAAAGCTGTAAAATTGTTGTGTCACAGGCAATCAGTGCTTTTGTCTTGTCATTCTTTTACTTTACCATGTTGCAACATTACTAATCGGTCGGTAAAAGCCGAGGAGCTCTTGTTGTTCTCATTATGAAAATGATTACCAGACATTGTAGTAGTATGATCTCATTGACATGTCAACTTGACACTTTCAGCTAAGGATTGAACAAAGAGGTGGGCGGGTGTTTGCCGGGTGGAACGAGGGGAGGATATACTTCCCACCGACATACAAATACTCGACCAATTCCGACAAGTATGCCGGGGAAGACATGAACCAGAAGGAAAAGAGGAGAACTCCTGCATGGTACATTATATTACACTAATGTGCCGGATATTTGCCAGATTTTGTACAGTTCAAAGTGAACTTAGTGATCTTGTCGTGCAGGTGCGATCGCATTTTGTGGTATGGAAGGGGCCTAGGTCAACTATCATACGTTCGAGGCGAGTCTCGGTTCTCAGATCATAGGCCAGTCTACAGCGTATTCAGTGCGGAGGTGGAGTCGATCAACCACAGCCGAATTCAAAAAATGAGTTGTTCAAGCTCGCAGTTGGACATCGGAGAGCTACTGCCCTACTCTTACGGATACACCGACATCAACCCGTATGGCTACACCGACCTAAATTTCTACTGAAAGGGTCCATGAACTTTGGGAAAACACCCAGTGTTCAGTCATATAACTTGTGATGACAAGGTAGGGTTTGGAGGATGGTTTGAGTTAGCAGTTAAATGTATGTTCTTCACAGATATTAATACTCTTTCCTATGTCAGGCTGGCGAGAACAGGGGCAATTGGACATAAATGCAAGCTTCTGAATTTCCGATAAATCGGTGAATGGCATTCGTATGTCTTGATCAATACAGTTAGTTTGCTAAGCACAAAGAGCTGACTGAATTTGTCACGATCAGAGTCTTGCACATTGGATACTTTCAGAGAAGCAGCAAGTGCTTGGCTAGTTTCACAGGATCCAAATAATTCAGTACAGAATACAGGTATGCTCCGGTTGATTTACAGTTTTTATGGTGAACAATACGTCTAATGAACTACTGATCCTAACCAGTCCTCTGTTTTGCAGGTGAGGACAGCGGTCTCCGAACCACGCACAAGATACTCTAAAGACTGCAAGCCAGTGACCACGAAGACTCAAATTATTTCATTTCACTGAATTCAAACTTCAAAGATAGCACTAACAGGGAACCCAGATGACGCACCGAGATGGTCTGTTTCCATATGAGACAGTACGACGATCCAACCATATGCCCAGGAGACCATGGCCGGCCACCCCAGCAAAGATAGATACTGCTACTGATGGCATCGGAAGTCGTGCACCAGATTATTTTCTCCCCTTCTTCATATGTGCACATTGTATAGCAACATTGTTGATCCTCTCTCTCTCTCTCTCTCTCTCTCTCTCTCTCTCTCTCTCTCTCTCTC
>NC_041386.1:21887427-21923304 GCF_002162155.2 Triticum dicoccoides
CTCTTCCCCCTGTTTCAGACAGCAACAACAAGCAGTAGCAGTAGTCCTTTGCACAGTCTACACTCCTCTGCGTGCAGTTTATAAAAGCTTGGGGAAGAAAGAAAGAAAGAAGGAGCGGGGGCCACCCATGAATGAATGCCTGCATTGCATTGCTCCTCATATCATCTAGGAGTATCTCATCTCACCTCCATGGATGGATGGGAAAGGGGCGCAGCGCATAGATAGGGAGGGGCCATGGCCATCATTGTTCACGCTCTGCTTCACCAGCAATGTCTGAATCAGCTGAGCTGACCAAAAGGCAGCAGCAGTAGTGGTATTACCTGTCACGTTTCTACCAGCCTTCTTCTCTGCATGCAGGAAAATTTGTGTGCAGTGCAGTGCACTGTGCGTTCTCGGCCGGAAAGGCCTTCGTTTACGTTTTACACTGTGTGAAGTGTTGGCGCACGCACGCCATGGAAATGATTTGATTTGCTAGTGCCTCGTGATGAGCAGATTGAGTGGTGGGTGCAGCCTGAAGATGAACTGCAGGTCAGGTGGTTCAGGGTTCGGGTCACTGTAGTACGTGTGGGCTTGCTGTTTTCGGAGCAAATCATTGTCCAGGAGAGACCCAGCCGTACCAGCAGAAAGAAGCGGTTTGATTTAGCAGTATAAACACTGTCAGATCTCCAACCTACGGCGTGCCAAAATGCTGTCAGATCATATCTCAGACTCAGCATGCTGATAGCTCTATGTAATTAGCTTTTTAGTTTTAGCTTACTTTTTCAGCCGAAGGAACTGGCTATAGCCCTAGAGCCTTTGCTGATTGGCCTGTTAGCACAAGGTTACCTTGGTGTAGTACCTTGAAAAGAGTGAGCTGGAGGAAACGATAGCCATCATTTCCGCGGGCCGCAAACAACTGTAAATTTTACCCAAAACCTACTTATGTCATCAAGTATGTGGACCTTGCTAAGAGTATCTACAACCGGACCTCCCACATCCGCCCCCAAATGTCCGAACGGGTTGTGTTTGGTCTCTGCCTAAACCCAAAAACAACACCCAAGAAGGCTCCCCAAAACCAGCCCAAACGGCCGGGTTGTCCGGCAACCCCCAGCTCATACGTGGGATGGATATGAGGAGGCTCGGACGCACCCCAACACCACCACCACATGGGATCGGCTCGCTATGGCCCATGCTGTCCCCATCATTGTCCCCACAAAAACCCCATATGGTCTGACGAACCCTAGTCAAATCCCACTCCTCTCAGTCCTCTCACCCTCTTCGCTCCCCTCAGCCATGGCCAAGTTCAGCGGCAACTCTAGCAGCGATGGACTGGGGCGGACTCGTGAAGGAGGAGGACTCGAGCTCCGGCAGCAAAGTGCTAGACAACGAGGAGCTCGAGCTCCGCATGGCCATCAGGCGGTCACAGGTGGACACTGCGGGATCTCGAGCTCCGTGGCATGCACCGCCAGCTCCTCCAGGTCCCATCGCGGCAATGCGCCCTGTGCACGCCCGTCCCGCTCCAGATCCGAAACAGGGCGGCTCTCTCCCCTTCCCCTCCGACACCAGCTCTGCCTGGGCAACGTTGGGTGCTTGTGCCCGCAGCTCCCAAAAGGATGCAAGCTGTCAGAGTCAGAGGCGAAGGCAGTGGGCCGCGCAGAGGGAGACAGAGCTCGACCATTCGCCCGCTCCGGCCCGTCTTCCCGGAGGAATAACTCCTCCGCAAGGTCATGCGCCGGCTACATCTCTTCCTCGTCGGGCAACGGCACCACCAGCACAAACAACGATGATCCTCCTGTTGCGGACGCCTATAGGGAGGAGATGCAACACCGCTTCGGTGACCACAAGCACAAGGGATCCACTGAGGGAGTCCTAGATTAGGGGGTCCTCGGGTGTCCGGTCTATTTGATATGGGCCAGACTGATGGGCCGTGAAGATAAAGTAGAAGACTATCCCCCGAGTCCGGGTAGGACTCCTATATGCGTGGACAACAGGTTTTGTGTCCAGATGTATTGTTTCCTTCCTCTGCAAACCGACTCTGTACAACCCTATGCCCCTTCGGTGTGTATATAAACCAGAGGGTTTAGTCCGTAGAGGCTATCAGAATAATCATAAGCTAGACAACTAGGGTTTAGCCATTGCAGTCTCGAGGTAGATCAACTCTTGTAATCCCTATACTCATCTAATACAATCAAGCAGGACGTAGGGTTTTACGGACTAAACTATGAAATCAGATTCAACACTGAAATCAAATCCATCTTCCTTAACACTGGGGCAGCCGTTAGCCAAATCTTCTGGGTCAAGATCGGCATGCCATGCTTTGGCCCGGCTTAAAGCAATTAAAGCGCCATCCCTAGCAGCTGCCCGTTTTAAGTCCTCAATCCTTCTAGGCAGCACTGATAGTTGATTCAGAGTGTCTTGGATAAGTGTTGAAGGAGACTGCTTATGCATTGTCGCAGCAATGGTTCGTTGGGCACCAGTATATAGTTGCTCTACAAGAGTGTAGACAGCTTTAAGTCGGACGCGCATATCTGAGCCCAACTTCGCGCTCCGAGAACCTGCATAAATGACGTTATGAGTAAGCCGGCAGTAGCTTTTAATATGATTCTTACAAATACAAGGGAAGTATGTTCTTACCAAAGATGGCTGCTGACATAAGGTTAATCTGCTGCTTTAAATCGGATAACCCCTCAGTTACCGGCTTAAGCGCAGCCTCAGCGTCCTCAGCTCTCTTCAGCGGGGCTAACTTATCTGTATCCCAATCTGCTTCTTTAGCCTTAAAGCTTTCCTTCAATTTTTCCATGGCCGCTAATGCATTGGTCAGTTCATCTTTGGCTTTGGAGGCCTCTGCTTGTTGAGATTTGATATTTTCCCGAAGGTCAGCAACTTGGGATTCTTTACTGCTAAGATCAATCCGCAAGAGCTAAACAGTTTGTGAGAAAGCAATGAATTTATACGAAGTCCCAAACATAATAACAAGTATTATACTTGGCACTTGGGGGCTAATGTCCATCGCTTCTTCAAATACTACAAAGTCCCAAGCATAATACAAGTATTATCCTTGGTACTTGGGGGCTAATGTATGTTGCTTTGTTCTCAGCCATATTTATGACCCGGATAAGTAATATCAGCCAGTTTATAAAGCTTGCAGATTGGGTTGTTGCTTTTCAACAAGCGATAAGTATCACCTTAACATAATTGTTAAGCCGGCCCTTGGAGGCTACGGATGCAATGTTTATCTCTACTATTCAGAAGTCCCGACTTAACATAATTGTTAAGCCGACCCTTGGGGGCTACATATGTAGAGTTGAAGTATTATCATCATCAGTTTGTCTATTGAGTTTTATTTATACAACTATTAAAGTTTACCGCACATTCTGATGTGTCATATCCAATAAACTTGGCGGCTAAGGGAAATATACTTATGTGAAAGGGATTGCAATGTTTACCTCATAGCGTTCCTTCATTAAGTTTACTAAGACGGCCTCGAAGTCACGACTGGTATATAGACGATTCAAATAGCCTGAATGGAGGTCCTGAGCGCTGAAATGAGTATAGCTCTCCAAGTCTACTTTCCATTTGCCCTTATCTTCAGCACTAAGTTCTTCCTTGGCATCACACCTGGATAAGGTGGTAGGACGACCCGGAGTTGTGAAGCCATGGCCAGTGATGATGACATCAACATCTTTTTCTTCCGCCGGTTTAATAGGACTGGATGTTTTAGTAGGACTTGGCAGGTTAGCCTCAGACGGGTCATCATTCATCAGGTTGATATCAGCATTATGATCCTGTGGCAGCAAATCATCAACAATGTTGTTAGAAATTGGTTGAGATAGCTCTTGTTGTTGTTTCTCTGGCTCGGGTGGATTGGAGTCATCAACCGGCTTATTTAACTTGGCCTTCTTGCTGGGTTTAGCTTGGCCCCTGAAAAGTAAACAATGAATGAAAGTCAAAAGGTTGATCAAATATGCAAGTTGGAATAGTTGGAAACAAACTTACCCAGGTACAGTTTTGAAAGCAGGAATCTGTGTTCGTGTTGACTCGCCAGAAGAGGAACGGGAAGTCCCCTGATAGTTTGAGTCAGACGAGTTAAGAGGTTGTCGAAAATAACCCGCCTTGGGGTAAAGTATGTCAGAAAGATATGAGACCTCTGGACGGTGTTTGCGAGGCAGGACGTCTGGTAAGCCGGAAGAAGTGATCGCATTGCCGCTATGCCGGGTCGTGCGGCGGACTTCATGTTGTTGTTTATTCAAAAGAAAGTTTGGATCCAAGTAAGCTAGAGGGTGAGAAAATCTTATTTTCCGGCTTGCTTGACGGGTTTTCTGTGTTGGCAGAGATTCTGAGCCAGAGGAAAGAATATTTACCTCAGCATCACCAGCCCGGCTAGCCTCCGCGTCGTCCTGATAACGGTTATTGTCAATAAGGTGTATGAAAAAGGAGCCAAGTGAATCAAGTTCTACCTCATACTCATGATTGTCATCATCATCAATGTTTAAATCGGCAAACTCGGTTTTCTTTTTGGTGGGTTTCTTGTTGACCCTGTGCTTGACACGAGGTGCTTTGGCTGGCTTATCCTGCAGTTTCCTCTTCCAAAATGGGTCATCAACCTATTAAGATTGGAAAGGTCATAAGATAATATTGAGAAGGAGGATTAAGTAGGAGTTGAGCAATTCTTACAGCTGGTCGCTTGTTGATGGTACATAAAGGACCGAGTCCAGTTTTGCTGCACTGTTTTACAGGCTCATTCAATAGTTTTTTAGTCGCTTCAGTAACTTCTACCTCAGATAGCTGAATGTCACAATGACGCTGAGGATCTTTGACATCACCGGTATATTCGCACATTAAGACGAAGCGATGGCTTAATGGCAAAATACTCCAAGACAGCCAACACTGGAAAAAATCGACGCCTGTTAAACTGTTAGCCATAAAGGCTTTGAGTTTTGAGAAGGCGGGCGCATACTTGGCCCTCTCCTTGGCATCAAGACGTTGGGGCAGTGGATGGTTGTTGTTAAGCCAGTGCTCATGATAACCCAGCAGAGGATTCTCACCTACTGGGGAAGTGTCGCTAACATAGAACCATGTCTGGTTCCAGTCTTTGGGATGACTATGAAGTTTGGCATGAGGAAAACTGAGGTATTTTCTCTTCTGAATGATGACTCCACCAAGTTCTTGGCATGGTCCATCAACAAATTCAGTCTGACGGTTTAAATAATTGAATTCCCTGAATAAGTCGACTATGGGTTCCTCTTGAAGATAGGCTTCACAAAATATTTGAAAATTGCACAGGTTAGACACAGAGTTTGGTCTGATATCTTGAGGGTGCAGTTGGAGGAAATGAAGTGCGTCATGAAAAAAAATTGAGCCGGGAGGGCTGAACCCATGATCCAAGTGATCAGTAAAAATGACTACTTCCCCATTTTTGGGTTGAGGAAGGACTTCATCACCAGGAGCTCTCCAGTGGATATCATCCTTTTTTGCTAAGGCGCCAGTGGCAACATGATTGTTCAGATCTTCTTGAGTAATCCGGGATTTAACCCAATTGCATGAAGTATATGTCTTAGCCATTTCTGGAAAAAGATTACGCCGGTTTAAGATCACATGGTTAAGCCGGCTTATGATTCAAGGACAAACGATAATGAAGCATAATTAGATATTAAGCCAGAGCATGATATTACAAGCTTACTGAAAGAGATTGGCGTCTTAAAAGTGGACTAATTATACCTAGCGGGTTATTATTTTTAAATTAAGCCGTCCATACCACTATTGGAGGAAGAGATCTACAGATGGAAATTGCTAAGTGATGAAAAACAGGTTTCATAGATTGATGTTACAATTTTGGATCTAATGCGTGTCAAGAAATAAAAATATATTCAGACCTAAATATGGGAGCTTGACCAGTTCACAAGATCCAAATTGATTTTTCTATGCAAAAGGAGATGCTCTGATGATGAAAAAAGGAACTATGGCTATTGCCGCACAGGAAAGGTATCAAGCTTGACTTGAATATCCATGCTATAGCGAAGAACAGTGAAGAATGGCGATGAGCTTCCATGGACTCATGTAAACTCTAATGAGATCTACGAAGGGGGAGAGGAAGAGTTTACCAAGGCTGTTGAGCGGCGGAGGCGCACGAGTAGAATCTGGTCCGAACAGCTTGATGCAGCGGCCGTTGACGAAGAAGAGGCGAGGGTCCACGGCGGTGGTGGAGCACGAGTGCTAGGGCGTCGCGAGGAAGAAGACAAGATGAAGAGGCCGAGGGGGGGAAGTGAAAGAGACCCCCGACCCTATTTATAAGGCGAATGGATAAGTGGCAAGCACGGGAATCGAGGAGGTCAAAAAACGGATTTGTGACAATGTAAACGCCTCGATTTTCAGAGATTCATTAAAAATAAGGAGATATATTAAAGATCTGGCCTTGTGTAAAATTAATGATAGGTGACGTCACAGCGGGTTATCATGATCCCAGAGGATGACGTCATGACGAGTTACAGATTTCACAAATTGTAATGAAGGAGGGATTTTTCTAAGTGTTAAAGATTAATGTGAACAGGTTCAAATCAACCTGGGGCCTAATGTTAGGGATATAGTTATTGAGTTAACCCGCCCAAGAGGGGCCAGGTTATATTCATGGTGACTCATAAAAGACAGCCCAAGAAGGAATTGAAGATGACGCTTGATGATGATAATTCATGAAGGGCCCAAGGCCCAAAGGCGGCTTAAGGACCGTAGGTGTAAACCGCCATATGTGTACAACTTGTATGATAAGGCAATTATAGTTAAGTCACCAGGCCGGACACGTTTATGAGCCGGCCGAGACTCTGTAAGCCACCGGGCGTCAACCTCAGTATATAAAGGGACGACCCGGCGGCGAGTTAGGGGCAAGAAAGAAGAGATCGAAAGCTAGATCAAGCGTATTCGCTCCCAGGTAATCGAGACATAAGCAATACCACCTCAACTGGATTAGGCCTTTACCTTCACCGCAAGGGGCCGAACCAGTATAAACTCCCTGTGTTCTTTGTCTCGTGTTAACCCCTTTAAGATAATCTCGCTATGATGACTCGACGACTAAGTCCTCACACTAGGACATCTGTCGTGTCAATCCCATGACAAAACGGAATCGAAACGGAATGAAACCTTCGCGATGATCTTTCTTGGACCGAAAGCAAACCAGGAGACTTGGAGTGGAAGTCTGGAACTCCGTGAGGCGGCCACGAGATAGGAGGGCGCGCCCCCACCCTCGTGGGCCCAACGGAGCTCCATCGACGTACTTCTTTCGCCTATATATACTCTTATACCCTAAAAACATCAGGGGGAGCCACAAAACCACGTTTCCACCGCCGAAAGCTTCTGTACCCATGAGATCCCATCTTGGGGCCTTTTTCGGCGATCTACCGGAGAGGGAATCGATCACGGAGGACTTCTACATCAACACCATAGCCTCTCCGATGAAGCGTGAGTATTTTACCACAGACCTTCGGGTCCATAGTTATTAGCTATATAGCTTCTTTTCTCTCTTTGATCTTCAATACAAAGTTCTCCTCGATGTTCTTGGAGATCTATTCGATGTAATACTCTTTTGCGGTGTGTTTGCCGAGGTCCGATGAATTGTGGGTTTATGAACTTGATTATCTATGAATATTATTTGGTTCTTCTCTGAATTGTTATATGCATGCTTTGATATCTTTGCAAGTCTCTTTGAATTATCAGTTTAGTTTGGCCTACTAGATTGATCTTTGTTGCAATGAGAGAAGTGCTTAGCTTTGGGTTCAATCTTGCGGTGTCCTTTCCTAGTGACAGTAGGGGCAGCAAGGCACGTATTGTATTGTTGCCATCGGGGATAAAAAGATGGGGTTTATGTCATATTGCTTGAGTTTATCCCTCTACATCATGTCATCTTACTTAATGTGTTACTCTGTTCTTATGAACTTAATACTTAGATGCATGCTGGATAGCGGTCAATGTGTGGAGTAATAGTAGTAGATGTAGAATCGTTTCGATCTACTTGACACGGACGTGATGCCTATATTCATGATCATTGCCTTAGATATCTTCATAACTATGCACTTTTTTATCAACTGCTCGACAGTAATTTGTTCACCCACCGTAATACATGCTATCATGAGAGAAGCCACTAGTGAAACCTATGGCCCCTGGGTCTCTTTCTTATTATATTGCATCTGAAAGTGCTAGTGGCACTTATGCTATATTTTGGTGTGATGATAATGTGGTTAGTTGAACTAATATCGGTTGCTAAAGTTTATCTCAGGTTATTGGTTCTAAGTGCTCGCGATGGAGATGTGCGACCCCCCCCCCCATTTCAAAAAGGACAAAGGCGTGGTCTTTCGACGCTTCAAAGGTTTAGTTTTGGTTTGCTTCGAGTCGTAGGAAAGACCGCACTATTAAGAGGGGTTTGTGTGGATAAATGTCGTGTGGGAATGCCTTTGCCGAGCCTTCTCTCTTACCCTTCCCACTCCGACCACCTAAAATGAACCTAGTGTGTGTGCCGTGGTAGTCAGAAAGTTGCAACAAAAAGTTACTGGGTACCCCGTGCGCACGGGGTACTGCATAACTCTCTGGGTACCCCGTGCGCATGGGGTATTGCGTAACTCTCTGGGTACCCCGTGGGCACGGGGTCTTTTGACCCCCGTGCGCACGGGGTGGTGCAATTGTCTCTGGATACCCCGTGTGCACGGGGCTGACTTAGCCCGTGCGCACGGGGTCCAATGGGCAGAAATCCCCACCAGCCCATGAACACTATATATATGCCCTTCTTCCACCTCCAACCCTTAACCCTAATGTCTTGTTGAGCTCCACCATCGCTACACCCCATTTTGCTCAATACTCTCAATCCGTCCACCCAAACTTGTTGAAACTTTGGGGATTGGGAGAGCAAGACCCGATCTACAACTTGACCAGACCAAATCGCGTTCCTCGCAACATTTCTTCCCCATTGACTTGTTACTCTTGGAGCTTGGGCTCCTAGGCGGTTAGAGGTTCCTCCGGAAGCTTCCGTGCTTGTGGTGTGCTCCAGAGAAGTTAGTAAAGGTGTGGTGGTTGCCTTCAAGACCAACCCCGAGTGTTTCGAGGCTCATCCGCTGGGGGTGACTCGAAGGAGAATACGGTGAGCCTTTGGTGGCGTTCCGCAAGCTTTGGCTCCGGCACCGCTCCAAACGGAGATTAGCTCTTCCCCAAGGAAGAGTGAACTTCGGGTTAAAATCCGCGTCCTCGTCTCACTTGTGGTTAATCCTTTCCCGCACCTTTCTTTGTTGTTGTATGCTTGTTGGCTTGCTATGTAGTTTGTTGCCTAGCTTTTTATCTTAGAACCTGCTTGTCATATAGGTTGCATTCACCTAGTTGCATATCTAGTGAACTCTTTTATCCGCTAAGCCTTAAAATCTACAAGAAAGATTAAAATTTGTAGTCTCCTATTCACCCCCCTCTAGTTGACCGTATCGATCCTTTCAATTGGTATCAGAGCCTCGTGCTCTAATATAAGGTTTTACAACCTTAGAGGATATGGTCGATCTAGGGAATGAGGGAGGTGGCCTACCCATTGCGGGGGATGGTCAAAACCAACCCCCCACCGCGACCGAGACACTTGCTGCTCCTGTCGTTGCTCCCGCTGCTCCTACTAACCCGAATGTCCCCTTGACCGCGGCCGATCTTCTTTCAATGTTTGCGGACCTCAAAGTCTCTATGTTGAAAGAGGTTCGGGCCTCGGTCAAGGTGGAAATTGATGCTCGCTTAAAGCCATCAACGTCTGCATCAAACTCGTTTAATCCAAACGAGGTTCATGATGTGGATGACTCGAGGGAACCTCTTGCTTCTCCGGCTCGTACTCAAGTTCCCCAGTACAATGTCGTGGAACCCTTTTACTCTCCTTAACCCTTGCAACATCCCCGCATTAATCCTGTTGGGCCTCCGCCCCCTTTGAAAGCTAATGCATTTGCTAAGTGGAAGCTAGATATGGAGTCTCACATGCGCAGTGCTTCAACTCAATTGTGGTGGATTGTGGTCAACGGATTCAACCCCAAGGACCCAATGAATCTCACTCCAAGGGAAGCAGTTGACGATCAACTCAATGCTACCGCGCACAACATGCTTCGCAACGCTGTGACTGAAGACTATGGTGATTGCATTGCTCTTCTCAAAACCGCAAAGGAAATTTGGGATTGCCTTGAGGAGGCTCTTGAAGGAGATGAAGCAATTCGAAGATCTCGGTTGGCCTTGCTCAAACAAGAAGTCAATCTCTTTGTGAGGAATGAGGGTGAGTCTGCAGAAGAGGTTTACCGAAGGTTGAAGTCCCTTGTGCTCAACTTGAGAACCTTTGGGTGCACTTGGGCAAATGATGAATTCATCAAGGACAAGTTCATAGATGCTATGGTTCTCACAGAACATACCATGGTCATGATGGTTCATCAACGTCCGGACTATCACAAGTTGACTTCGGCTCAAGTTGTTTCCACCTTCTCTACCCATGTTCTTTTGGAAACCAAGTCCAAGAAAACATTTGCAATAGCTCAAGCAACCAAGAACTCCAATCTTGCCTTGAAGGCCAAGAAAGTGATGAGCTAATCCTCAAGGGAGGAATAAGTGAGCGAAGAGATATGTGAGGAGGATAATGATACCTCGTGCCCGGCAAATGATTTTGCAGAAGACTTGGCTCTCTTAGTCAAGAAGTACTCTGGGACCATGGCAAACAAAGGAAGAAATCTTCAAGGAAGATCGTTTGGATGAAGGAAATGCTACAATTGTGATAGCCCAAGACACTTTGTTCATGATAGTCCATATGAGAGACGTGAAGACAAGTCCGAGAAGCTTGTGCTTAAGAAGAAGAAGTTCACCAAGTTTGCAAAGAGGAAGGATGACAAGGCTCTTGTTCATGAAGAATACATGTCTGGAGATGATGATGATGATGGTGATGATGATCAAGTGGACACGGCCGCCTTTGCCATGCATGCCACTACCTCCTCCTCCACCACCGGCCTCTTCGACTCTCCAAATGAGGACAAGCCATTCACTCATCGATGCCTCATGGCCAAAGAGGTAAAAACAAAGTCCAAACCCAAGAGACCCGACAACTACACTCCCAATGTCTCATGTGAGATAGTGGAGGATGAGTGTGAGGAGGGTGTGGATAATGATGAGGAATCCTTAATGGCTTTCATAAAAACTCTTCATGGTGAAGCTCGTGCTCGTTTTGGTGATCTCCTTAAGTCACTCTCCGAACGCGATGATTTTATCGAGAATGTTGAGAACTCCTTATAGAGGAAAAAGAGAGAGTTGATCTCCTCGAGCACGAACTTAATGAAGAGAGTGTCATGAGAGCATCACTTGAGGAAACCTTATCTGCTCATCAAATTGACTTTGTTAAAACCAACGATGCTTTGCAACTTGCTCTTGAGAATAAAGATGCTCTTAACGTTAGAGTTGAAAAACTTCTAGTTGACCATACAAGACTTGTTGAGGAGCATGAGTTCCTTGTGATTAGTTCCAAGGTTGTCAAAGGTGACCTCATTGCTCTCACCGAGTCTTATGCTCAATTAAAAGCTACAACCATTAAGGCTCTCACTTCCGTACCTCATATTGATTTAAATGATCATGCTTGTACGGCTAACTTTGCTCATTATTGCACCTCCCTTCAAGAGGAAAATAAGAAGTTGAAAGCTCAAATTGAGAAAGGGTTTGTATCATGCATCCAAGGGGAGAAAAACCTAAACGATCTCTTGAGCAACCAAAAGGAGTGTGTTGCCAAGGAGGGAGTTGGGTTTAATCCCGCATCTAAGAGTGGTAAGAAAAAGAAGAAGAAGAACAAGAAGATCGGTCTGACTCCTTCCCCTCCCCAAAAGGTAGTGTTTGTGCAAGAAGGGCACAAGGAGAAGGAGAAGGAAATGAAGGGTGTTGGGAATGGTAAGATCATTAGGGACAAGGCCATTCCCAAGAATTTTTCCGGCAAGAACAATCCATCATATGTTCTCATGAGAGGAGATGATGGCTATACCTTTGCAAAATTTGTTGGAACTAACTATGATGATTATGCTTGGACTATTTGGGTTCCCAAGACCCTCGTTGCTAACTCACCAGGACCCATTGCAAAATGGGTACCTATAACCAAAGCTTGATTATTGTAGGACTATGTCTCCGGTGGAACTCAATGGGTGATCGACAGTGGATGCACCAATCATATGACCGGAGAAAGGGAGATGCTTGTGGAGTTCGTTGATTCACTCAAGGCCTCTTCGAACATCTCCTTCGGTGACAATAGCAAGGGAAAGGTATTGGGTTTGGGCAAGGTGGTAATCTCTAATGATTCATCCCTTGCAAATGTCATGCTTGTCCAATCCCTACAATTTACTTTCAACTATTCAATTGGCTCGTGCCGGATA
Organism: Triticum dicoccoides; assembly: GCF_002162155.2. NCBI lineage: Eukaryota > Viridiplantae > Streptophyta > Magnoliopsida > Poales > Poaceae > Triticum > Triticum dicoccoides. Next base: position 21,899,790 of record NC_041386.1, read on the forward strand.
TGATTCACATTTTGGTGAATTCCATGTGGCCGTCTTTAAGAGAAGCAATCTCAAAGTGGTATTTGTTGGGCATGTTGAAGACAACCTTTACATGATTGATTTCTTGAAAGAGAAAACTCATCTTGCAACATGCCTAATGGCCAAGGCCGACGTGGGGTGGCTATGGCACCGTAGGCTAGCCCACGTGGGCATGAGAAATTTACAAGCTCTCTTAAAGGGGGAGCACATTCTTGGACTAACCAATGTGTCTTTTGCCAAAGATCGTCCTTGTAGTGCTTGCATTGCCGGAAAGCTTCATGAAAAAGCTCATAAAGTGAAAACTATCATCACCACCTTGAGGCCCCTCGAGCTTATCCATTTGGATATATTTGGGCCTCCAACATATGATAGTTTGGGAGGAAGGATATATTGCCTTGTAATTGTTGATGACTTCACAATATATACTTGGGTGTTCTTTCTCAAGACTAAAGATGAAACTCAAGAAACCTTCATCGACTTTGCCAAAGAAGCTCAACGTTAATATAACTGTGAGATCAAGGCAATCCGAAGTGACAATGGCACCAAGTTCAAAAACTATACGATGGATGAATTCTTGAGTGAAGAGGGGATAAAGCACCAATATGCCGCACCATATACTCCCCAACAAAATGGTGTTGCGGAGAGGAAGAATCGGACTCTTATTGAGATGGCTAGGACCATGCTTGATGAGTACAAATCACCATACAAGCTTTGGGCAGAAGCCATCAACACCGCGTGCCATGCTTCAAACCGACTTTATCTTCGCAAGCTCAAGAACAAGACCCCTTATGAGCTCCTAATCAGGAGAAAGCCCAACGTCAAATACTTTTGGGTATTCGGTTGTAAGTGTTTCATTTTAAACAAAAAATCCCGGTTAGCTAAATTTGAGTCTAGAACTTATGAGGGCATATTTGTTGGATATGCATCAAACTCTCATGCTTACCGAGTTCTCAATAAATCCACCGGATGCATTGAGGAAACGGTAAATGTGGATTTTGATGAAGATAACAGCTCCCGCATGGAGCAAATTATTCCTAGTGTTGTAGGTGATGAGGCTCCCTCACAAGCTATAAGGACAATGGGGATAGGCCACATTCTCCCACAAGAAACACCCCATGTACAAGTAGAAGAAGAAGGAGTAAGAGCCCCTCTTGAGGATTTTCCACAAGGGAAGTCATCACCGACACCACTTGTACAAGATGTCTTGGGAAGTAATGAACCTATCCAAGAACAAGATCAAGACCCTCATATTCCTGAGCAAGATCAAGAGCAAACTCTTCTGAATAATGAAGAACCAATCGTTGAGGCTCAAGATCAATCTCAAAGTCATGATCAAGATCTAGATCAACCCCAACCACAAGTGTCTTCATCGTCATCACTTCCTACTGAGCAAGAACCTATGGTTGCAAAGAGAAGAGTGTCTCCAAGGCTAAAGCAATCTCAAGGGCAATATTCTTTGTCAAGTCCAAAACCAAGTGAAGAAGAGCTTGACCGCAAAGAGAAAAAAGTGGCCACCAAGCTAAAACATATTCAACACCTCACCGAGAACATCTACGGAAGCATCAAAAAGGGGGTAACTACTCGTAGATGTTTGGCAAACTTTTGTGAACATCACTCGTTTGTCTCTTGTGTTGAACCCCTTAAGGTGGAAGATGCCCTTGACGATCCGGATTGGATAGATGCCATGCATGAAGAACTCAACAACTTCACATGCAACAAAGTGTGTACCCTTGTAGAAAGACCCAAGGAATTTCATAATGTCATTGGAACAAAGTGGATTTTCAAGAACAAACAAGATGAATATGGACAAGTAATAAGGAACAAGGCAAGGTTAGTGGCACAAGGTTTCACCCAAGTTGAAGGTTTGGACTTTGGTGAAACTTTTGCCCCCATTGCCCATCTCGAATCCATTCACATCTTGCTTGCTTATGCCTCTCATCATGATTTCAAATTATATCAAATGGATGTTAAGAGTGCATTTCTTAATGGTCATCTTAAGGAGTTAGTGTATGTCAAGCAACCTCCCGGTTTTGAAGACCCCGATCATCCCTCTCATGTTTATGAACTCCATAAGGCACTCTATGGACTCAAACAAGCACCTCGTGCTTGGTATGATCACCTTACGGCGTTCCTAAGCGAGAAGGGGTTCCGTATTGGGGTAATAGATTCCACTCTCTTTACGAAGAGGGTAAAAGGAGAGTTCTTTGTCTGCCAAATATATGTTGATGATATTATCTTTGGGTAAACTAACCATGCTATTAACGTTGAGTTTGAGAATCTTATGACTAAGGAATTTGCTATGAGCATGATGGGAGAGTTGAAGTTCTTTCTCGTTTTTCAAGTGAAGCAATTGAGAGGCGGAACCTTCATCAATCAATCTTGTTATATCCCAGACATGCTCAAGAGATTCAAAATGCAAGATGTCAAGCCAATGAAGACACCCATGGCCACAAATGGTCAACTTCATCTTGATCCAAATGGTAAAAAAGTGGATCAAAAGGTATATCGCTCTATGATCACTATCATCATCGTATTCAGATTCAATAATTTCTTTTTCTCTAGCCCTAGCAATTTGTTCATCAAGAAATTCACCAAGGGGCACAGTAGTATCAGGCATAGAAGCAGTTTCATCATAAGTATCATGCATAGCAGAAGTGGCATCAACAATAACATGCGACATATCAGAATGAATAACAGAAGCAGGTGTAGGTGTCGCTAACTTACTCATAACAGAAGGTGAATCAAGTGCAGAGCTAGATGGCAGTTCCTTACCTCCCCTCGTAGTTGAGGGATAGATCTTGCTTTTGGATCTCTCAAGTTCTTCACAGTGTCCAGCAGATATAAATCCCAAGTGACTCAAAGAATAGAGCTATGCTCCCCGGCAACGACGCCAGAAATTAGTCTTGATAACCCACAAGTATAGGGGATCGCAACAACTTTCGAGGGTAGAGTATTCAACCCAAATTTATTGATTCGACACAAGGGGAGCCAAAGAATATTCTCAAGTATTAGCAGCTGAGTTTTCAATTCAACCACACCTGGAAACTTAGTATCTGCAGCAAAGTGTTTAGTAGCAAAGTAATATGATAGTGGCGGCAGCAGCAACAAAAGTAAAGACAACAAAAGTAATGTTTTTGGTATTTTGTAGTGATTGTAACAGTAGCAGCGGGAAAGTAAATAAGCGAGAACCAAAATATGGAAAACTCGTAGGCACCAGATCAGTGATGGATAATTATGCCAGATGCGGTTCATCATGTAACAGTCATAACATAGGGTGACACAGAACTAGCTCCAATTCATCAATGTAATGTAGGCATGTATTCCATATATAGTCATACGTGCTTATGGAAAAGAACTTGCATGACATCTTTTGTCCTACCCTCCCGTGGCAGTGGGGTCCTATTGGAAACTAAGGGATATTAAGGCCTCCTTTTAATAGAGAACCGGAACAAAGCATTAGCACATAGTGAATACATGAACTCCTCAAACTATGGTCATCACTGGGAGTGGTCCCGATTATTGTCACTTCGGGGTTGCCGGATCATAACACATAGTAGGTGACTATAGACTTGCAAGATAGGATCAAGAACTCACATATATTCATGAAAACATAATAGGTTCAGATCTGAAATCATGGCACTCGGGCCCTAGTGACAAGCATTAAGCATAGCAAAGTCATAGCAACATCAATCTCAGAACATAATGGATACTAGGGATCAAACCCTAACAAAACTAACTCGATTACACGATAAATCTCATCCAACCCATCACCGTCCAGCAAGCCGACGAAGGAATTACTCACGCACGGCAGTGAGCATCATGAAATTGGTGATCGAGGATGGTTGATGATGACGACGGCGACGAATCCTCCTCTATGGAGCCCCGAATGGACCCCAGATAAGCCCTCCCGAGAGGTTTTAGGGCTTGGCAGTGGCTCCATATCGTAAAATGCGATGATTTCTTCTCTCCGATTTTTTATCATCGAAACTCAATATATGGAGGTGGAGTTGGAGTCGGAGACGCAACAGGGGGCCCACGAGGTAGGGGGCGCGCCCTAGGGGGGGTGCCCCTACCCTCGTGAGAAGGGTGTGGTCCCCCTGGTCTTCATATTTGGCGAGGATTTTTTAATATTTTTTCTAAGTTGTTCCGTGGAGTTTTAGGTCATTCCGAGAATATTTTTTTTCTGCACATAAAACAACACCATGGTAATTCTGCTGAGAACAGCGTCAGTCCAGGTTAGTTCCATTCAAATCATACAAGTTAGAGTCCAAAACAAGGGCAAAAGTGTTTGGAAAAGTAGATACGATGGAGACGTATCAACTCCCCCAAGCTTAAACCCTTGCTTGTCCTCAAGCAATTCAGTTGACAAACTGAAAGAAAGAAAGAAAAACTTTTACAAACTCTGTTTGCTCTTGTTGTTGTAACTATGTCAAGCCAGCATTCAAGTTTTCAGCATAGATCATAACTAACCACACTTGCAATAATTCTCAGGTCTCATCATTACTCATATCAATAGCATAATCAACTAGCAAGTCATAATAATAAATCTCGGATGACAACACTTTCTCAAAACAATCATAATATGATATAACAAGATGGTATCTCGCTAGCCCTTTCTGAGACCGCAAAACATAAATGCAGAGCACCTTTAAAGATCAAGGACTGACTAGACATTGTAATTCATGGTAAAAGAGATCCAATCATAGTCATACCCAATATAAATTAATAGTGATGAATGCAAATGACGGCTGCGCTCTCCAGCTAGTGCTTTTTAATAAGAGGGTGATGAATCAACATAAAAGTAAATGGACAAGCCCTTCGCAGAGGGAAGCAGGGATTTGTAGAGGTGCCAGAGCTCGGTTTTGCAATAGAGATAAATTGTATTTTGAGCGGTATACTTTCATTGTCAACGTAACAACTAAGAGATGGCGATATCTTCCATGCTAAACACATTATAGGTGGTTCCCAAACAGAATGGTAAAGTTTATACTCCCCCTCCACCAACAAGCATCAATCCATGGCTTGCTCGAAACGACGAGTGCCTCCAACATACATCAGGTCCCAGGGGGAGTTTTGTTTGCAATTAATTTTGATTTAGTTTGCATAAAGCATGGGACTGGGCATCCCGGTGACCAGCCATTTTCTCATGAGTGAGGAGCGGAGTCCACTCCTCTTGAGAATAACCCGCCTAACACGGAAGATAAGGACAACCTTTGTTGATACATGAGCTATTTGAGCATACAAAACAGAATGTTTATTTGAAGGTTTAGAGTTTGGCACATATAAATTTACTTGGAACGGCAGGTAGATACCGCATATAGGAAGGTATGGTGGACTCATCTGGCATAACTTTGGGGTTTAAGGGATTGGATGCACAAGCAGTATTCCCGCTTAGTACAAGTGAAGGCCAGCAAAAGACTGGGAAGCGACCAACTAGAGAGCAACAACAGCCATGTACATGCATTAAAATTAATAAACATTGGATGCAAGCATGAGTAGGATATAATCCACCATGAACATAAATATCGTGAAGGCTATGTTGATTTTGTTTCAACTACATGCGTGAACATGTGCCAAGTCAAGTCACTTAAATCATTCAAAGGAGGATACCACCCCATCATACCACATCATAATCATCTCAGTAGCATGTTGGCATACAAGGTAAATCATTATAACTCATAGCTAATCAAGCATGGCACAAGCAACCCTGATCTCTAATTGTCATTGCAAACATGTTTATTCATAATAAGCTGAATCAAGAACGAGGGACTCATCATATTTACAAAAACAAAAGAGGTCGAGTTCATACCAGCTTTTCTCATCTCAGTCAATCCATCATATATCGTCATAATTGCCTTTCACTTGCACGTCCGAACAGTGTGAATAATAATAAGAGTGTACGTGCATTGGACTAAACTGGAATCTGCAAGCATTCAATAAACAGGAGAAAACAAGGCAATATGGGCTCTATGTTAATTCAACAATAATGCATATAAGAGCCACTTCAACAATTTAATTATGGTCTTCTCCTACTGACCCCCAAATAAAAGAAAAGAAATAAAACTATTTACACGGGAAAGCTCTCAACAAGAAAAAGAAGAACGGGAAATATTTTTGGTTTTTTTTAATTATTACTACTACCGCAGAAAAATAAACTACTACTATTTTTTGTTTTTTCTTAAGGTTTAAGGAACACACAAGAAGAAAGCAGGAAAGGAAATAAACTAGCATGGATGATACAATGAAAAAGTATGAGCACCGACATCTAGCAATGAGTGTGTGTGAACATAAATGTAATGTCGGTGAGAAATACGTACTCCCACAAGCTTATGGTTTTGGCCTAAGTTGGTCTATGGCCACGGCTGGCCTGGCGAATATCCATAATAATAGTTGTTGGGGTCGTACTGTGATGAGGAAGGATAGTTGGGATCATACTGATGTGAAGAAGAAGACTCTGACAGCCACTGGCTGACAGTCATCTCTGGATCCCAAGAATAAACAGATTGTCGTGGAGGCTCATCTTGTGGTTCCTGTTCTGGCTCCTCGACTGGTGCAGGGTTCCGGTAGGCGTGAATAGCCATCAACGGAATAAGGTATGTGCCTGCAGTCAAATCAAACAAAGAAGGAGCAGGCAAGGTAATAGTCTCAGGATGATGTTTATTAAAGAACAATTGATACTTAAGCTCTCCTGCCCTATTCTTAACAATAAAATCATGTGCCACCATACTTTTATGATCTAGATAAACACGGGGCAGCACCTTTTCTTCCTTCTCAGCATGCCTAATAGGTATGTTAAAATGTGCGGCTAGGCATGTGGCATAGATGCCTCCAGAGATGGGGCCCTTAGTACGGTTCATATTTAACCGTCTAGCAATAATACCGCCCAAACTAAAAGTGTTATCACTGTATAAACCTTGGAGCAGAATAATTAAATCATGGATACTCAGGTTTCCAGAATTTCCGCGTCCAATTAAACAACGACTAGCACTAATTGGACCAATGGAGGAGTCACATACCAAGGAACAATCTCCTCAAGTAGTTTTGAGAGAGGTGCTTTGAGCAAGGAGATCGAAAATCACAGCAAAAGTGGATGGAACTCGTGCTTGAGTTGGTTTTTCGGGTTTGTGTGAGATAGAGGAAGAAGATGGGTGCTGGGATAAGTGGAGGAGGGCCACCGTGGGCCCACGAGGCAGGGGGCGCGCCCTATAGGGGGGGCGCCCACCACCCTCGTGGCCAGGTGGCAGCTCCTCCCGCGGTAATTTTTGCACAGTAAATCTTCAAATATTCCCGAAAAAATCATATTAAATTGGCATGGCATTCTGAGGACTTTTATTTTCGGGATATTTTTATATTGCATGGATAAGTCAGGAAACAGACAGAAAATACTATTTTTACTTTATTTAATATAAATAACAGAAAGTAAAAGTGGGGTACAGAAGTTTGTGCTTCTAGTTTCATCCATCTCATGCTCGTCAAAAAGAATCCACTAACAAGGTTGATCAAGTCTTGTTAACAAACTCATTTCGATAATCATGAAACCGGAGAATTTCGAATAACACTAAGTTACCTCAACATGGATATGCACATCCCCAATAATAAGAATAGCATATTTCTTATTGACAGTAGGAAGAGGAAATTCAAAACCTCCAAATATAATCGATGGAATTTTTCCAATAGAGTTGATACTATGAACTTGAGGTTGTTTCCTCGGAAAGTGTACCGTATGCTCATTACCATTAACATGAAAAGTGACATTGCCTTTGTTGCAATCAATAACAACCCCTGTAGTATTAAGAAAAGGTCTTCCAAGAATAATAGACATACTATCATCCTCGGGAATATCAAGTATAACAAAGTCCATTAAAATAGTAACGTTTGCAACCACAACAGGCACATCCTCACAGATACCGACAAGTATTCAGTTGATTTATCATCCATTTGCAAAGATATTTCATTAGGTGTCAGCTTATTCAAGTCAAGTCTACGATATAAAGAGAGAGGCATAACACTAACACCGGCTCCAAGATCACATAAAGCAGTTTTAATATAATTTCTTTTAATGGAGCAAGGTATAGTAGGTACTCCGGGGTCTCCAAGTTTCGTTGGTATTCCACCCTTAAAAGTATAATTAGCAAGCATGGTGGAAATTTCAGCTTCCGGTATCTTTCTTTTATTAGTAATGATATCCTTCATATATTTAGCATAAGGATTTGTTTTGAGCACATCAGTTAATCGCATACACAAAAAGATAGGCCTAATCATTTCAGCAAAGCGCTCAAAATCCTCATCATCCTTTTTCTTGGATGGTTTCGGAGGGAAAGGCATGGGTTTCTGAACCCAAGGTTCCCTTTCTTTATCATGTTTCCTAGCAACAAAGTCTCTTTTATCATAATGTTGATTCTTTGATTGTGGGTTATCAAGATCAACAGCAGGTTCAATTTCTACATCATTATCATTACTAGGTTGAGCATCATCATGAAAATCATCATTAATATTTTTACTAGGTTCATGTTCATTACCAGATTGTGTTTCAGCATCAGACATGAAATATCATTTGGATTATTAGGTGGTTCAGCAATAGGTTCACTAGAAGTTTGCACAGTTCTATCGTTTTTCTTCTTCTTCTTTTTAGAAGAATTAGGAACATCAATATTATTTCTTTGAGAATCTTGCTGGATTCTCTTAGGGTGGCCTTCAGGATACAAAGGTTCCTGAGTCATTCTACCAGTTCTAGTAGCCACTCTAACAGCATAATCATTTTTCTTATTATTCATTTCGTTAAGCACTTCTTTTTGAGACTTAAGTACTTGTTCTACTTGAGTGGTAACCATAGAAGCATGTTTGCTAACAAGTTTAAGTTCACCTTTAATATCAGCCATATAATCACCCAAGCGTCTAATCATATAAGCATTTTCTTTTAATTGTCTACCAAAATAAGCATTGAAGTCATCTTACTTATACATAAAGTTATCAAACTCATCCAAGCATTGACTAGCAATTTTAGTAGGAGGAATTTTAGCTTTATCATATCTGTAGAGAGAATTTACCTTTACTACTTGTGTCGGGATATCGGGATCAGGAGGTTCTTCAGTAAATAAATAATTGAGATCATATGTTTCTTCAATAGGCGGTATATTAAGACCATGTATTTCTTCAATAGGAGGTAAATTCTTAACGTCTTCAGATTTAATACCTTTTTCTTTCATAGATTTCTTTGCCTCTTGCATATCTTCGGGACTGAGAAATAAAACACCTCTCTTCTTCGGAGTTGGTTTAGGAATAGGCTTAGTAATTGGAGCAGGAGATGGCTCAGGAGCTGGCTCAGGAGGTGCCCAATTATTTTCATTTGTCAACATATTATTCAATAGAATTTCAGCTTCATCCGGTGTTCTTTCCCTGAAAAGAGAACCAACACAACTATCTAGGTAATATCTGGAAGCATCGGTTAGTCCATTATAAAAGATATCAAGTATTTTAGGTTTCTTATGAGGATGATCAGGCAAAGCATTAAGTAACTTGAGAAGCCTCCCCCAAGCTTGTGGGAGACTCTCTTCTTTAATTTGCACGAAGTTGTATATTTCCCTCAAAGCAGCTTGTTTCTTATGAGCAGGGAAATATTTAGTAGAGAAGTAATAAATCATATCCTGGGGACTACGCACACAACCGGGATCAAGAGAATTAAACCATATCTTAGCATCACCCTTTAATGAGAACGGAAATATTTTGAGTATATAGAAGTAACGCAATCTCTCATCATTAGTAAACAGGGCAGCTATATCATTTAACTTAGTAAGATGTGCCACAACAGTTTCAGATTCATAGCCATAAAACAGATCAGATTCAACCAAAGTAATTATATCAGGATCAACAGAGAATTCATAATCTTTATCTAGAACCCATATAGGTGAAGTAGCAAAAGCAGGGTCGGGTTTCATTCTATCTCTAAGTGATTCTTTGTTCCATTTAATTAATAACCTCTTAAGCTCATATCTATCTTTGCAAGCAAAAAACGCGGCAGAAGATTCCTTATCAAAAAGATAACCTTCAGGAATAATAGGCATATTTTCATCATCACTATCATCATCGTATTCAGATTCAATAATTTCTTTTTCTCTAGCCCTAGCAATTTGTTCATCAAGAAATTCACTAAGGGGCACAGTAGTATCAGGCATAGAAGCAGTTTCATCATAAGTATCATGCATAGCAGAAGTGGCATCATCAATAACATGCGACTTATCAGAACGAATAGCAGAAGCAGGTGTAGGTGTCGCTAACTTACTCATAACAGAAGGTGAATCAAGTGCAGAGCTAGATGGCAGTTCCTTACCTCCCCTCGTAGTTGAGGGATAGATCTTGGTTTTTGGATCTCTCAAGTTCTTCATAGTGTCCAGCAGATATAAATCTCAAGTGACTCAAAGAATAACATGCAGGAAGTTGTTGTGCCCAATTATTATGGATGAGGCAAACTTTGATGGATTACGGTGTCTGATAACCCACAAGTATAGGGGATCGCAACAGCTTTCGAGGGTAGAGTATTCAACCCAAATTTATTGATTCGACACAAGGAGAGCCAAAGAATATTCTCAAGTATTAGCAGCTGAGTTGTCAATTCAACCACACCTGGAAACTTAGTATCTGCAGCAAAGTGTTTAGTAGCAAAGTAATATGATAGTGGTGGTAGCGGCAACAAAAGTAAAGACAGCAAAAGTAATGTTTTTGGTATTTTGTAGTGATTGTAACAGTAGTAGCGGAAAAGTAAATAAGCGTCAACCAGTATATGGAAAACTCATAGGCACCGGATCAGTGATGGATAATTATGCCGGATGCGGTTCATCATGTAACAGTCATAACATAGGGTGACACAGAACTAGCTCCAATTCATCAATATAATGTAGGCATGTATTCCGTATATAGTCATACATGCTTATGGAAAAGAACTTGCATGACATCTTTTGTCCTACCCTCCCGTGGCAGCGGGGTTCTATTGGAAACTAAGGGATATTAAGGCCTCCTTTTAATAGAGAACCAGAACAAAGCATTAGCACATAGTGAATACATGAACTCCTCAAACTATGGTCATCACCGGGAGTGGTCCCGATTATTGTCACTTCGGGGTTGCCGGACCATAACACATAGTAGGTGAATATAGACTTGCAAGATAGGATCAAGAACTCACATATATTCATGAAAACATAATAGGTTCAGATCTGAAATCATGGCACTCGGGCCCTAGTGACAAGCATTAAGCATAGCAAAGTCATAGCAACATCAATCTCAAAACATAATGGATACTAGGGATCAAACCCTAACAAAACTAACTCGATTACATGATAAATCTCATCCAACCCATCACCGTCCAGCAAGCCTACAATGGAATTACTCACGCACGACGCTGAGCATCATGAAATTGGTGATGGAGGATGGTTGATGCTGACGACGGCGACAAATCCCCCTCTCCGGAGCCCCGAACGGACTCCAGATCAGCCCTTCCGAGATGTTTTAGGGCTTGGCGGTGGCTCCATATCGTAAAACACGATAATTTCTTCTCTCTGATTTTTTTCTCATCGAAACTCAATATATAGTGGTGGAGTTGGAGTCGGAGACGCAACAGGGGGACCCACGAAGTAGGGGGCGCGCCCTAGGGGGGGCGCCCCCACCCTCGTGAGAAGGGTGTGGGGCCCCTGGTCTTCATATTTGGCGAGGATTTTTTATTATTTTTTCTAAGATGTTCCATGGAGTTTCTGGTCATTTTGAGAATATTTGTTTTCTGCACATAAAACAACACCATGGTAATTCTGCTGAAAACAGCGTCAGTCCGGGTTAGTTCCATTCAAATCATACAAGTTAGAGTTCAAAACAAGGGCAAAAGTGTTTGGAAAAGTAGATACGATGGAGACGTATCAGTGTCAAATGTGACAAAGTGCCTCTTTGGTGTGACAATGAAAGTGCCATCAAGAGAATCCGGTTCAACATACAAAGACCAAGCATATTGAGATTCGTCATCATTTCATTAGAGATCATGTGGCCAAGGGAAACATTGAGTTACTCCATGTCAACACCGAGAATCAACTAGCAGACATCTTGACCAAGCCCCTTGACGAAGCAAGATTCTGTGAGTTAAGGCATGAGCTAAATATCGTGGATATTAGTAACTTCGGATGAAACTCTTGCTCACACACACATACTCATGTACTATCTTGCTTAGATGTAGGCACATGTCTAGGGGGAGCTAGCTCAACTCATGAGCTATATTATCCTAGAAGTGCATAAAACAAACACAATCTTTCACATAAGCCACTTTAGGTGGTACTTGTGCTTCAAAGATGAGTATTGGTCTTGGGCTCAAGGTTCATATCTTCGTGGTGCCATACCAAGTAAACTCAACCATGGTGGCCTCGGCCACCGCCCTCGCTTGAGGGTTGTGTCCGTGTTTGTTTCGCTTGTGTTGTGTGTTGTTTCTTTTCTTTTTTTTTGGTTGGTTCTCCTCGCTTCTCTTTTGGTACAAGTGCTCCACATATACCCTTTCCATAGTGATAGGACTTTCCTCGCGACGTATTCATAAATGTAGACCGAGTGCTTTGTGAAGTAGGGGTAAGAGTATACACTCAGCCCTGTATTTAGAAAAATCCACTCATGTCAAAGTTCCTGAATACCCTGTGCGCATGGGCCTGTACCGTGTGCACGGGCCCCTCATGCACACGGGCCCTGTACCGTGTGCACGGGACCCCCGTGCACACGGGGCTCACTTAGCCCGTGCGCATGGGGTCTGCGGTTTCTGGTCCTGAAGAGGTGGGGCGTGGGGGGGGGGGCTCGGGTTCATTTCCTCCCATTCGCCCCTTCCACTCCCTAGGAAGCCTCTAGCGCCGCCGCCGTCGCCTCCACTCGCCGGAGCTCCTCCAGGCTTCGCCGGGGTTCCTCCTCCGTGGACCTGCATCCAGATGGGGTCCTCCTCTGGTTGGTCTTGTCCCCTTGATCTATCTCCTTGAGTTCCTTTCTTTTGTTCTAGCTTTAGGGTTTCTTTGCTCCCTAGATTCGTTTGGCCTCAACTAGCTTGTAGATAAGTCTAGTGCTTAGATCCGTTGGTCGCTCTGCTGCACCCACTCCCGGAGTTCATTCTGGTAGTGGCTATCGCTGGGAGACCCCCGTGTCCACGGGGTGTTTGACCCCCATGCGCACGGGGCCCCGTGCCCACGGTCCTGTACCGTGCGCACGGCCCCCCGTGCCCATGTGGTCTAAACCCCCATGCACACGGGCTATCCAGGAACTTTTGCCTAGATTTTTGTCTATCTCCTTGCCATTCATCTTGCACTTGTACTCATTTGTGTCTCGTGCTTTGTGTTGTTGGGTGTTTGCGTGTGTTTTAGATTCCATTGACAAGAGGTCTGAGCTTCATCGCAAGCGTGCAAAAGGAGGATCAAAGGACTTCCCCATTGCTCGTCGTCAGCCGTCTGAAGGCATGGGTCAGGGGTATGGGTCAGGTCAGGGCCGTGCTCGCCATGCAGCCTCAAAGCGGCCCGTTGTTGAGTCTTCCGATGATTCTGAGGAAGAATATGACTCACAAGATGATGATATAGAAGAAGAAGATGATCGTGGTGAGGAAGATGAAGAAGAGGAAGAGGAGTCTAGTCCGGACGAAGCCACTCCGGGCAGGCGTGACCTCCGGAATATGACTCTTGTCAAGTGGACCAAGCCAGAGATCTGGGCTGAGAGACAGAGCCATCTGTATGTTAAGGCCACGAGTATGGGAATGGATCCCCGTTTCAAGAATGGGTTTCAGCAAAGAATCTATCATGAGCTTCTTATGACCAAGTCAAAGAAGTTTTCTCCTCACAAGCAAGTCAACACTGAGAGTTTGCGCGACAATGATCATCTGTATCCCGGTGTGTACTCTGCTCTTGGATGACTGGGTCTGATTCCGTTTGTCACCTTCAACCACCCCTATAATGAAGATCTAGTGATGCAGTTCTTTGCCACTCTGTACTTCTCCAATGATTCAACTCGCACTCTCACATGGATGTCTGGAACGCATCAGTGCTTAGCTCCTATGGCAAAGTTCTCCAGGATCATTCCCTACCCGTTCATGGATGAAGAGACTATTTCTGATGAGTTTGGCATTGTTCGAGAAAGTGGGCAGCGCACTAAGGATGAGATTGCCTTTGCTTACAAACAAGAGAAGTCGTTTGTCACTGGGTCAATCAAAGACCCCTTTCCCCTCTATGACACCATGCGCCATATCCTGCGGTATACCCTCACTCCAAAGGACGGGGATTCCCATAACATTCGGAGCTCCATTCTTGATGTCTTTGTGTATCTTCATCAGAAGAAGAAAGTGGACGTTCTGGATTTCATGTACTACGAGCTGCGTCAGTGTGTACAAGAGAACAAGTCTTTGATCTATGCTCCATTCATACAGGCGTTGATTGAGACCGCCTGTCCAGCAAAGTACATTGCCAGCTTCAAGACTGATGTTCCCAAGCGAAACTCCAACTGGACCCCAGCTGCTCCTGCTCCCTATGTGCCCATCAAGAAGGGGCGCAACCCTAGGCCTGAGGATCGTGCTACTTACACTCCAGGCATGTCCTCTACTGCACGGATCCCTCGTGGTAAGGCCAAGTCTGTTGGCTCTGAGGCCATCTTTGCCAAGGGAGAGAATAAGTCGATGTTCAAGACCTTGAGCAACATGTTCAAGATGTGTCAGTCGATTCAGCATTGTTAGATCAACGAAATCAACAAGGAGAAGCTTGTTCGGCGTGAGCAGAAGGCAGCAAGGGCTGCTGCTCGTGAGGAGGTCGGTCCAGGTTCAGAGGACGTCGATAGTGAGGCCACTGCTCGGTCTTTCCCAATGGCCGGGTGGCATTTTGATGATGATGATGATGCCTCGAGTGCTCCTCCTCTTGTCTAGTGGGTCCCGTGTCTCCATTTGTCTCCTTTTTGTTGTCTTGATGACAAAGGGGGAGAAGTGGTGTGTGTGGTGTGTGTGTGGTTGTGTGTTCGTGGGTGTGTGGTGCGTTCGTGTGTGTGTTGAGATCTCAAGCCTCGTCTTTCTCGCCGTTGGTTGGTTTTAGTTGGCTTGAGATACTCTTATTTCCTTTCCGTCTGTGTGGTTGTGAGATTCTAGCGTTATCGTGAGACTCTAGCTTTATTATTGAACCTTGCAATTATCCTCTTATGCTTATTGGGTCTCACATTATTTGCTCACCACACTGTGTCATGAGATCTAGGCACCGTTATAGGTTTATTTGGATAAATCTCATGACTTAACAATAATGATCTTGGTCGAACCTCCTATGGGTGTACTAGATGCATTCTTGTTTTCGGGCACACATATAGGGGGAGCTATCATGATCATTATTTGTTCCATGGCTTTCTTTCTGTTTATCCTCCATGCCATGCTCTAACCACGTTGTCATCAATGCACCAAAAAGGGGGAGATTGAAAGTGCTAGTGGCACTTATGCTATATTTTGGTGTGATGACAATGTGGTTAGTTGAACTAATATCGGTTGCTAAAGTTTATCTCAGGTTATTGGTTCTAAGTGCCTAGATGGAGATGTGCGACCCCCCCCCCCCATTTCAAAAAGGACAAAGGCGTGGTATTTCGACGCTTCAAAGGTTTAGTTTTGGTTTGCTTCGAGTCGTAGGAAAGACCACACTATTAAGAGGGGTTTGTGTGGATAAATGTCGTGTGGGAATGCCTTTGTCGAGCCTTCTCTCTTACCCTTCCCACTCCGACCACCTAAAATGAACCTAGTGTGTGTGTTGTGGTACTCAGAAAGTTGCAACAGAAAGTTACTAGGTACCCGTGCGCCTGGGGTCTTTTGACCCCCGTGCGCACGGGGTACTGCATAACTCTCTGGGTACCCCGTGCGCACGGGGTCTTTTGACCCCCGTGCGCACGGGGTACTGCGTAACTCTCTGGGTACCCCATGCGCACGGGGTCTTTTGACCCCCGTGCGCACAGGGTGGTGCGATTGTCTCTGGATACCCCGTGCGCACGGGACTGACTGACTTAGCCCGTGCGCACGGGGTCCAACGGGCAGAAATCCCCACCAGCCCATGAACACTATATATATGCCCTTCTTCCACCTCCAACCCTTAACCCTAATGTCTTGTTGAGCTCCACCATTGCCACACCCCATTTTTCTCAATACTCTCAATCCCTCCACCCAAACTTGTTGAAACTTTGGGGATTGGGAGAGCAAGACCCGATCTACAACTTGACCAAACCAAATCACGTTCCCTGCAACATTTCTTCCCCATTGACTTGTTACTCTTGGAGCTTGGGCTCCTAGGCGGTTAGAGGTTCCTCTGGAAGCTTCCGTGTCTGTGGTGTGCTTCGGAGAAGTTTGTAAAGGTGTGGTGGTCGCCTTCAAGACCAACCCCGAGTGTTTCGAGGCTCATCCGTTGGGGGTGACTCGACGGAGAATACGGTGAGCCTTTGGTGGTGTTCCGCAAGCTTTGGCTCCAGCACCGCTCCAAACGAAGATTAGCTCTTCCCCAAGGAAGAGTGAACTTCGGGTTAAAATCCGCGTCCTCGTCTCACTTGTGGTTAATCCTTTCCCGCACCTTTCTTTGTTGTTGTATGCTTGTTGTCTTGCTATGTAGTTTGTTGCCTAGCTTTTTATCTTAGAACCTGCTTGTCATATAGGTTGCATTCACCTAGTTGCATATCTAGTGAACTCTTTTATCTGCTAAGCCTTAAAATCTACAAGAAAGATTAAAATTTGTAGTCTCCTATTCACCCCCCTCTAGTTGACCGTATCGATCCTTTCAGCATCTCTTTTATTATCGCATCTCGTTTACTATTTTGCAATATTTATTTTCCAATCTATATAACAAAATACCAAAAATATTTATCTTATTATCTCTATTAGATCTCACTTTCGCAAGTGACCGTGAAGGGATTGACAACCCCTTTATCGCGTTGGTTGCGAGTTTCTTGATTGATTGTGCAAGTACTAGGTGACTTGAGCGTTGTCTCCTACTAGATTGATACCTTGGTTCTAAAATACTAAGGGAAATACTTACGCTACTTTGCTGCATCACCCTTTCCTCTTCAAGGGAAAACCAACGCATGCGCAAGAGGTAGCAGTGCCTAGTTGGGACGATCGGGATTTAGCATTTGGGGTTGTCTTCTTTTCTTTTGGATTCGTCCGTAGTCGGACCTTGTGTGTACTGTGAATGATGTATGGATTATTTGATCATTGTGTGACGTGGCAATTGTAAGCCAACTATTTACTTCCTTGTTCATTACATGGGATTGTGTGAAGATGACCCTTTTTGCGACAATACCAAAATGCGGTTATGCCTCAAAGTCGTGCCTCGACACGTGGGAAATATAGCCGCATCTTGGGCGTTACAAGTTGGTAATCAGAGCCATCCCCGACTTAGGAGCCCCCTGCTTGATCGAATCGCTGACGTTGTTGAGTCTAGAACAAAACTGTTTTGAATCTTAGGATTATATATATCGAAGAGTAGGATTCTTTTTACTCCTCAGCCCCCTTCGTCGATCTGGTAAGGACTCCTGACATAGATGTTTTGACTTTCCTCTCCTCATTTTCACTACAAAATTTAGGATCACCCGGGTATCTTGGGATCATTCTGATATTCTTGTGACGAGAACATTGTTCTTGGTGCCTCCTGACCTTTAGGGGTTGTGGCAGTGTCCCGGGGAGTTGAGCTCTGAGGTGTTGTCGTCACAATTTTATCGTTGCAGTTCTGGAATACCTGAGTTCGCCGACATCGAAAATCTCTTTTATGTAGTTAGTGGTGAGATAACCTCGACTCCACCCAATACTGGGGAGGGAGTTCGGGAGTAATGCCATAGCTCGTATAACGGATGCTTTTCAAAGGTTGAGGTACATGATTTCCGGAGTTTTCTTTGTTATGTGTGGACTGATGGATACAGTGGAGCGTAGGGCTTGTTAGTTGTGTGATATATATTGTGCCTCCCTGTATCCCCAACACCAGATTGCATAACCAGAAAGTTTTGGGAGTTTATAGGTGGGAATTCAAGTAGCTCTTAGTTATTCTTCCGGCAGATGACTGGTATGGGATTGGGTAATCCTTACCACTTATTTGTTCCACTCGTACCTTGTTGTTTCATTCATCAACCTTTATCTAAGTGACTTCTCACCTTAATGGTCGTGTAATGTTAACTTTGGAACTCACTCGTTCTATCTCTGTTCGAATGGTTATTGTGAAGACTATATGTTGCAATTTCTATCCGTTGATTCACCTTGTCTATCTGTCTATCATGGTTCTAACGGATGTCACCCTCTTCAGAATGGCTCCTCCAACACGTCTAAATCCGGACCGCAACGATGGGGATCAAGTGAGCCCTCCACCTCCGCCACCTCCTCTGCCTCCAGAGGCATGGCAGCCACCAACGCCAATACTCAGATGCTTTTGCAACTCTTGCAAGAGCGCAACCAAGACCAAGGCAACGAAGGAAATCAAGGTCAAGGGCAATTCAACAATCAGCCTCAGTTTGCTACCCTCAACCAGTTTCTTGCAAATCAGCCGAAGTCCTTCAGCAATTGTGCAGAGGCCACGGACGCCGATGATTGGCTCATGGACATCAACAAGCATTTGGAATGTAGCAATGTCAAGCCTAAGGACTACGTCAAGTTCGCTTCTTTTCAGCTCAAGGACCAAGCAGCTGATACAAAGATTCTAGAGGGGCCCGACCGATTACCTGGACTGACTTCTGCTGGGACTTTCGAGCTCATCACATTCCAACAAGTGTTGTTGAGAGCAAGCGTGAGGAATTCCGCAGTCTCAAGCAAGGAAGCATGTCCGTATATCAATACAACATCCAGTTTCAGAAGCTTGCTCGCTTCGCAAAGCAAGACGTTCCTGATGAAAAGAGCATGATCTATCACTTCAGGGGTGGCCTCAGAGAGGATCTGCAGTTAGCTCTCGTTCTTGTTGAGCCTACTTAGTTCGATCAGTTCTACAACATGGCCCTCAAGCAAGAAGCTGCTCAGCTCAAGTGTGAGGCTTCAAAGAAGAGAATCATGGATGCAGTCCAGTCTTCTTCTTCCTCACAAGTGGCAGCTAAGCAACAGAAGTTCTGACTTCCTCCTCCTCCGTTTCGTCATCCCTACCAGCAGAAGAACAAAGGTGGCCATGGATCTTTCCACCCACCCAACCCAGGCTATCAGAACAACTCTTAGACTCAAGCTCCGATGACAGGTTGTCCTCCTCCTCCTTATCATCGTCCGCTCTCAGAGGTTACTTGCAACAAGTGTGGTCTGAAAGGTCACTATGCAAACAAGTGCTTCAACCAAAGGCACCTTCCGCCTCCTCCTCCTGTGAGGTCTTCAAGCGATGCAGTTTTCAAGCACAGTCCCAAGTTTGCAAGGGTGAACATGATGAATTCAGCTCAAGTAGAGGATTCTTCAGAAGTGATCACGGGTAATCTCCCAGTTAATGATATTCCTGCAAAAGTTTTACTCGATACTGGTGCATCTATTTCATTCATATCAAGGCCTTTTGCATCCATGCACAATTTGCATACTGTTGATTTGCCTAGGCCGATATCGGTTTCCTCTCCGGGTTTGTTCATGAATACCAAAATGATGGTTCCGGATGTTGGCATCAATATGTGCAATTATAAATTCCTGGCTTCCCCAATGGTTCTTGGCGACTCGGATATTGATCTAATTCTCAGCATGGATTGGCTTTCTCAGCACAAGGCTTCCCTTGATTGTGCTGCCAGGGAGATTAAATTGATGCACTCTTCTGAGGATGTGCTCATCTATGCCGCTCGTGACGAAACCATTCGGTTGTTCTCTCTCAATGAAAAGGGCGATTTGGACACTATTTCTCAGATCCCAGTTGTTTGTGAGTATCAAGATGTCTTTCCAGAAGAGCTCCCGGGTATGCCTCCTCACCGGCCAGTCGAGTTTGTTATCGATCTTGAGCCCGGTACGGAACCCGTTTGCAAGTGCCCCTACAAGCTTGGGCCTAAGGAGCTAAAAGAGTTGAAGAAACAGCTCGATGAACAAGAGCGTCTAGGTCTGATCAGACCAAGTTCATCTCTGTGGGGTTGTGGTGTTCTTTTTGTCCAAAAGAAGGATGGCACGGACCGACTTTGCGTCGATTACCGTCCATTGAACAAGAAGACAATCAAGAACAAGTATCCACTTCCCAACATCAATGAGCTATTCAAGCAAGTAAAAGGTGCAAAGGTGTTTTCCAAGCTTGACCTTCGTATGGGTTATCATTAGATTCGCATTCGTGAAGAAGATATCCCCAAGACAGCATTCAGAACAAGCTTTGGTTCTTATGAATACACTGTCATGTCTTTCGGCCTTGTCAATGCCCCTCCAATTTTCTCTTGTATGATGAACTTCATCTTCAACCCCTACACCAATGAATTCTTCCTGGTGTATCTCGATGATATCTTGGTGTTCTCCAAGAATAAGAAGGATCATGCCAAACCATTGCGATTGGTGCTCGACAAGCTCAGAGAGTATCAATTCTATGTGAAGTTCTCCAAATGTGAGTTTTGGCTTGATGAAGTTCTTTACCTTGGTCACATCATCTCCGCCAAGGGCATTGCTGTTAATCTGTAGAAGGTTTCTGCAATTGTGAATTGGGAGCCTCCTCAGAACGTCAAGCAGCTCCGCAATTTCCTTGGGCTTGCAAGCTATTGCCTAAGATTTGTTGAGAATTTCTCAAAGATTGCAAAGCCTCTTTCCAACCTCCTCCAGAAGCATGTCAAGTATTCCTGGACTCCTGAGTGTGACGTTGCTTTCAACACTCTCAAAAAGAAACTCTTCACAGCTCCTGTCCTAACTCCTCCTGATGAGTCCAAGCCATATGAAGTTTTCTGTGATGCCTCGTTGCAAGGTCTCGATGTTGTGTTAATGCAAGAGAATAAAGTTGTGGCCTATACTTCTCGTCAGTTGAAGCCAAATGAAAGGAACTACCCCACTCACGATCTTGAGTTGGCGGCAGTTGTCCATGCATTAATAACATGGAGACATCTCTTGTTGGGAAGGCAAGTGGACATTTTCACCGATCACAAGAGCCTCAAATATATCTTCACTCAACCCAACCTCAACCTCCGGCAAACTCGTTGGGTCGAAATGATTCAAGAGTACAATCCAAGCATTGAATATACTCCAGGCAAGGCTAATGTGATTGCAGATGCTTTGAGCAGAAAGGCTTATTGCAACAGCTTAATTCTCAAGCCATTCCAATCGGATCTTTGTGAAGCCTTTCGCAAGCTCAACCTCCAAGTTGTTTCTCAAGGTTTTCTTGCCAACCTTCAAGTCACTCCAACTTTGGAAGATCAAATTCGTGAGGCACAACTCCTTGATACCATGGTGAAGAAGGTGAAACGGGGTGTTGCCAAGGGCTTACCCACATACAAGTGCTATCGCATTGATGACAAGGACACCTTATTCTTCGAGGACCGGATTGTGGTTCCTAAAGGTGATCTAAGGAAGGTCATAATGAACGAAGCGCACAATTCTCTTATTTCCATTCACCCAGGCAGTTCGAAGATGTACCATGACCTCAAGCAATCGTATTGGTGGACTCGAATGAAGCCAGAGGTTGCTCAATTCGTGAATGAACGTGTGATGTCTGTCGAAGGGTGAAAGCAGAACATCAACGACCAGCTGGTCTCCTCCAACCTCTTGCTATTCCAGAATGGAAGTTTGATCATATCGAAATGGACTTTGTCACTGGCTTTCCCAAGTCCAAGTGTGGGAATGATGCTATCTTCGTTGTCACCGACAAGCTTACAAAAGTGGCTCATTTCCTTCCAATCAAAGAATCTATCACGGCAGCTCAGTTAGCAGAGCTACACACCTCCAGAATTGTCTCGTTGCACGATATTCCACAATTGATCTCTTCAGACCACGGAAGCATTTTCACTTCCAAATTCTAGGACTCCTTCCAGAAGGCCATGGGCACCAACATTCGCTTCAGCACAGCTTTCCATCCTCAAACAAGTGGCCAAGTCGAGAGAGTCAATCAAATCCTCGCATACATGCTCAGAGCTTGTGTCATCTCTTTCGGTATGAAGTGGGAAGATTGCCTCCCATATGGTGAGTTCTCCTACAGTAACAGTTACCAAGCTAGTTCGGGCAAGGCCCCATTCGAAATCCTTTATGGCAGAAAGTGTCGTACTCCTCTCAATTGGTCCGAGACTTGTGAACGCCAACTTCTTGGCAATGACTTGATCACAAAAGCTGAAGAAATGTGTAAAGTCATTCGTGAAAAATCTCAAAGCCGCGCAATCGCGCCAGAAGAGTTACTATGATAGCAAGCACCGTGACTTGGCTTTTGAGATCGGAGACCATGTCTACCTCTGCATCTCTCCAATGAAAGGCATTCAATGCTTCGGTATCAAAGGGAAGCTTGCCCCTAGATATGTGGGTCCTTTCAAGATCATTGGCAAAAGAGGCGACCTCACCTATCAACTTGAGCTTCCGTTAAACTTCTCAAATGTGCATGATGTGTTTCACGTGTCACAGCTTCGCAAGTGCTTCAAGACGCCCGAGCGCACTATCAACTTCGGAGAGATTGACCTCCAAGAAGATTTGTCTTATCATGAGCATCCCCTTGCCATTCTTAAAGAAACCGAGCGCAAAAATCACAACAAGTCGATCAAATTTCTGAAAGTTAAGTGGTCTCACCATTCCGAGAAGCCACATGGGAGCGCGAGGATCCCCTCTGTTCGGAATATCCGGAGTTCTTTCAGTCCTAGATCTCGAGTCGAGATCCTCTTGTAGTGGTGGAGAGTTGTAATGCCCCGGATGTAACATTCCATAATTGTAACTCCAACTCTTGTCATTTCTGGCTATGTGATATGTTATATCCTCTGTGGTTGGTTTTGTCTTCTTTTTGCATTTTGTTCATGTCATGCATTTCATCTCATGTCATCATGTGCATCTCATTTGCATTCGTGTTCATCTCATGCATCCGGGCTTTTCCCCGTTGTCCGTTTCGGGATCTGACACTCACACAAGAACCCGTTGCACCCCTCAGATCTCGTTTTGTGAGAGGGAGAAAAACTTTCTCGGAATGGGCCGAGATTTGTCGAGTGGCCTTGGTACATCACCGACAGGCCGCTTGTCAAATTTCGTTCCATTTGGAGGTCGTTTGATGCCCCAACGGTTAACCGTGTAACCGCCTAAACCCCTCTCTCATTGCAGCCCAACACCCCTCCACAATAGCCCACTAGCCCATCTAAACCCCCTCCATGCTCTCCGTCGTTGGATTACGATCCTGTGGGCGAAAACCGCACCTCATTTGAACTCTCCTAGCCCCCTCTACCTATAAATAGGCCTCTCCCCCCGAAATTCATGGTCTAACCCTAACCTCCCCCTTCCTCCATGCACCGGACACGTCCGGACGGCGCCGGATGCGTCCGCCGCCACCCCGTAGCTAGCCAGAGGCCCCCACGTGGCCCACTCCGCCGCCAGCCACCGCCAGCCCGCCGAGCCCAAGCGGAGCGCTCCCGGCTCGTCGCCCGC
>NC_041386.1:21923536-21928940 GCF_002162155.2 Triticum dicoccoides
CGCCTCTGCGCCGCCCCGCCGCCTCGCCGCGCGCTGCCGCCGCAGCTCGCCGCCCGCCACAGTGCCGCCCGACCGCCTCCTCGTCGCCGGCCAGATCCGGGCAGGAGCCGCCAGGATCCGGCGCCCCGCGCTCGTCCCCGACCACCCCGGCGTGACCCCCCTCAACTCCGGCCACCACCACCTCGCCGGCGTCAAGATCCGCCGCTACCTCGGTTTCCGTGCCCATACGAACCCTAGATCCGGAGGTCGATTCTTTCTCCAAGTCCCTGAATTTTTCATCTCATGTGCGCATGTTTGACCTGCCATATCTTCGTGCCCGTAGCTCCGATTTGCGCATATGTTATATCTAAATGTTCGTCTCGTGATGGTCTACATGCTAGTGTCATTTGCATGCATGTTACTGTTTATATTGATGCCCTAATCGTCGTTGCAAAAGTACTAAATGATGTTATCTACTGGAAACTATCACAACTTGCTAATTTGTCTTTTTCATAGCATTTTGCGTGTGCATCCTTTGAGCATCATGTCTACATGTTTTAGGAGCATCTTCATGCCATATTTACAGTGGTGAAATCCTTGTATTTTTATGTGCCCTGTGGTGACTAGCACAAGAACACAAAGTAGGCCACTTGATGTTGTTGTTTTCAGCTACTTAGTTTTTCTGCTAAGTCTTTTCCTGTTACATTATGTTGCTATGTTGACTTGTTGCCACAAGTAAATCCATGCATATTTTGATGAAGTTCAGTAAGAGTGTTTTGAAGATATGGTTATGCTCTATCGATTCTTGCTTCTGGTTGTAATTATGTGTAGTGTAGCTTGTCATTACCATGCTCTCCTTTTGCTAGATATTATTACTGCCAGTTTGTTAACAGGATGTTCATTTTTGCCATGTGTTTTACTAGTGATCCATGCACCCTATGACTATGATATTGCCATGTTTCACTTCATAATTGTGTCTTCTTACTGTTGGTTGCCTTGTGATGCCATGAAATGCTTTGTGGTGAGTGGCATGAGCTTGCAAAGTTGCTATCATGAATCTTTTTCTGCCATGCCATGTTTTTCTACTAAGTCTGAATCTGTTCATATCACTTGCCATGTTTGCATTGATGCTATCATCTTTTCTATGCATCTTTGTCTCAAGTTTAGTAAGGGAGTTTTGTTCATTTCCTTTAGTACTAGCATGACATGCATAAGTTTGCCATGATAGGTTCCTGTAGCTTGTATTTTAGTAGCTCTAAACATTGCTACCTGATGCTGTTTATGCCATGTTCAGTATTTTCACCAAGTCTGTGAAACTGTGGTCATTTGCATTTTTGCCATGCTATTTTAGACTTGTTCTAGTGAGTTCTAGCAGGAGCTCGGTGTTCATGATTTGTAGAGCTTCACTTATACTTCACTGCCATGTGTTTTGTTGCTATGTTGGAGTGTTGTAGCATATTTTGATGATGCATCTTAAGTGCTATGATGTTGTTAAGAGCAGTTTTGCTTTGTTCTTGTTTTGCTCGTCATTTGCAAACCGTGCATCCGTTTTCGGTGATCTTCATATCAATTTTGACCGAATTCTCCTAATGTTTCCAGTGGTATGCTTGGTTTGCCAAGTTGATGCCATGACCATCTTTTCCCTTCTGGAGTACCCATATGCATTGCACATCATATCTTGCATCTCATGTCATGTCTTGCATCATGTTGCTTGTGCATTGCACCGTGATTGATTGTTGTTCTGTTGCTTGTGTTCTTGCTTTGGGTAGAGTCGGGAGATGAGTTCATGAACGAGGATCCTGTCGATTAAGTTTACGAGGAGCAAGCTTTCGACAACCCTTGGAACTTTGCAGGCAAGATGATCATTACCCCCGATATCACTTCTATCTTTGCTTGCTAGTTGTTCGCTCTATTGCTATGTCGCACTACCTACCACTTGTTTATCAAGCCTCCCATATTGCCATGTCAAGTCTCTAACCCACCTTCCTAGCAAACCGTTGTTTGGCTATGTTACTGCTTTTGCTCAGCCTCTCTTATAGCGTTGCTAGTTGCAGGTGCCTTGCAGGTTGTTTCATGTTGGAACATGGATATGTTGGGATATCACAATATCTCTTATTTAATTAATGCATCTATATACT
This sequence comes from Triticum dicoccoides, assembly GCF_002162155.2. Classification (NCBI taxonomy): domain Eukaryota; kingdom Viridiplantae; phylum Streptophyta; class Magnoliopsida; order Poales; family Poaceae; genus Triticum; species Triticum dicoccoides. The sequence goes on from NC_041386.1 coordinate 21,925,654, forward strand.
TGGCAAAGGGTGGAAGGCATGGCCTTTTGCTCGGTGTTTTGTTCCACTCTTGCCGCCCTAGTTTCCGTCATACCGGTGTTATGTTCCTTGATTTTGCGTTCCTTACACGGTTGGGGTTATGGGACCCCCTTGACAGTTCCCTTTGAATAAAACTCCTCCAGCAAGGCCCAACCTTGGTTTTACCATTTGCCTAATAACAACTAAAATTTGCCTAGGGTGTAATTAACCTGAGGAGTTTCTTAATCAACAACCCGGGCCAGTGTTCCTCTGAGTGCTGGTCCAACCTGGGCGATGTCTAGCGCCCCCTGGGCAACCAGGGTCTCAGCCAACCTGGCGTCTTTCCCATCTGGTGTGCCCTGAGAACGAGATACGTGCGACTCCTATCGGGATTTGTCGGCACATCGGGCGGTCTTGCTGGTCGTGTTTTACCATTGTCGAAATGCCTTGTAACCAGGATTCCGAATCTGATTAGTTTGTTCCGGGAGAAGGAATATCCTTCATTGATCGTGAGAGCTTGTGATGGGCTAAGTTGGGACACCCCTGCAGGGTATAAACTTTCGAGAGCCGTGCCCATGGTTATGTGGCAGATGAGAATTTGTTAATATCCGATTGTAGAGAACATGACACTTGACTTAATTAAAATACATCTACCGTGTGTGTAACCGTGATGGTCTAAGTGAACACGGTTGGGTTATGTTTGAACGTAAGTAGTTCAGGATCACCTATAGTTTACGACCGTTGCGTAGTTTCTCATCTTACTCTTGTACTCGTATGTTAGCCACCATATTTGCTTAGAGCTTGCTGCAACTCCACCTAATAACCACATCCTACTTATAAGCTTAAATAGTCTTGATCTCGCGGGTTGTGAGATTGCTGAGTCCCCGTGACTCACAGATACTACCAAAACAGTTGCAGGTGTCGATGATACCAGTGCAGGTGATGCAACCGAGCTCAAGTGGGAGTTCGATGAAGACCTTGGCCGTTACTATGTTTCCTTTCCGGATGATCAGTAGTGATGCCCAGTTGGGACGATCGGGATTTAGCATTTGGGGTTGTCTTCTTTTCTTTTGGATTCGTTCGCAGTCGGACCTTGTGTGTACTCTGAATGATGTATGGATTATTTGACCATTGTGTGACGTGGCGATTGTAAGCCAACTATTTACTTCCTTGTTCATTACATGGGATTGTGTGAAGATGACCCTTCTTGTGACAATACCAAAATGCGGTTATGCCTCTAAGTCATGTCTCGACACGTGGGAGATATAGCCGCATCTTGGGCGTTACACTCCTAGCATAATGGCGAGTGTGTTATGTTTTCACTCAAGCCACACAGGTTCGAATCTCCCCACCTACCTAACAACGAAAGCTAAGGGAGGGAACTTCCCCCCTTAGCCTCATTTTTTTAATAGTATACTATAGTGACCTAAACACTCTTATATTAGTTTATGGAGGGAGTACTATTTTTCATAAAGATGATGTAGCAAGGTTGGGGCCGATAATTCACCTCTCAGCCTGGGCTCAGATGAGCCCGGTGAACTGTAACACCGTAAAAAATAGAAAAAAAATTTGCAAGCAAGATGCGCATGTGCGTGATGGCCATTTAAAATTTGATGAAGTTTGGACATTCTAAAAGCACGCGGCAAAAAACACAAAATCAGATGTGAACGTGTTGTTTTCAAATATTTCTCACAAACCTGAATTTTTTTGCCACGAACTCGTCGAATGTCCAAACTTCATGAAATTTTGCATGAACATCACGCATTTGAGCATCTTGCATCACAAAAAACATTGGAATTTTTTGAATTTTTCCTATTTTTAAAGCAGGTATTGTTCATGCCTAGGCTCATCTGAGCCCGGGCACCAAATCACCGCTCTCGGCATTGGCTATCTAATGTACGTATTGTTATGCAGAGGTTGTGTGTAAATACTTTTGTTGATTGTATCACTTTCATGCAACTTATCGAGTCGCTAGCTACAAAGAGGTTCCATTTATCGAGAAAATCTATATCATCAAGTAAGGTAGTAGCATGTTTCTGCTGGGGCATATTTGGATGCCTTCACCCTCTACCATATTTTTGCACGATCCATATGCAAGTAAATGTGTACGTTTTTATAATCGAACCCATGGGATATATGTTCTGTCTATACAAAGTTGCAAGTTTACAACTACTAACCAGTGAAATGAAGCGAACCGAGCTATGCTCGGTTTCTTGTGGTGAAAATAGGTGCTCGCATTTTTCTGTATTTACGTTAGATTTATCGATAATGTTCATTCAGTGGGATGTGATATTCCCGTCGACTAGCAGGTGCCTGTGGTGACTTCGTCAATCTCAAGATGTTATGATGGTTCGGTATCTTAGACGTACTCATAGGGGTATGATGGGTGGGTGCGTCATAGAGGTGAGTGTATGTGTGTGTATGTGAGCATGTGCGTTTACACGGTGTTAAAAATATAGTGAAATAAAAATATATTCTTTTAGTTTTGAAAAACACTAATTAAGATGACCTTGCCCCCTGTATGTTTACTGCAAATCAGTGTCTAGCACATCAACTATATATTTGTGCAATTTTTTAGCAAGGAAACATCCACATTATTGTTATTTCATTACTTTTTTAAATGCATATAAGTACACCGTTTTTCCATGCCGTGTAGAAGAATACTTTAACTTGATCGCGGATAGACCAGAATTAATGTGCTCGGGGTGAACAGTGAAAGTCTCGGGAAGATCTCTCTCTCTCTAGCATGGGAAAAACTGACAATGACACATTGGACCCTTTGCCTTTGGTCTTTGAGTTGGAAGTGATCGTAGAAAAAGCACGCTACAGACGCATGAGAAGACACGACGCCTGAGTAGACTAGAGCCCGTAGGCATTCATGGCGAACAGCGAGCGAGGTGCCAGGCATACTTTGCATGGGCCCGAAAGATCTTTATATGGGGACTCCATTGATCGGTTTTTGCATGCATTTCTGGGTTGATTGTGTCTGTGCTAATGATTGGCCAGGGTGCCACAGTGGCAGTATCATGCATGCACGTTGCTTGCTTGCCCTAGCTATGGATGAGCTTCCCTCAGCCATGCAGGCAGTGGAAAATCCTCTTCCCCAAACCAACATACATATATGTGATCACCTTTTTTCCCTCGAAAATTTTAGCGAACACGAAGTTTGAGTTTCTGCTTGCTGATTTTCTTTCCCAACCGGGCAGGCTCCTTATCATTAATTGATTAACGAGTAGTGCCTCTGTCTTGATTTATTGGTTTACGCGGAACGTTTCCGCTTGCAGCCCCCC
>NC_041386.1:21929035-22075541 GCF_002162155.2 Triticum dicoccoides
GCCCTCCCCAGGGCGGCTCGAGGGCGCCTAGGGTTTCCCCGGCGCCGCCCCTCTCCATCCTCCCTCCCTCCCTTGCCGTCACTCAAGGCGGTCGCCAGGCAGCGCCTGTGCGGCTGCCGATAACGGTGGCGGCGAGGTCTCCGTCGCTTCTCTCTCGAGAAGGACTCCGCATCCAGGGCGGCGGCCCTTGGCGGCAAGGCGGCGCCGTCTCTGACTGGCGGCGTGCGCGGGAGGTGCGGGCCGGCTTCCTCGGCTGCTCGGGCGGCGAGGAGCAGGCGGATTGCGACCGTGGGGCGGCGAGGTCATCCTTCCTTCGCTCCAGATCTGAAGGTCAGGCTCCCCTCTTTGCTCTCTGCCTCCGCTGGCTCGTTCGATTTGGGGCCTCTGGCCGCTGGATCTGGTGCTGGCGGGGTGCGCCCCAAACTGGTGGTGTGGGTTGAGCCCGGGGGAAACCCCTGTTTGGTCTTCTCCAGCATGGCGGCGGCGGCGCCTTTTGGCGTCGTTCTACTCCCTGGAGTCGCCGTTGTGGGCTCCCCTCCACACCCCGGCCAATGTTCCCGGGCGAAAGCCTGAATCCTTGCTGGATGGGCGGCGGCGGCGCCAGGTGCGTCGTGTCCTCCTTGGAGGCGCCGCTTGGGGAAGATTGGTGCTTTGGGGTTGCGTGCTGCAGCGTGTAGGTGGGCGGCTAGTGCCTATCGAGTCCTTGTGGCTCGGTAGCTCCTTCACTTCGACAACTCTTCCGGCGGCTTACCCTCTACGATTGGCCGCCTTTGGTGTCTGCGGTGTTGCTGTTGTGTGTGTGCTCCAACTTGTGGTCGTGCTCCGTGACGGGCCCGGTCTCGAGACCAACCATTGCTCAAGCTCTCGGGTGAGCGTCTCTTCATTTGACGGTGCGGCGCCTTCGAGCCTAGGCGAGGGGAAGGGATCCCCTTCGATGTTAGAGAGGGCAGGTGTTGGGTCATCTCCTCTGCTGGTTTCCAGTCCTGTGTTCGATTCCTCTGCCGGTGCTGATCCTCGCGGCTGCACTCATAGTCATATTGGTGCCTTGCTGTAGTGGGCTTATCCTCAACTAGCAGTTCTTCATAGTTTATTTTCTGTTTGCTGGTTGTAGGTGTAGTGTTGTAAGCTGTTCTTGTAGCCCCCTTGTATCGTTTGGCCGATGTTGTGTGGTGTTCTTGTTCTTGTACTCCTGGCCGGTTGATGGCTTTGTTAATTCAAAGCCAGACTCTTCTTAAGCCTTCGTTCTAAAAAAAATTATTGGTTTATTTAGTATTTTGTATCAAATTTTCGAATTAACAATATGTTAATGCATGTCACAGAAAATGATATCATTAGAGACTATATTCAAATACGAATCCAAGAATAGAATTTTTTATGACATGCATCAACATTTTATCGGTTAAATATATAATCAAATTTTGACACAAAATACGAAAAGTACTAACAAAGGAGGATGGAGGTAATACTCCTACATTGTTACGAACAGCTAGTACTAGTACTACGAGAGAGAGAGAAGGGAAAGAGAAAGCGAGTTCTTCGTGTTTATTTATAATTTGCATACTACAACGGATATGTACTACTCTACATACGTCCATATGCATTTCTGACGCCTGCGAGCGCATCATTTATGGATCGCCTCCCACATTTTTCAGTGGGGATTGACCGATCGACAGGGGCGTACTAGTACGGACGAGGAGTGAGCTGATCGAGTTGATTGCTGAGTTGGTTTGCGAGTTGCGACAAGGTGGTCGTGGCAGTGGCAGCAGCAGCTACGTGCAAGCACCATCAATCCATCGGACGACGTGCATGCATGGCCGGCCGGCCGGCGACCCTGAAACAGACCGGCATCAATGTCCACTGTGGAGGCCTGCGTCGCCGACGTCACCGTACGTGCCTTCTCCCCCCGGAAAACCATGGCGCCTGCCAGTCATGCACCACAGGCCAGTCGTCTCCTGCTTGCTCGCTTGCTCCTGCGTGCGTGCGTGCATGGGAGTGAGCGGCCTTTGTTTTTGGAGGATGCGTACGTAGGAGTGACCGAGATAGCGATCGAGTATTCGTCACGACAGCAGCAGGGAGGCAAGCAAGCAAAGCGATCGATCCATCGATCTCCCACCGGAACAGGCAAAGAATGTCGTGCCTTTCCACGCCAGGCCCCATGCAGGCCCAGGCTGATCGATCGCGTCAATGATATACTAGTACTACTACTACGATGTCACCGTGCATGCATGCATGAATGCACGGCGTACCGTTTTAGCAACATGTTCTTTCTCTTTGCGTGTGTATGCTTTGCAGGGTTCTCCTCTCGCGCAGAAAAGACTAGAGAGAGATGTGTGTGTGTGAGAGATGAATTGTCCGAGCTGCATGCATGCAAATGGACAATGCCACGCTTTTGCATGCATGCATGCATGGAGGATCGACACGGGCACGGCCACAGTACATAAGGACCAAAGCGCGCTATAGCTAGCTATAGCCTATAACGATCGCTCAAACTCAAAGCGTGGGCGGATATATGCGTGCGTGAAAGCAAAGGAGATATGCAGATAGAAGGTTAAAGACAAAATCAGCCATGCACGTCTCGTCAAATCGCCATGCTTGTCTTCTAAGCAAGGCCGACCGGGTCCGTTGTTTTAATTTACTGCATGCAATCACGCGTCAAGATCTGTAGAAGATTAAAGACAAAATCAACCATGCACACGTCTCGTCAGATCGTCCCACTTGTCTTTTCGCAAAAAGAAAAACAATATCGTCGTGTATACTTGTCGGTTAAGCAAGGCCGACCTGGTTATTTTAAGTTACTGCCTGCCTGCATGCATGCAACGAGGGACAATCATGTAAAGCTGTCCTAGCCCGGGATATATGATGCTAAATCTAACGGCATGCTGTGCACGGATGCTAAAACCACTGCACCGTATCACTCCAGCCTACAGGGAGAGACGAGGACAGGGGAGGCAGATCGAGCATCTGGCCTGTGGGAAGCAACCAACACATGCGTGCATCCAATATCAACCTAGCTAAGCTAGCACCGTAGCTTTCACTTTGGAAGCGGGAGAAGAGGCTTTGGGCTTGGAATTTGGAAAGAAACAAGCTGGGCAAGAGGACCTTTGGGAATGGCGTTGTTGCGTGCGGCAGAAGCATCCGTCAGTCAGTCAGAGTCAGCACAGGGGAGGAGAAGTACCACGCCCCATACTTACCAGCATCGCACTCTAGCTCTAATTTTTCGTGCACGTCCGGTATGCATTTATGCGCCCGTGCATATGTGTATTCTGACTTTGTACACAGGCAATGGCAATGGCGATGGCATGCGTCTGAAACTTGCATGTTGTTGTGTAGTGTACCGCACCACAGAGAGATTCTATTTCGGTTGGAAAGATGGCAAACAAATATATGAGCGAGAAACTGGACGTCTACCTCAGGAGTTTACGAGTGATGGATGGATCGATCGGTATGCTATGCATGCAGAGCCTCCCATGCATGGTCTTGTCTTATAGCCCTTGAACTTTTGCCGCCGTGCATAGGGGCAGCGGTTGGATCGATGCATCACGCATACATGTGTGGTGTACGTACGAGACTCAGTGACCCGTCAGTCATAGTCGGCTGTCACGTTACGCACGTACGCCGAGTGGATTGATCGACGAGTCACGTCCAGGTCCATTCATAGAGTTTGTGCGAACTGTATGTTTGGCGCATACGTGCACATACATAGAGTTTGTGCGAACTGATCATCGGGCGTGATCAACATGCATAGACTCAAGTGATCTTTCTTTCTCCTCTCGCAAGGCGGCTAGAAAAATCCATCTTCCCCCGATCTTCATCAGTGACAGGGGCGGAGCCAGGATTTAGGCATAGGGGGGCGAGACAACAATGAAGGCGAAAAATATTTTGTCTCACAAACTACATAAGAGTTTTAATCCCGATATTACTTGCTGTCGGTGCAGGTCTAGCTATAGCTTATAGTATTGAACAACTCCACGTGCACGCCATGTAGATGAAGTTGGTAATCATATTATTCTGAAATACAGCATAAAGTACGTTGGTACGGAACATTATCATCATATGTATGTTTACAAACATGACCGGTCATTGTCTAACTAAATAGCAGGATTTAGCTTGCATTCATATAGTTTTGCATGGAAAATCAATCGACAACGGACATACTTAAGCATCTAGGACCAATATGCGTTGTATTTGAAAAAAAAGTGACCAAGTTGCAAGAATGCATACCTAGCTAGAGTATGGAATTAAGGCCCAGCTCGTCCCATCTGCTCGTCATAACGGATGATCGTTGTTTCCGTAGACCACAGGCATGTGGTAACCATCGATGGTCAACATTGCCCGACGAAGCATGGAAGGATTCGCGCTTTCGAAAGATAGTGTGTGCCTATTCCCTAGCATGGCGATGATGGCCGACGTCAACGCTTGATTAAGCCCTAGCCTGTCGTGGGCGGCGGCGGCGGCGACAAGAGATCAGTTGGAGCGTGGTTAGGTCAAACGACACAGAATGAAAACGAACGGCTGTACGTGTAGATGCCTGTATTACATATGGTCTTCGATCGATCGCGTGAATCACGTGATTGGATTGATGCGTCTAATTCACTCACGGGAACCATTTGTTTTGGGCTTGGGCCAGCCAACAATGTTGGGACGCACAGAGAAAAGGCCTATACTTTGCTAATGGGTGAGGTACTAAGTAACAATTACACAGAAGATTAGTATTAGCCCCCGCTAAAAATCCATGGGGGTGGCCGATCCATAGGGGGGTTCTGGCCCCCGCTCGCCCCCCTACTGGCTCCGTCCCTGATCGGTGAGCTCATGGATTTGTCTCCCCTTGATCTGTCGCTCCGCCAGCAGGTGGCAGGGAGGGGATTTTTCATGTCTCAGATCTGGCTAGTAGATAGATGAGGTTTTAGTCCTCGCATGGACAGGTTAGAAAGGATGGTGACGTTTCTTCTTTGAGTCAGCCTTGCGGGTTTCGATCTTTCTCAAGTTCGTCCATTTGGATGGATTACACGGAGCTTCGGCATAGATTCCTGCCAGCTCATCGAGACGGTGAGGTTAGGGTTTTTCGTCGTGCGTATACAACGACGATATTTGGTGTCAGCTTCTTCGGATCTATTCAAGGATTCAACGGCGATAATTGCGGCTCCGGGGCGCTAGTCTTTAGGAGCACGTGCATGAAGACTTTCCGACCGTCAACGATAAAGTCAAGTCGGCTCCGATATGGGAGCGGCAACAATGGTGCATCGGCGAACGTTCTAGCGGCGGCGATGATCGTTCAGTGGCCATGAACCTCTGTATATTTTTTACTATGTTTGAGGTGTTTTATATTTTTGATGAACTTTTATAATAGATATAATACTTTTCGAAAAAAACATGCGTAGATCGAACAGGAACTGCTCATCTTTAATCTTGGAGCTTCTTCGAGAACGATCGGAGATGAAACTTGATCGACCGGTCACATCCATCACGCCTGCCCAAAGGCCAAAGCTGAGCGTGTGGGTGTGGCCTCAGCTGACCGATCTATCGGGTCGGGTCGGGTCGGCTACGGGTGAGCTTCATGATTTCGCTCCATCGGCATGTGCGGCGTGCCCGCCATGGACGCGATCATTCGTGCGTGCCTCCCCTCGGTCGACGGAGGCCATGCGTCCACGACCAGCAATTAATGGTCTCTTCTTCTTCGGTCTTTCTTTTGCGGCTACCACCGGCGCCCACGAGATCGAGCTAGGGTAGGAGTAGGAGCCCTCTCCAATCGATCGGCGTGACACTCATGCTTCGATGTGGGTCGTCAGTCAAGCGGTGTGCGCCGCGGCAGGGCAAAGATCAAAATCCTTTAAAAAAAGGGCGCACAGATGGAAAAAGATGGAAATTTCTGTCCCCATCTGGTGGCACCCGGGCTATATCATGCTTAGGGCATCTGCAAGGCGAACCCGAAAACCTCCCGCAACAGTTCAGATCATGCTTTTTGGACCGCGCTTCTCGAAACGCGAAAGCCATCCAACGCCGATTTGTATTGGTCTGCAGGGTGGTCCGGACGCGATTTCTCCTGCAAATTGAAGACAAAAGTGTGAAAGGTTTGCGGTAGTGCGAACACCCGAAACGTAGGACTCCGACACCCCGGGCCCACCCAATCCTCCCTCCCAGTCCCATTTTCTTTCACTCCGCCTCTTTTTTCCCCTTACTTTGCATCCGCACCCTCCACCTCCGCCACCGTTGTTGTTCGTCTCCAGCCGCCAGAGAGGCATTGCCGGACGTCTGCAACCAGCACCGACGCGTCCGCTCGTCGTTCCGACGAAGCTTTCAGCTTTGGAGCCATTTGTACCTAGGTACACTCCGCGCCCTATCGATGACCTCCATGACGGACACCACACCCGACAGGTGTTCGGTCAAATGTCATTGAACTTATTTTTAAATGCTATATCTTTTTTTAGAGTACGTAGGATGGTGAGCTACTCGACCATGGAGAATGAGTTGTTGTGCGATGCGTGGCTGGCCGTATCCGTGGATTTCATAGGCAGGACCAGAGGACGCCCTTCTGGGAGCAAGTGCATGAAAAGTTTTACGCATGAAAGGACATTACACCCTATGACATGTACATCATTCGACCACGCAACGTGAGGTCGTTGTCGTATCGCTGTCACACTATCCATATCAACGTCATCAAGTTTTGCAACTTGGTTTGTCAGCTCGAGGCAAGGTGACCATTGCACGCGGACATGGACATCGTAAGTTTATTTCCTCTTGCTCAACTTATTGATTGATTCATTCACACAATATTGGTCTACACAATGTAAGGCTGCACGTGCCGCCGTGGTGTAGCACATAACAGAGGGACGGCCATTTACGTGCACACACTGCTGGATGAAGCTGAAGTTTGTGTGGAACGAGATAATACTTTCATGAAAAACTTGCTGGACATACGGGATCTAGTCGAATTGAAGACATTGTTGTACTAGACTTAATTTGCATGTTATGTATGGATGATTTGTGCTATTTTCGATCCGAACTTTGATGGATATCGGATGATTTGCACAAATTTTGTCCGGTTAATTGAAATACGGTCATCTGCATCCGTGTCCGTGGACAGATCCAACAGGATTTTTACGGGGTGCCGTTGGAGATGCCCTTATGCGAAGTGACGGCATATTGAACCTCCGCAAAGTCCGTCCATGGAGGGTGAGTTGGGGCTTAAGATCAGGTTATAAGACATGGTCGATGGACAACGGGTCAATATTTCTATACTAATCATTGTTGATGTAGAGGAGGAGGCTAGGGCCCCGCCAATTCCTTTGAGTTTCACTCTTGCGAACCCTAAACTCTAAACCCTAACCCTAAACCCTAAGACTGGAATACTTAACGCGTTAAATACAACACTGCATGGATTGAGGCGCAAAAAATCTCAAATATCCTTCATCGTGAGACATATAACCATCCCTATAAACGAAAACCAACATCTTTTGTCTCATGGTGCCTGCTCTAGTCCCCTTATGAAAATTTCGTTCGTTTTTTTTCTTCTTTTTTTTCTATTTTTTATCGGTTTTCTTTGTTGTCTTTTTGTTTTTTCAGTATATGTCTAGTGTTTTCAATACAACTTGTATATTTGTCATACACGTGCAATAATTTATTTTACATACATGATGAACACTTTTTTCGACTTATAAAAATATTTTAAAAAATTATGTGATTTGTATTTGCATTGTATAATTTTATTTCTAAAATGTCATGAACAATTTTTTGATACACATCAACATTATTTTAAAATATCGTGAACACTTTTTCTGAATTATATAAACATTCTTCTACATTACGTGAACTTTTTTCACATTGTATAAATATATTATAGAAATGTCATATATTTTTTAAATTTGCGACCAGTTTTGGAATATAATGATTTTTTAATGATACGAACATTAAAAAAATTACTTGAACGTTTCATTCCAGCGTATACATGTTTTAAATGTCATAAACATATTATGAAATGCATTGAAAAATATTAAATGATATGAACATGTTTTGAATGCTATTAACATTTTTTAAGAGTGGCACGGACATTTTTTGAATGTGCGACGCTTTAAAATTATTTAAATTGATTTTTGGAACATACGTATTTATAATATTTTAAAAATATAAACAAAAGTAAAGAAGAATAGAAAAAAAAGAAAAATAGATGAAACTAACGTTTTTTACTGCAAGCTTACAAAGCTTTATTAGATTGTCACGATATTTATAGGGATGTATAGAAGATCACCGGGCTAGCCTAACCAAACATACCGGCCAGCCTATAAGATAAATAATGCTTTGTCAAATTATGAGCCTCGACATTTGAGGGAGCAACTAGTTAACGAGCGCTCCTTTGGAAGCCTCGCAACGATCAGCGTCACTTGGCGCGTTCTCATCCATTCGTCACGTGTCGCGCTCTGGGCCTTCCCTTCGGATTTTGTTTTTTTTCACATGTATTTTTGGATTTTAAAACGGTTTTTTTGGGTTTTCGACGTTTTGTTTTTTCACCGATCTTCCTTGGGTTTTCGATAAAAAAATCAAAAAAAAATATTTTTCGCGAAATAACGAGTTTTTTTCCTTTCGTGAGAGTCACGGTTTTGCTTCCGCGAGAGGTACAATTCTACTTTCGTGATAGTCACGGCTGTGCCTCTCGGAAATGAAAAACACGTTTTTTTTCCTTCTGCGAGAGGCACGGTTTTGCTTTCGCGGTAGTCACGGTCGTGAAGGAAATATGCCCTAGAGGCAATAATAAAGTTATTATTTATTTCCTTGTATCATGATAAATGTTTATTATTCATGCTAGAATTGTATTAACCGGAAACATAATACATGTGCGAATACATAGACAAATAGAGTGTCACTAGTATGCCTCTACTTGACTAGCTCGTTGATCAAAGATGATTATGTTTTCTAACCATAGACATGAGTTGTCATTTGATTAACAAGATTACATCATTAGGAGAATGATGTGATTGACTTGACCCATTCCGTTAGCATAGCACTTGATTGTTTAGTTTGTTGCTATTGCTTTCTTCATGACTTATACATGTTCCTATGACTATGAGATTATGCAACTCACGTTTACCGGAGAAACACTTTGTGTGCTACCAAACGTCACAACGTAACTGGGTGATTATAAAGGTGCTCTACAGGTGTCTCCGAAGATACTTGTTGGGTTGGCGTATTTCGAGATTAGGATTTGTCACTCCGATTGTCGGAGAGGTATCTCTAGGCCTTCTCGGTAATGCACATCACTTAAAGCCTTGCAAGCATTGCAGCTAATGAGTTAGTTGCGGGATGATGTATTACAAAACGAGTAAAGAGACTTGCCGGTAACGAGATTGAACTAGGTATTAAGATACCGACGATCGAATCTCGGGCAAGTAACATACCGATGACAAAGGGAACAACGTATGTTGTTATGCGGTCTGACCGATAAAAATCTTCGTAGAATATGTAGGAGCCAATATGAGCATCCAGGTTCCGCTATTGGTTATTGACCAGAGACGTGTCTCGGTCATGTCTACATTGTTCTCAAACCCGTAGGGTCCGCACGCTTAAGGTTTCGATGACAGTTATATTATGAGTTTATGAGTTTTGATGTACCGAAGTTAGTTCGGAGTCCCGGATGTGATCACGGACATGACGAGGAGTCTCGAAATGGTCGAGACATAAAGATTGATATATTGGACGGCTATATTCGGACACCGGAAGTGTTCCGGGTGATTTCGGAGAAAACCGGAGAGCCGGAGGGTTACCGGAACCCCCCCGGGAGAAGTAATGGGCCATATGGGCCTTAGTGAAGAGAGAAAGGGGCAGCCAAAGGTGGGTCGCGCGCCTCCTCCCCCTGGTCCGAATTGGACTAGGAGAGGGGGGGGGCGGCGCCCCCTTTCCTTCTCCCTCCCCACTTCTTTCCCCCTCCTAGTAGGAGTCCTACTCCTACTAGGAGGAGGACTCCTCCTTGGCGCGCCATAGGGGCCGGCCGGCCTCCTCCCCTTGATCCTTTATATACGGGGGCAGGGGGCACCCCTAGACACACAAGTTGATCCACGTGATCATATTCTTAGCCGTGTGCGGTGCCCCCTTCCACCATAATCCTCGATAATATTGTAGCGGTGCTTAGGCGAAGCCCTGCGACGATAGTACATCAAGATCGTCACCACGCCGTCGTGCTGACGAAACTCTTCCCTGACACTTTGCTGGATAGGAGTCCGGGGATCGTCACCGAGCTGAACGTGTGCTAAAACTCAGAGGTGCCGTAGTTTCGGTGCTTGATCGGCAACTGGCAGGAGCCATATGGTTATCGCTTTATTGTATGCAATGCAATCGCGCTGTAATGCTTTACTTTATCACTAAGCGGTAGCGATAGTCGTGGAAGCATAAGATTGGCGAGACGACAACGATGCTACGATGGAGATCAAGGTGTCGCGCCGGTGACGATGGTGATCACGACGGTGCTTCGAAGATGGAGATCACAAGCACAAGATGATGATGGCCATATCATATCACTTATATTGATTGCATGTGATGTTTATCTTTTATGCATCTTATCTTGCTTTGATTGACGGTAGCATTATAAGATGATCTCTCACTAATTATCAAGAAGTGTTCTCCCTGAGTATGCACCGTTGCGAAAGTTCTTCGTGCTGAGACACCACGTGATGATCGGGTGTGATAGGCTCTACGTTCAAATACAACGGGTGCAAAACAGTTGCACACGCGGAATACTCAGGTTAAACTTGACGAGCCTAGCATATAACAGATATGGCCTCGGAACACGGAGACCGAAAGGTCGAGCGTGAATCATATAGTAGATATGATCAACATATTGATGTTCACCATTGATACTACTCCATCTCACGTGATGATCGGACATGGTTTAGTTGATTTGGATCACGTGATCACTTAGAGGATTAGAGGGATATCTTTCTAAGTGGGAGTTCTTAAGTAATATGATTAATTGAACTTAAATTTATCATGAACTTAGTACCTGATAGTATCTTGCTTGTCTATGTTTGATTGTAGATAGATGGCTCGTGCTGTTGTTCCGTTGAATTTTAATGCATTCCTTGAAAGCAAAGTTGAAAGATGATGGTAGCAATTACACGGACTGGGTCCGTAACTTGAGGATTATCCTCATTGTTGCACAGAAGAATTACGTCCTGGAAGCACCGCTAAGTGCCAAGCCTGCTGCAGGAGCAACACCAGATGTTATGAACGTCTGGCAGAGCAAAGCTGATGACTACTCGATAGTTCAGTGTGCCATGCTTTACGGCTTAGAACCGGGTCTTCAACGACGTTTTGAACGTCATGGAGCATATGAGATGTTCCAGGAGTTGAAGTTAATATTTCAAGCAAATGCCCGAATTGAGAGATATGAAGTCTCCAATAAGTTCTATAGCTGCAAGATGGAGGAGAATAGTTCTGTCAGTGAACATATACTCAAAATGTCTTGGTATCATAATCACTTGACTCAACTGGGGGTTAATCTTCCTGTTGATAGTGTCATTGACAGAGTTCTTCAATCACTGCCACCAAGCTACAAAAGCTTCGTGATGAACTATAATATGCAAGGGATGAATAAGACTATTCATGAGCTCTTCGCGATGCTAAAAGCCGCGGAGGTAGAAATCAAGAAGGAGCATCAAATATTGATGGTCATAAGACCACCAGTTTGAAGAAAAAGGGCAAAGGGAAGAAGAAAGGGAACTTCAAGAAGAACAACAAACAAGTTGCTACTCAGGAGAAGAAACCCAAGTCTGGACCTAAGCCTGAAACTGAGTGCTTCTACTGCAAGCAGACTGGTCACTGGAAGCGGAACTGTCCCAAGTATTTGGCGGATAAAAAGGATGGCAAAGTGAACAAAGGTATATGTGATATACATGTTATTGATGTGTACCTTACTAATGCTCGCAGTAGCACCTGGGTATTTGATACTGGTTCTGTTGCTAACATTTGCAACTCGAAACAGGGGCTACGGATTAAGCGAAGATTGGCTAAGGACGAGATGACGATGCGCGTGGGAAATGGTTCCAAAGTCGATGTGATCGCGGTCGGCACACTACCTCTACATCTACCTTCGGGATTAGTATTAGACCTAAATAATTGTTATTTGGTGCCAGCGTTGAGCATGAACATTATATCTGGATCTTGTTTGATGCGAGACGGTTATTCATTTAAATCAGAGAATAATGGTTGTTCTATTTATATGAGTAATATCTTTTATGGCCATGCACCCTTGAAGAGTGGTCTATTTTTGATGAATCTCAATAGTAGTGATACACATATTCATAATGTTGAAATCAAAAGATGCAGAGTTGATAATGATAGTGCAACTTATTTGTAGCACTGCCATTTAGGTTATATTGGTGTAAAGCGCATGAAGAAAATCCATGTTGATGGGCTTTTGGAATCACTTGATTATGAATCAGTTGATTCTTGTGAACCATGCCTCATGGGCAAGATGACTAAGACTCCGTTCTTCGGAACAATGGAGCGAGCAACAGATTTGTTGGAAATCATACATACTGATGTATGTGATTCGATGAATATTGAGGCTCGCGGCAGGTATCATTATTTTCTGATCTTCATAGATGATTTGAGAAGATATGAGTATATCTACTTAATGAAACATAAATCTGAAACATTTGAAAATTTCAAAGAATTTCAGAGTGAAGTTGAAAATCATCGTAACAAGAAAATAAACTTTCTACGATCTGATCATGGAGGAGAGTATTTGAGTTACGAGTTTGGTCTACATTTGAAACAATGCGGAATAGTTTCGCAACTCACGCCACCCAGAACACCATAGCGTAATGGTGTGTCCGAACATCGTAATCGTACTTTATTAGATATGGTGCGATCTATGATGTCTCTTACTGATTTACCGCTATCGTTTTGGGGTTATGCTTTAGAGACGGCTGCATTCACGTTAAATAGGACACCATCGAAATCCGTTGAGATGACGCCTTATGAACTGTGGTTTGGCAAGAAACCAAAGTTGTCGTTTCTAAAAGTTTGGGCTGCGATGCTTATGTGAAAAATCTTCAACCTGATAAGCTCGAACCCAAATCGGAGAAATGTGTCTTCATAGGACACCCAAAGGAGACTGTTGGGTACACCTTCTATCACAGATCCGAAGGCAAGACTTTTGTTGCTAAATTCGGAGTTTTTCTAGAGAAGGAGTTTCTCTCGAAAGAAGTGAGTGGGAGAAAAGTAGAACTTGATGAGGTATCTATACCTGCTCCCTTATTGGAAAGTAGTACATCACAGAAACCGATTTCTGTGACACCTACACCAATTAGTGAGGAAGCTAATGATAATGATCATGAAACTTCAGATCAAGTTACTACCGAACCTCGTACATCAACCAGAGTAAGATCCACACCAGAGTGGTATAGTAATCCTGTTATGGAAGTCATGCTACTAGATCATGATGAACCTACAAACTATGAAGAAGCGATGGTGAGCCTAGATTCAGCAAAATGGCTAGAAGCCATGAAATCTGAGATGGGATCCATGTATGAGAACAAAGTGTGGAGTTTGGTTGACTTGCCTGTTAATCGGCAAGCAATTGAGAATAAATGGATCTTCAAGAAGAAGACTGACGTTGACGGTAATGTTACTGTCTATAAAGCTCGACTTCTTGCGAAAGGTTTTCGACAAGTTCAAGGGATTGACTACGATGAGACCTTCTCACCCGTAGCGATGCTTAAGCCTGTCCGAATCATGTTAGCAATTGCCGCATTTTTATGATTATGAAATTTGGCAAATGGGTGTCAAAACTGCATTCCTGAATGGATTTCTGGAAGAAAAGTTGTATATGATACAACCAGGAGGTTTTGTCGATCCAAAGGGAGCTAACAAAGTGTGCAAGCTCCAGCGATCCATTTATGGACTGGTGCAAGCCTCTCGGAGTTGGAATAAACGCTTTGATAGTGTGATCAAAGCATTTGGTTTTATACAGACTTTTTGGAGAAGCCTGTATTTACAAGAAAGTGAGTGGGAGCTCTGTAGCATTTCTGATATTATATGTGGATGACATATTATTGACTAGAAATAATATAGAATTTCTGGATAGCATAAAGGGATACTTGAATAAGATTTTTTCAATGAAAGACCTCGGCGAAGCTGCTTACATATTGGGCATTAAGATCTATAGAGATAGATCAAGACGCTTAATTGGACTTTCACAAAGCACATACCTTGACAAAGTTTTGAAGAAGTTCAAAATGGATCAAGCAAAGAAAGGGTTCTTGCCTGTGTTACAAGGTGTGAAGTTGAGTAAGACTCAATGTCCGACCACTATAGAAGAGAGAAAATGAAAGATGTTCCCTATGCTTCAGCCATAGGCTCTATCATGTATGCAATGCTGTGTACCAGACCTGATGTGTGCCTTGCTATAAGTCTAGCAGGGAGGTACCAAAGTAATCCAGGAGTGGATCACTGGACAGCGGTCAAGAACATCCTGAAGTACCTGAAAAGAACTAAGGATATGTTTCTCACATATGGAGGTGACAAAGAGCTCATCATAAATGGTTACGTTGATGCAAGCTTTGACACTTATCCGGACGATTCTAAATTGCAAACCGGATACGTATTTACATTAAACAGTGGAGCTGTCAGTTGGTGCAGTTCTAAACAAAGCGTCGTGGCGGGATCTACATGTGAAGCGGAGTACATAGCTGCTTCGGAAGCAGCAAATGAAGGAGTCTGGATGAAGGAGTTCATATCCGATCTAGGTGTCATACCTAGTGCATCAGGTCCAATGAAAAACTTTTGTGACAATACTGGTGCAATTTCCCTGGCAAAGGAATCCAGATTTCACAAGAGAACCAAGCACATCAACAGACGCTTCAATTCCATTCGGTATTTAGTCCTAGTGGGAGACATAGAAATTTGCAAGATACATACGGATCTGAATGTTGCAGACCCGCTGACTAAGCCTCTTCCACGAGCAAAACATGATCAGCACCAAGGCTCCATGGGTGTTAGTATCATTACTGTGTAATCTAGATTATTGACTCTAGTGCAAGTGGGAGACTGAAGGAAATATGCCCTAGAGGCAATAATAAAGTTATTATTTATTTCCTTGTATCATGATAAATGTTTATTCTTCAAGCTAGAATTGTATTAACCGGAAACATAATACATGTGTGAATACATAGATAAACAGAGTGTCACTAGTATGCCTCTACTTGACTAGCTCGTTGATCAAAGATGGTTATGTTTCCTAACCATAGACATGAGTTGTCATTTGATTAACGGGATCACATCATTAGGAGAATGATGTGATTGACTTGACCCATTCCGTTAGCATAGCACTTGATCGTTTAGTTTGTTGCTATTGCTTTCTTCATGAATTATACATGTTCCTATGACTATGAGATTATGCAACTCCTGTTTACCGGAGGAACACTTTGTGTGCTACCAAACATCACAACGTAACTGGATGATTATAAAGATGCTCTACAGGTGTCTCTGCAGGTACTTGTTGGGTTGGCGTATTTTGAGATTAGGATTTGTCACTCCGATTGTCGGAGAGGTATCTCTGGGCCCTCTCGGTAATGCACATCACTTAAAGCCTTGCAAGAATTGCAGCTAATGAGTTAGTTGCGGGATGATGTATTATAGAACGAGTAAAGAGACTTGCCGGTAACGAGATTGAACTAGGTATTAAGATACCGACGATCGAATCTCAGGCAAGTAACATACCGATGACAAAGGGAACAACGTATGTTGTTATGTGGTCTGACCGATAAAGATCTTCGTAGAATATGTAGGAGATAATATGAGCATCCAGGTTCCGCTATTGGTTATTGACCAGAGACGTGTCTCGGTCATGTCTACATTGTTCTCGAACCCGTAGGGTCCGCACGCTTAACGTTACGATGACAGTTTCATTATGAGTTTATATGTTTTGATGTACCAAAGGTTGTTCGGAGTCCCGGATGTGATCACGGACATTATGAGGAGTCTCGAAATGGTCGAGACATAAAGATTGATATATTGGAAGTCTATGTTTGGACATCGGAAGTGTTCCGGGTGAAATTGGCATTTTACCGGAGTACTGGGAGGTTACCGGAACCCCCCGGTAACCTAATGGGCCTTAATGGGCCTAGTGGAGGAAATAGAGAGGAGGCCAAGGGGCAGCCGCGCGCCCCTCCCCCCCAAGTCCGAATTGGACAAGGAGAGAGGGCGGCGCCCCCCCCCCTTTCCTTTCCCCTCTTTCTCTCCTTCCCCCCCAAGTCCTAGTCCAACATGGAAAGGGGGGAGTCCTACTCCCGGTGGGAGTAGGACTCCTCCTGGCGCGCCCCTTGCCTGGTCGCACCTCCTCCCCCTTGCTCCTTTATATATGGGGGCAGGGGGCACCCCATAGACACAACAATTGATCATTGATCTCTTAGCCATGTGCGGTGCCCCCCTCCACCATAATCCTCGATAATATTGTAGCGGTGCTTAGGCGAAGCCCTGCTACGGTAGAACATCAAGATCGTCACCAGGCCGTCGTGCTGACGGAACTCTTCCCCGACATTCTGCTGGATCGGAGTCCGGGGATTGTCATCGAGCTGAACGTGTGCTAGAACTCGGAGGTGTCGTAGTTTCAGTGCTTGATCGGTCGGGCCATGAAGACGTACGACTACATCAACCGCGTTGTGCTAACGCTTCCGCTTTCGGTCTACGAGGGTACGTAGACAACACTCTCCTCTCTCGTTGCTATGCATCACCATGATCTTGCGTGTGCGTAGGAATTTTTTTGAAATTACTACGTTCCCCTACAGGCCGTGCCTCTCGGAAACGAAAAAAACGTGTTTTCTGGTTTTTTTCTTTCGCGAGAGTCGCGGTTTTGCTTCCGCGAGAGGCACGGTTGTGCTTTAGCGAGAGTCACGATGTACGTCTCGAAAACGAAAAAAATGCGTTTTCTGTTTTTCTTTCTTTCGCGAGAGTCGCAGTTTTGCTTTCGCGAGAGCTACGGTTGTGCTTTCGCGAGAGTCACGGCCGTGCCTCTTGAAAACGAAAAAACACGTTTTCTATTTTTTTTCTTTCACGAGAGTCAAAGTTTTGCTTCCGCGAGAGTCACGGTCGTGCCTCCTCGGAAACGAAAATAAAACACATTTTCTCTCTTCTTTTTTCTCACGCGAGAGTCACGGTGTTGCTTGAGAGGCACGGTTGTACTTTCGCGAGAGGCACGGGCGTGCCTTTTTTGGAAAGGGAAAAGCCCGTGGTCCGAGTTCGGTTTTTTCATCTGGTTTTTTTGTGAAAAAATGTCGTCAAAATCTATTAACATATGATCTAGTTTTCAAGATCTCGACGCGAGGAATCCAACAGTGAAAGCGGTTTGAGATTTAGACACACGGTTTGATAGATAAAACATTTTGAATAAACGGATTACAAAAAAGGGAAAACTCCCAGGTTACGACAAGTGGCGCGCTGCATGTGTGCCACTTATCGCAATCTGAGAAGTTGGAGTGATCTTTTCAACGACTACTCCTCAACTAATGATTTCGAAGATTTAAGGATGAAATTAACGAATATACACAATGTACGAAATAAGAAAAACCCTATACGACGCTTATTGCGTCAAGTTGTCGTACAAACGTACAGACCTAGCAACAGGAGCGACTAAATGGGCCGGCCCGTTGTGCGTTGCACTTATGCCGGTTTTGGGAACCTTCTAGAAGGTTCCAAACTGGTTCAGGTCTGGTTTTTTCTTTTTCTTTTTTCCTGCTGTTTCTTTTGTTGTTTATTTTTGTTTTTCATTAATTTTTCTATTTTCTGCTTTTCTTTTTTCTGGTTTTTGTTATCTGTTTCTTTTTTGGTTACCTTTTTCTTCTTTTTTCCTTTTAACTTTTAGAAATTTAAAATTAGGAAAATGTTCAAATATTAAAACATGTTCATAATTTCCAATTATGTTCCCTTTGATTCAAAAATTGTTTAGGGATTTCAAATTTGTTTATGTTTTAAAAAATTGTTCAGAATTCAAATATTGTTCTCTTCTGTTCAAATTTTTTTCGGGAATTTAAAATTTTGTTCATGTTTTTAAAAAAATGATCAAATATTTGTCAAAAAATGTTCGGGAATTTCACATTTTCCTTGTTTTTGAAAAATGTTCGGAATTTTCACGGTGAGCACACTTGGACCGGCCCATTAGGGTGGTGGGATTGTTCCTGTGGTGACTACTGATTTGTTTTCTGCTGCAGCAGTTTTTTTAGCCAAACATTCTCGTAGGCTTCAGCAGGGTCGTCATGTATGGTTTGACCAACCTCATGACCAACATTGTATCCCACTTTTTGTGTCTTTTGATGAATAAATTTGGTCGTTCCCTCAAAAAAATAATGCTGCAGCAGTTTTTTTTTCTATATTTATATGTTAGTTGTCGTTTTCGGTTTTGTATTTTGATTCTTTTTTCATTCAATTTTTTTTTCATTTGGATGTGATTTATCACTTGGAAATTTTTCCGGAATTTATATGTTTCGATAGATTTGTTAACTGAAATATTTTTCTTTATGGCGAACATTTTTAATATACACATTGAACATTTTTTAATGTATGCTTAATATTTTTATATGAAATGAACTTTTTCATTTTATGATAAAAAAAATAAAATGTATGGCAAACATTTTTTTGACATGCGGTGAACTTTTTAAAATACACTATATATATATATATATATTCTTTAGCTTCATAAAAAGTCCAACAACCATTTTTCGAACAAAAATACAAATAGGAAACCGAAAAGAGAGAAAGGAGAACCAGCTCAATGAGGTTGCAAAAAAAACAGCTCAATTGAAAACAGCAAACAGCGAACTGGACCGGCAGCCCATTAGCTCCGCCCTGTGCGGCAACACAGGCGTCTAGGCTGGTCCAGTTATCCTAAAAAAGGCCGGTCCAGTTTTTATGCCATCCAAAGTTATCCCCTAAATGTGTGTTAAAACATGCAATTTGAAATTCAAATCTGTTTGACACAGAGCGCGTGCCGGATCACATGAGCACCCAATCACAACCAAAATGGGGAAAGTATGCATAGGTTTTACATGCTCAGTCACAAAAGAATATTAGTTCGGCAGTCCATGCAAAAATTTGGATATTCTGCCCTGTCGGACCGGCAATGTGAGCCTCCATGCTCAATCTACCGTCGTCGCTGTCTCGGCCTCCTCCTTCTCCGTCATCTTGGCCGATGCCCCTTCTTGCTTCTCCTTCTCCTCCTCCAACTTCTTTCCCCAGAACCCTCTTCTAACCTTCTTGGGTTGTTCTTTTGTTGGGTCGGTTGGATCATCGGTTTCTTCCTAGGTTCCATGGGAGACGGTGGCAATGAAGAGATTCCACTTGGGTTGTCCGTTCAACTTCAACCAACAATGCATGATGGTGAAGCTCTTCTTCTCCAACTACAAGAACATGTTGCATGCATGGGAAGGCTACAAAATAAAACATTGTCAAATGATTATAGGTCTTACCTTTTTCTTTCTCCTTCTCCTTACCTCTTTCTTTATTCCCCATTGCTTGGTTACTCGTTTCTTTAGTGGGATCGGGTGGTCGGGCTATCATTTTGCGCCCTTGATTCTTTAAATCTTCTCATTTATGAAGTTTCTTCTTCTTCGTTATTGTTGCCATCTACTGTTTCAGCATCAGGGTCAACCTCTTTTTCGGCTTCTGCTTTATTTCCTTGAGCATCTTGGTGGGCCTGTTCTTCCGGTTCTTCCTCACCAAAGAGAAACTCTCTATTTTTCCTGAGTTTGACTCTGACTTTCTTTTCTTCTCTGCTCTTGCTCCTTATCATACCACTCTGGGCCTTTAGGATCCTGCGTTCTTTTACCACTATGAGTCAAAATTTCATTAGTAGAAACAAGATTTTCTTTATCTAGTTGAGCAAGAATTAAAGATTGTGTTTCAGAGATTTGAGAGCATTGAGTTTCTATCACGGGAGAGTGTTTATCGAGGTTCTTTACCGCTTGACTCAACCCTTCTACCTCTTGTGAAAGGTAGGTTATTACCTTTTCATTATAATAAATGCATCTTCGAAAGTCCATGTTGAAGTTGTCTTGATGGAATTTAAATTTGTTCATCGTCTCTATATGGCATTTTCCCATTGGCTTGGTTGGTTCCTCAATATTCCATTGTTCCTGTGCAGTTACAATTTCTCTATATGTTCCTCCCCTTCTTCTAAGGTTAATGACATAAATTGTCCTCCTGCACTCAAATCAAGAATGGATTTTGATTCCTCATTAATTCCATGATAAAACATATGAAGTATAACATACTTAGAATAACCATGGTCAGGACAAAAGTTCAAAAATCTAGAATATCTCTCCCAAGCTTTACATAATGTTTCACCATCTTCCTGGATGAATAAGGCGAGTTTATGTATCAATTTAGTGATCTTTGAGCCTAGAAGAAACTTAGCCATGAACCTTTCAGCACACATAAGCTAACTGGTTATACTCCCTTGAGGCAATCGATTATACCATTTATCGGCATCATCCTTTAAAAAACCCTGAAGAGCCTTAATAATACGAATTCTCGTGACACATCTTTCAATTTAAAAGCTCCACATAAAGTGTCAAAGAAAATGAGATGTGCCTGAGGGTCTTCTTCTTCAGTTCCTACAAAGGCATGCTTTCTGACTTCTGCAATAAGATCACAGTCAATCGAGTACTCTTTAGCATAATTAGTAGGATATACTATAGGAGATCTAGAAATCAATACTGGAGCACAATGATCCCTAATAGTCTTCTTGGGCTTCAGAGTAATCGGCATTTCAGCAAATAAAGTGTTAAGCTCAATTGTTTCACTATTTTTGTATTTTTCTATTAATAAAGCTTGTTGCTCCTGAGGAAAACTAGTGGTATAATCTGGTAAATACGATTTTGTCGAACGAGTAGATCCATTGTGAGTTACAAGAAGCATCTACAGTAAAAATACCTGCAAAAATAGTTACGAAACAAATACTCTGTGCTTAGCTCCCTGGCAATGGCGCCAAAAATGCTTTGGTGCCTGCAAGCCAAACATGGTAGTGTAGCACTTTCACAAAAGTATACCAATGGTTAATCGTCCCAACGAAGAGTGGAGGAGAGTATTTATAGGTAGCGTTACTGTCACGCACAAGGTGTCACAATTCTTGTATGAAGCAACTGCTTGCGCTTCTGCAAATATTGTTACTATCATGAATCACGAATAGACTAGTTTTACAAATATAAAGGGGATTGTAGTAACCTCTAAAAGAACTAATAGAAGTAAATAACATTAATAATACTACGGTCATGTTTCCTGCAATCAAGAGATTAGGTGCAGAGAGATTTTAGCTCATGGTAAGAATTTATAAAGTGTACTAGTGCGGCGGTAATACCAGTTACCTTGTATTGTACTCATAGCATTTGATATAAGTGTTCTATAGGCGGTTCTCCCTAAATTTATGAAACTCCTCACGGGATTACATTTCATTCTGTCGACCTATTTCTTCCTTGCCACAGAGTGGTCGTTCCCACAACTAAGGTCCTTGACCGGAACCAAGCGTCTGTGAGGGAGTCCTCGATTAGGGGGTCTCCGGACAGCCGGACTCTATCCTTCGGCCAGACTATTGGACTATGAAGACACTAAATTGAAGACTTCGTCTCATGTCCGGATGGGACTCTACTTGGCGTGGAAGGCAAGCTAGGCAATACGGATATGGATATTTCCTCCTTTGTAACCGACCTTGTGTAACCCTAACCCTCTCCGGTGTCTATATAAACCGGAGGGTTTAGTCCGTAGGGGAACATACAATCATACCATAGGCTAGCTTCTACGGTTTAGCCCCTACGATCTCGTGGTAGATCAACTCTTGTAATAGTCATATCATCAAGAATAAATCAAGCAGGACGTAGGGTTTTACCTCCATCAAGAGGGCCCGAACCTGGGTAAAACATCGTGTTCCCTGCCTTCCGCCTTAGACGCACAGTTCGGGACCCCCTACCCGAGATCCGCCGGTTTTGACACCGACATTGGTGCTTTCATTGAGAGTTCTTCTGTGTCATCGCCGTTAGGCTTGATGGCTCCCACTATCATCGATAGCGATGCAGTCCGGGGCGAGATTTTTCTCCCTTGACAAATCATTGTGTTGGGCGGCTTCGCACTATGGGCCAACTCGCTTGGCCATCTGGAGCAGATCAAAAGTCACGCCCCTGGCCGCCAGGTTAGATTTGGAAGCTTAAACTACAAGGCCGATATCCGCGGAGACTTGATCTTCGACGGATTCGAGCCCCTGCCTTGTGCGCCACGCAATCACGATGAGTATGATTTAGCTCTACCATCGGACCGTATTCAGGAGAACGCACCGGCAGCCGCTCTGAGCCTCAATTCGGAGCCAGTTGCGCCATCCATGGACGGGTGGATAGACCCTGTCACAGAGGCCGTATCCTCAGCGGCGATCGAGCCGAATATCGACCTTACCTTTCACGAGAGCCATGTTGCGAAAATGCCGGATCCTTCCCCGGCCACGGACTCCGAACCGCCTGCGCCCGTTCCTATCAAATCCGGTTGGGTGCCAATCATGGAGTTTACCTCCGCGGATATTTTTCAGCACTCGCCCTTCGGCGATATACTGAACTCATTAAGGTCTCTCTCCTTGTCAGGAGGATCCGGGCGGAACTATGTCCGGTAGGATTGGGATGCGGAGGACGAAGAAATTCGCTGCCCACCCACCACCCACTTAGTATCCTCTGTCGATGACTTAACCGACATGCTCGACTCCAACTCCGAAGACGTCGACGGTATGGACGACGATGCAGGAGACGAACAGGAACCACTGCCCACAGGGCACTGGACGCCCACTTCATCACATGACGTATACATGGTGGACACACCAAAAGAAGACGACGACAAGGAACGGAAGGACGCAGCGAAGGGTTGTCCCCTCGAGAAGCAGTCAAAGCAGCGGCGTAAGCGCCGCCCCAAATCCCGCCTCGGCAGAAACAACGATCATATAGACCCAGCATTAGAGCGGGGCGAACCATCACCTGTCCATGGCAATTCGGATAATCAAACCGAACAACCCGACTCTGTCAAAAATAATAGTCCGGACGACATCACACCGGACAGACACCCAGAGCAACAGAATGCCCATCAAAGGCTTGTTTCCACCGCGAGGAGTCTAAAAAAGCAGAAGCAAAGGCTCAAGGCTGCACAAGACACACTCAGAATTAGATGGAGTAAAGTACTCAACATAGCAGCGAAGTACGGCGGTAATCGCCACACCAAGAGCTACCCGAAGCGTAAGTTGCTACCTGAATTCGATGAGGAGGCCCTAGATCCCCCGCAACCAAATATTAAAACGGCCATCTTGCCGGATAGTCAACCTCACGGCCAACATAGAGCGGCAAACGACGCCGCACATGAACCAGTATGCGACCCGCGTAAGGGCTCGCATCAAAAGGACAGCGCAACAAGATCCATCTACGGACCATGCAAGCGCGCTCCAACATGCAATGCAACTCCACAAACATCCGAACACAACGGTACACCCAAATACAGGGGTGCCGCACACCCCCTATGTTTCACCGACGAGGTGCTGGACCATGAATTTCCAGAGGGATTCAAACCTGTAAACATAGAGGCATATGACGGAACAACAGACCCTGGGGTCTGGATTGAGGACTATATCCTCCATATCCATATGGCTCGAGGAGATGATCTCCACGCCATTAAGTATTTACCCCTCAAACTCAAAGGGCCAGCTTGGCACTGGCTTAAAAGCCTCCCCGAAAGCTCCATTGGAAGTTGGGAAGAGCTCGAAGACGCTTTTCGGGCAAATTTTCAAGGGACTTATGTCCGACCTCCGGATGCGGACGATTTAAGTCATATAACTCAACAGCCCGGAGAGTCAGCCTGAAAGCTTTGGAACAGGTTTCTTACTAAAAAGAACCAAATAGTCGACTGTCCGGACGCCGAAGCCTTGGCAGCTTTTAAACACAGCGTCCGAGACAAATGGCTTGCCAGACACCTCGGCCAAGAAAAGCCGAGAACAATGGCAGCATTAACAAGCCTCATGACCCGCTTTTGCGCGGGCGAGGACAGCTGGCTAGCCCGATGCAGCACCAGCGACCCAAGTACATCCGAAGTTAGAGATGGAAACGGGAAATCACGACGCAACAAAAATAATAAGCGTCGGAATAAAGAAGACAGCCCCAAGAGCACGGCGGTAAACGTCGGATTCAGAAGCTCTCGGCCAGGTCAGCAAAAGCCGCCCTCTAAAGGCGCCAGAGATGAACTGTCCAGCCTAAACAAAATTCTGGACCAAATATGTCAGATCCATAGCACCCCTAGTAAATCCGCTAATCATACCTACAGAGAATGTTGGGTCTTCAAGCAATCTGGCAAGCTCAATGCCGTACACAAGGGGGAGGATACACCAAGCGAAGACGAGGATGAGCCTCTCAAGCAAGACACTTGGGAACAAAAGAAATTTCCACCAGAAGTCAAAACAGTAAACGTGTTACACGTGATCAAGGGGAGAAACGAAGCGGCACTCCCAGAGAAATATGCCCAAGGGCCTGTCACCACGGAGTCCTGCCACTGGTCGTCTCAACCGATCACTTTCGACCATCGGGATTACTCAGCAAGTATCCGACGTGCAGGATGGGCTGCCTTGGCATTAGACCCAATAATTGACGGATACCTCTTCACATGAGTCCTGGTGGACGGTGGCAGCAGTCTAAACCTGATATATCAGGACACAATCCGCAAAATGGGGATAGACCCAACAAAAATTCGCCACAGCAATACTACCTTTAAAGGAGTAATGCCAGGCTCAGGGGCTCATTGCACGAGCTCCCTGCTACTAGAGGTTATATTCGGCTTCCCCGATAACTTCCGTAGCGAAAATTTAACCTTCCACATTGCTCCATTCCAAAGTGGCTATCAAGCACTACTTGGACGCGAAGCTTTCGTTCGCTTTAATGCAATACCGCATTACGCTTCCCTCGCGCTTAAGATGCACGGTCCACATGGCATCATTATAGTAAATGGAAATATTGAGCGATCCCTGCGCGCCGAAGAGAGTGCGGCTGCCTTGGCAGCCGCACACTGAAACGGCCTCACCAACTAAAGCATTCGATAGGTCGTCAAGACTACGGACACGGTTAGACGAGTCCGACGCAGCTATATGTAATTCATACAGGTTTGATGGCCACACCCCTATTACAAATACAAGGGGCTCAATGCGTGCAAACAAGTGGCAATTTTTACTCATCTTGAATTGTACATGGTTTCTTTAAACCTACCTTTTTGCACGACAACTTTTCACCTAAGTTCCTCTCTTTAACAAATGACCATCGTGCTACACCCGTCCAGGATACGGCACAATGGAGACACAGGCGCAGACGTGCAGCAGGGACCCGTTCCAAGGATTCTTTTTAGATTAAGACCATGTGTAAACCTTTCTTACTGTCTCTTGTTGATACACATCCCTCGGATTCTCAGTACTATTGAGAAGGATGTTGACGTCTTGGCATGTGGCCACGTCAGAATAATGCACGTACCTGGACACCAGGGGCTTATTACAAAGGGCACTGTTTAGGCCTGGTTTACACCATAAAGACCGAATACCTTAGGGAGTGTTCGGCGTCGCGAGTTTGGCCTTATATGCATCAGCTCCGAATCATGTCTTTGGTCAAATGTTGGGTTTGCCCTGCTCCTGTATTTTGCTGCCTTACGTTCCGCTCCATCGGCTAAGGCGGCACCAGGAGAACTACTACGATTGTGCCCTGGTTCATCCGGACGAGCACCTCAGAAGAGAAAGCTGAAAACTGACTGTCATGATATAGCGTGAGACTGGTCAACCACTCGATGACCTATCGGAATCTTAGAATTCCTCCGCCTTAACGAAGGGCCGTTTCCCGACCAGGCATGTACGCACCCCGAATTCGGGTGAGTGCGGAGCCACCAGGGGCTATATAGTAGCCCCACTGTCAAACTCCTCTGGCTAAGTGAAAGTGTTAAAGCATTATAGTTCGGTTGCCTAGTTCGCTGCGCTATCACCTCCTTAATAGGACCATACATTGGATTAAGTGTGAACATGCGTCTTCTGCGAACACCCCTGCATTATATGCGTGGGGGATGAAGCCGACGACTGCAATCTTTCAGGATATACATACGTAAATGGCCGCATAGGAGGCATCATATTACTTTCGGGCAAAAGTATAAATACAGCCTTGATAAATTTACTAAAACATTGTTTTTACAATGGGAATACATGTCACTCAAACATAATATTCTTCAAGCACTGGGCCTCTATCAAACGAGCACCCTCAAGAACTTCTTCAAAATAGTGCTCGGCAGCCACTCGGCCTATGGCCGAACCCTGCACCGCAACAGTGGTAGCATCCATCTCCACCCAGTATGCTTTGACACGGGAAGGGCCATCCGCGAGCCTTCTATGCACGCCGACCTCTTCATCGCATTGATGCGTGACACCGCACCAAGGAACTGCTGCACCAGGCTAAAATAGTTGTTCGGCTTTGGCCTTTCCGGCCACAGCTGATCCACGACAGACCTCATGGCGAGTCTGGACAACCTATTGAGTTCGGCCCATTCGGCTAGCCGATCATTCAATGGAAGCGGGCGCTCTGGAACGTTAAACTGCAACCAGAACAGCTTGTCCACTTCACGATTCGTTTGATCTCAGAAGTATTCGGCCGCATCGACCGCGCTTGCCGCCAAGTCCAGATATGCGTCTGCCGAACTCCACAGCCGATCTAGAGGGGCATACCGCGGATCTCGGAACTTCCTCCGCAGCATAAAGGGCTTCCCAGCCACAATATCCCCGGCTTCATGCAGCTCCTCCTTCTTCGCTCTTGATATCTACTACACAACCTTCTTCTTGTAGACGTTGTTGGGCCTCCAAGTGCAGAGGTTTGTAGGACAGTAGCAATTTTCCCTCAAGTGGATGACCTAAGGTTTATCAATCCATAGGAGACGTAGGATGAAGATGGTCTCTCTCAAGCAACCCTGCAACCAAATAACAAAGAGTCTCTTGTATCCCCAACACACCCAATACAATGGTAAATTGTATAGGTGCACTAGTTCGGCGAAGAGATGGTGATACAAGTGCAATATGGATAGTAGAAAATAGTTTTTGTAATCTGAAATTATAAAAACAGCAAGGTAACGAATGATAAAAGTGAGCGTAAACGGTATTGCAATGATGGTAAACAAGGCCTAGGGTTCATACTTTCACTAGTGTAAGTTCCCTCAACAATACTAACATAATTGGATCATAAAACTATCCCTCAACATGCAAGAAAGAGTCACTCCAAAGTCACTAATAGCGGAGAACGAACAAAGAGATTATGGTAGGGTACGAAACCACCTCAAAGTTATTCTTTCCAATCAATCCGTTGGGCTATTCCTATAAGTGTCACAAACAGCCCTAGAGTTTGTACTAGAATAACACCTTAAGACACAAATCAACCAAAACCCTAATGTCACCTATATACTCCATTGTCACCTCAAGTATCCGTGGGCATGATTATACGATATGCATCACACAATCTCAATTCATCTATTCAACCAACACATAGCACCTCAAAGAGTGCCCCAAAGTTTCTACCAGAGAATCACGACGAAAACGTGTGCCAACCCCTATGCATAGGTTCATGGGCGGAACCCGCAAGTTGGTCACCAAAACATACATCAAGTGGCACGTGGTATCCCATTGTCACCACAGATATCCACGGCAAGACATATATCAAGTGTTCTCAAATCTTTAAAGACTCAATCCGATAAGATAACTCCAAAGGGGAAACTCAATTCATTACAAGAGAGTAGAGGGGGGAAGAAACATCATAGGATCCAAATATAATAGCAAAGCTCGCGATACATCAAGATCGTATCATCTCAAGAACACGGGAGAGAGAGAGAGATCAAACACATAGCTACTGGTACATACCCTCAGCCCCGAGGGAGAACTACTACCTCCTCGTCATGGAGAGCACCGGGATGATGAAGATGGCCACCGGAGAGGGATTGCCCCCTCCGGCAGGGTGCCGGAACGGGTCTAGATTGGCTTTTGGTGGCTACAGAGACTTCTGGCGGCGAAACTCCCGAGCTATGTTGTGTTCTGGAAGTTTTAGGTCACGTAGGTATATATGGGTGCAGGAGGTACGTCAGGGGAGCCACGAGGGCCCCACAAGACAGGGAGGCGCGCCCTGGGGGGGCGCCCCCCACCCTCCTGAGCACCTCATTCCTTCCTTGATGTGGGGTCCAAGTCCATCAGGTGTGTTTCCTTCCAAAAACAACTTCTCCAGTTGATTTCGTTCCGTTTCGACTCCGTCTGATATTCCTTTTCTTCAAAACACTAAAATAGGCATAAAACATCAAATCTGGGCTGGGCCTCCGGTTAATAGATTAGTCCCAAAAATAATATAAAAGTGGATAATAAAGCCCATAAACATTCAAAACAGTAGATAATATAGCATGGAGCAATCAAAAATTATAGATCTGTTGCAGACGTATCAGCATCCCCAAGCTTAATTCCTGCTCGTCCTCGAGTAGGTAAATGATAAAAATAGAATTTTTTGATGCGGAGTGCTACTTGGCATAATTTCAATGTAATTCTTCTAAATTGTGGCATGAATATTCAGATCCGAAAGATTCAAGACAAAAGTTCATATTGACATAGAAAATAATAATACTTCAAGCATACTAACAAAGCAATTATGTCTTCTCAAAATAACATGGCTAAAGAAAGTTATCCCTACAAAATCATATAGTCTGGCTATGCTCTATCTTCACCACACAAAATATTTAAATCATGCACAACCCCGATGACAAGCCAAGCAATTGTTTCATACTTTTGATGTTCTCAAACTTTTTCAATCTTCACGCAATAGATGAGCATGAGCCATGGACATAGCACTATAGGTGGAATAGAATGGTGGTTGTGGAGAAGACAAAAAGGGAGAATATAGTCTCACATCGACTAGGCATATCAACGGGCTATGGAGATGCCCATCAATAGATATCAATGTGAGTGAGTAGGGATTGCCATGCAACGGATGCACTAGAGCTATAAGTATATGAAAGCTCAACAAAAGAAACTAGTGGGTGTGCATCCAACTCGCGTGCTCACGAAGACCTAGGGCATTTTGAGGAAGCCCATCATTTGAATATACCAGCCAAGTTCTATAATGAAAGATTCCCACTAGTATATGAAAGTGACAACATAAGAGACTCTCTATCATGAAGATCATGGTGCTATTTTGAAGCACAAGTGTGGTAAAAGGATAGTAGCATTGTCCCTTCTCTCTTTTTCTCTCATTTTTTTATTTTTTTATTTGGGCCTTCTCTTTTTTTATGGCCTCCTTTTTTTGGGCTTCTTTGGCCCCTTTTTTTCCGTCCGGAGTCTCATCCCGACTTGTGGGGGAATCATAGTCTCCATCATCCTTTCCTCACTGGGACAATGCTCTAATAATGATAATCATCACACTTTTATTTTCTTACAACTCAAGATTTACAACTCGATACTTAAGACAAGATATGACTCTATATGAATGCCTCCGGCGGTGTACCGGGATGTGCAATGATGCATGAGTGACATGTATGAATAATTATGAATGGTGGCTTTGCCACAAATACGATGTCAACTACATGATCATGCAAAGCAATATGACAATGATGAAGCGTGTCATAATAAACGGAACGGTGCAAAGTTGCATGGCAATATATCTCGGAATGGCTATGGAAATGCCATAATAGGTAGGTATGGTGGCTGTTTTGAGGAAGGTAAATGGTGGGTTTATGGTACCGGCGAAAGGTGCGCGGTACTAGAGAGGCTAGCAAGGGTGGAAGGGTGAGAGTGCGTATAATCCATGGACTCAACATTAGTCATAAAGAACTCATATACTTATTGCAAATCTACAAGTTATCAAAGCAAAGTATTACGCGCATGCTCCTAGGGGGATAGATTGGTAGGAAAAGACCATCGCTCGTCCCCGACCGCCACTCGTAAGGAAGACAATCAATAAATAAATCATGATCCGACTTCATCACATAATGGTTTACCATACGTGCATGATACGGGAATCACAAACTTCAACACAAGTATCTCTCAAATTCACAACTACTCAACTAGCATGACTCTAATATCACCATCTCCATATCTCAAAACAATTATCAAGTGTCAAACTTCTCATAGTATTCAACACGCTCATAAGAGAATTTTATTATTCTTGAATACCTAGCATATTAGGATTTTAAGCAAATTACCATGCTATTTAAGACTCTTAAAATAATATAAGTGAAGCATGAGAGTTCATCTATTTCTTCAAAATAAAACTACCACCATGCTCTAAAAGATATAAGTGTAGCACTAGAGCAAATGACAAACTACTCCAAAAGATATAAGTGAAGATCAATGAGTAGTTGAATAATTATGCAACCATGTGAAGACTCTCTAAAATTTAATAATTTCAGATCTTGGTATTTTATTCAAACAGCAAGCAAAGCAAAACAAAATGGCATCTACGAATAGCAAACATTATGTGAAGAAGCAAAAAACTTAGGATCAACCGATACTAACCGATAGTTGTTGAAGAAGAAAGGTGGGATGCCAACCGGGGCATCCCAAAGCTTAGAAGCTTGAAAATTCTTGAAATATTATCTTGGGGTGCCTTGGGCATCCCCAAGCTTGAGCTTTTGTGTCTCCTTAATTCCTCTCATATCACGGTCTCCCTAAATCTCAAAAGCTTCATCCACACAAAACTCAACAAGGACTCGTGAGATAAGTTAGTATAAACCATTGCCAAAACCTTATCATACTCTACTGTAGCAAATCCCTAAAAGTATTATTCAAAATTGCATACTAAATGCCTCTTCATATTTAATAGTCCTATCCTCAAATAGAATCATTAAAGAAGCAAACATATGCAAAGAATGCAAACATAACAGCAATCTGCCTAAACAGGACAGTCTGTAAAGAATGCAGCAACATCCATACTTCCCTAGCTCCAAAAATTATGAAAGAAAATTCCCACTGTGGTAAATTTATCAGAGCTTAATATGCAGAAGGTTTCAACATTTTATCACATTCTGACTTTTCTAGGATTATTGCAACAGCGGTAAACTTTCTGTTTTGAAACAGCAACGTGTATACTTGTAACATAGGCATAGTAAAGACTATTAATGCCACTTTTATTGAAATAAAAGATGCAAAACATTGTTCTAAATAACAGCAAGCAAATCCTAACAAAATAAATTGACGCTCCAAGCAAAACACATATCATGTGGCGAATAAAAATATAGCTCCAAGTAAAGTTACCGATGAACGAAGACGAAAGAGGGGATGCCTTCCGGGGCATCCCCAAGCTTAGGCTCTTGGTTGTCCTTGAATATTACCTTGGGGTGCCTTGGGCATCCCCAAGATTAGGCTCTTGCCACTCCTTATTCCATAGTCCATCGAATCTTTACCCAAAACTTGAAAACTTCACAACACAAAACTTAACAGAAAACTCGTAAGCTCCATTAGTATAAGAAAATAAATCACCACTTCAATGTACTATAATGAACTCATTATTTATTTATATTGCTGTTAAACCTACTGTATTCCAACTTCTCTATGATTTATAAACTATTTTACTAGCCATATATTCATCAAAATAAGTAAACAACACATGAAAAACAGAATATGTCAAAAACAGAACAGTCTGTAGTAATATGGATCAAACGTATACTTATGGAACTCATAAAATTCTCAAATAAATTGCTGGACCTAAGTAATTTATCTATTAATCATCTTAAAAAAGAATTAACTAAATATCGCTCTCCAAATAAAAATGGCAGTAGTTCTCGTGAGCGCTAAAGTTTCTGTTTTTTTACAGCATGATCAACAAGACTTTCCCCAAGTCTTCCCAAAGGTTCTACTTGGCACAAACACTAATTAAAAGCATAAAACCACATGTAAACAGAGGCTAGATGAATTATTTATTACTAAACAGGAACAAAAAGCAAGGAACTAAAATAAAGTTGGGTTGCCTCCCAACAAGCGCTATCGTTTAACGCCCCTAGCTAGGCATGATGATTTCAATGATGCTCACATAAAGGATAAGAATTGAAGCATAAAGAGAGCATCATGAAGAATATGACTAACACATTTAAGCCTAACCCACTTCCTATGCATAGGGATTTTGTGAGAAAACAACTTATGGAAACAATAATCAACTAGCATAGGAAGGCAAAACAAGCATAACTTCAAGATTTTAAGCACATAGAGAGGAAACTTGATATTATCGCAATTCCTACAAGCATATGTTCCTCCCTCATAATAATTTTCAGTAGCATCATGAATGAATTCAACAATATAACCAGCACCTAAAGCATTCTTTTCATGATCTACAAGCATAGAATTTTTACTACTCTCCACACAAGCAAAATTCTTCTCATGAATAATAGTGGGAGCAAACTCAACAAAATAACTATCATGTGATTGAAAATTAAGATCAAGATGACAAGTTTCATGGTTATCATTATTCTTTATAGCATACAACTCATCACAATAATCATCATAGATAGGAGGCATGCTTTCATCATAATAAATTTGCTCATCAAAACTTGGGGGACAAAAAAATATCATCTTCATCAAACATAGCTTCCCCAAGCTTGTGGCTTTGCATATCATTAGCATCATGGATATTCAAGGAATTCATACTAACAACATTTCAATCATTCTCATCATTCAAATATTTAGTGCCAAACATTTTATAGATTTCTTCTTCTAGCACTTGAGCACAATTATCATTTCCATCATACTCACGAAAGATATTAAAAAGGTGAAGCGTATGAGACAAACTCAATTCCATTTTTTTGTAATTTTCTTTTATAAACTAAACTAGTGATAAAACAAGAAACTAAAAGACTCGATTACAAGATCTAAAGATATACCTTCAAGCGCTAACCTCCCCGGCAATGGCGCCAGAAAAGAGCTTGATGTCTACTACACAACCTTCTTCTTGTAGACATTGTTGGGCCTCCAAGTGCAGAGGTTTGTAGGACAGTAGCAAATTTCCCTCAAGTGGATGACCTAAGGTTTATCAATCCGTAGGAGGCGTAGGATGAAGATGGTCTCTCTCAAGCAACCCTGCAACCAAATAACAAAGAGTCTCTTGTGTCCTCAACACGCCCAATACAATGGTAAATTGTATAGGTGCACTAGTTCGGCGAAGATATGGTGATACAAGTGCAATATGGATAGTAGAAAATAGTTTTTGTAATCTGAAATTATAAAAATGGCAAGGTAATGAATGATAAAAGTGAGCGTAAACGGTATTGCAATGATGGTAAACAAGGCCTAGGGTTCATACTTCCGCTACTGTAAGTTCCCTCAACAATACTAACATAATTGGATCATAAAACTATCCCTCAACATGCAACAAAGAGTCACTCCAAAGTCACTAATAGCGGAGAACGAACGAAGAGATTATGGTAGGGTACGAAACCACCTCAAAGTTATTCTTTCCAATCAATCCGTTGGGCTATTCCTATAAGTGTCACAAACAGCCCTAGAGTTCGTACTAGAATAACACCTTAAGACACAAATCAACCAAAACCCTAATGTCACCTAGATACTCCATTGTCACCTCAAGTATCCGTGGGCATGATTATACGATATGCACCACACAATCTCAATTCATCTATTCAACCAACACATAGCACCTCAAAGAGTGCCCCAACGTTTCTATCGGAGAATCACGACGAAAACGTGTGCCGACCCCTATGCATAGGTTCATGGACGGAACCCGCAAGTTGGTCACCAAAACATACATCAAGTGGCACGTGGTATCCCATTGTCACCACAGATATCCACGACAAGACATACATCAAGTGTTCTCGAATCTTAAAATACTCAATCCGATAAGATAACTCCAAAGGGGGAACTCAATTCATTATAAGAGAGTAGAGGGGGGAAGAAACATCATAGGATCCAAATATAATAGCAAAGCTCGCGATACATCAAGATCGTATCATCTCAAGAACATGAGAGAGAGAGAGATCAAACACATAGCTACTGGTACATACCCTCAGCCCCGAGGGAGAACTACTCCAGCCTCGTCATGGAGAGCACCGGGATGATGAAGATGGCCACCGAAGAGGGATTGCCCCCTCCGGCAGGGTGCCGGAACGGGTCTAGATTGGCTTTTGGTGGCTACGGAGACTTCTGGTAGCGGAACTCCCGATCTATGTTGCGTTCTGGAAGTTTTAGGTCACGTAGGTATATATGGGTGCAGGAGGTACGTCAGGGGAGCCACGAGGGCCCCACGAGACAGGGGCGCGCCCTAGGGGGGGCGCCCCCCACCCTCGTGAGCACCTCGTTCCTTCCTTGACGTGGGGTCCAAGTCCATCAGGTGTGTTTCCTTCCAAAAATAACTTCTCCAGTTGATTTCGTTCCGTTTCGACTCCGTCTGATATTCCTTTTCTTCAAAACACTGAAATAGGCATAAAACAGCAAATCTGGGCTGGGCCTCCGGTTAATAGGTTAGTCACAAAAATAATATAA
Organism: Triticum dicoccoides; assembly: GCF_002162155.2. Taxonomy (NCBI): domain Eukaryota; kingdom Viridiplantae; phylum Streptophyta; class Magnoliopsida; order Poales; family Poaceae; genus Triticum; species Triticum dicoccoides. Next base: position 21,963,549 of record NC_041386.1, read on the forward strand.
AAGTGGATAATAAAGCCCATAAACATTCAAAATAGTAGATAATATAGCATGGAGCAATAAAAAATTATAGATATGTTGCAGACGTATCAGCTCTCATAGCAGAGCGGGTGTCTTTGGTCGCCATCGTGGCCTTTTCAAGGTCCTTCGCCTTCGCTCGGTTTTCTTCTTCAAGGAACTGGCAACGGTCGGCAGTGTCTTTTAACTTTACAACCATCTTGGCCATTTTCTCTTTGCTATCGCAATGCGCGGCCTTCTCGGCTCTCAACTCTTCGGCCGCCTTCAAAGCAGCTGCATTACTACTCCTTGCTTGTCCTTTGGCTTGGGCAAGTTCCGCCCGAAGGGTCTCCACGGTGGCAGCTTCATCTGCAGTCACAACATATTAAAGATATTGACATCACGCTGCTCTTCCTATGTGACATTCACCAGAAAACATCACTTACCCTATGCCTCGTCAAGCCGCTTGTTAACAAGCTCGATGTCGGCATCTGCCGCATCCAGTTGCCGCTTTAGTTCGGCAAACTCATTAGTCCGGCTAGCCACCGGAGCTTCCACCACCTGCACATAAAAGCGGTATGGTTATTGCCTGGGACTACGATCCTCTGTTTGCCGCCGTTCTCGGCGACAACCAGAGTCTCAGGGGCTACTATCTACACAGGGCACACCTAAAAATGTGCTGTACTATCACAAATGTATATCATTTCACGTACCTCAAAACCCGTTAGTAGACTCATAAAGGCTTCATGCAACCCACTTTTGGCGGATGAAATCCTTTCAATCACCGTACCCATCAATGTACGGTGTTCTTCCGACATGGTCGCTCGCTTTAGCAGATCCCTCAGTGCATCTGACCACATACCAGATGATGCCGGACTCTTTTGTTTGCCCTATTCAAAAGCCGTATACCGGGGACTTCGGGTGACCATAGGATTATCTTTTGGCCTCACCGGACCCGGGGAGGCCCTCCTTGACGACACTTCAAGGTCGCCCGCGTCTTGAGCGGGGGAGTCCGGGGGAGGTGTTTCGCTCTCCATCATCTCTGGAAGAAGATCCCCCGAAGACGAGCTCTGTTGAGAAGGGCTAAGATCCGAACTACAAGATAAACGCTTCGGTTATTTTCCTCGGAAGTAAGGTATAATATCTTTACTATTAAGCATTTTTTATCACTTACGGCTCGTTAGAGGGCTGATCCCCGCGCGGACTTTGTGCGGCAAGAGCACCCTCTGAGGCGGGACCCTCTGGTGGAGACTTCTTCTCCCGTTTGGAAGCCTTGGTTTCCGGATCTTCAGAGGCAGTCCTCTTCCTTCCCCGGAGCGAGAGAATGTCAGATTCTTCCCCTTGGTTATCCTCCTTCACGGAGGCGCTTATTCCCTCGGTTGGAATTGGTAGTGGTGGGGGCCTGCTTTCGCCCTCATTATTCCCCCCTTTATCTTCCTTTGAGGGCGCCGGGCAAGGCACTAGCTCGAGCATCTTTTCCAGTACCGGATTATCCAAACCCTCAGGAAGGGGGGCCGAACACCGAATCATCTTCGCCTTTGTTAGCCAGTCCTGGTCAAAGAGCGATTTCTTGGAATGACATCATGATAAATGAAAGACGGTGTGTTCGGCTACAGGATTACTTACTTCGTCGGCGGTGCGGTTGCTGCTCAGGCCCACGTCCTCGGTAGTATCCGGACACTCAATTTGGGGTCCGAAGAATGATTTATACATCTCCTCGTGCGTCAGGCCGAGGAAATTCTGAATAGTGCGCGGTCCTTCTGGGTTGAACTCCCACATGCGGAGGGGCCGGCGTTTGCAAGGCTGGACTCGACGAACCAGCATGACTTGCACCACCATAACCAAACTGAAATCTCCTTCAAAGAGATCTTGAATGCGGCTCTGTAGTATAGGCACGTCCTTGGCTGGACCCTAGCTTAGCCCTCTGCTAATCCATGACATCAGTTGTGGTGGAGGGCCCGAGTGGAAGGCAGGGGCAGCCACCCACTTGGCACTTCTGGGAGCTGTGATGTAAAACCACTCCCGTTGCCATAATCCGGACACCTCTGGAAAGGAACCCTTTGGCCATGGAGCTCCAGCAATTTTGCTTATTAATGCGCCTCCGCATGCTACATGCTACCCCTCGACCATCTTCGGCTTCACGTCAAAGGTCTTGAACCACAGGCCAAAGTGAGGGGTAATGCGGAGGAAGGCCTCACATACGACAATAAATGCCGAGATGTGAAGAAAGGAGTCCGGGGCTAGATCGTGGAAATCTAGCCCGTAATAGAACATCAGACCCCTAACGAAGGGATCCAGAGTGAGGCCTAGACCTCGGGGGAAGTGGGAGACGAACACAATGTTCTCGTTGGGTTCAGGAGTAGGGACGACCTGCCCTCGGGCAGGAAGCCGATGCGAAACCTCGGCGGTCAGGTATCTGGCCTCCCTCAACTTCTTGATATCCTCTTCCGTAACGGAGGAGGGCATCCACCGGCCTTGAAGGCTAGATCTGGACATGATTGAAGGTCTGAAGCACCTGACCTGGGCTTTGGGTGTTAGAACTCGAGGCGGGGGAGGGATTCAATTGAGCACGGGAGGAAAAAAAGTAAAAGCCTTGTCCCTTTATAAAGAGGGTGAATATCAAGCGTCCCCCTAGTGGCCGTTTGGGACTTGCCTAAAATCTAGGAGTCCTAGGCACGGTTGGGTTACCCATGACCGTATGGATGAGAATCCCGTAATTAGGGGAACACGATCTCTGCTTTGACAAGACGTGTCAAGAAACCGCCTCGCGTTATGTGTGGAGCTCATTGAAGAAAAACGGTTCGAATAATCACCGAGCCATGGCCTGATGTCATGTTGCCAAAGCGTGTCAGCAGATTAAGATTTGTGGAAATATTATTCTCTCTACGGTGGTATGTGGAATTTATGTTGCAGGGTCGGACACTATCCTGGTATTCAAACTCTTCTGTGATGTGTTCGGAGGAGGAACCCGCCTTGCAATGTCGAAGACAACACTGCGCGCCGGACTCATCGTCATTGAAGCCTGGTTCAGGGGCTACTGAGGGAGTCTTGGATTAGGGGGTCTCCGGACAGCCAGACTCTATCCTTCGGCCGGACTATTGGACTATCAAGATACTAAATTGAAGACTTCGTATCGTGTCCGGATGGGACTCTACTTGGCGTGGAAGGCAAGCTAGGCAATACAGATATGGATATTTCCTCCTTTGTAACCGACCTTGTGTAACCCTAACCCTCTCCGGTGTCTATATAAACCGGAGGGTTTAGTCCGTAGGGGAACATACAATCATACCATAGGCTAGCTTCTAGGGTTTAGCCCTTCTGATCTCGTGGTAGATCAACTCTTGTAATACTCATATCATCAAGAATAAATCAAGCAGGACGTAGGGTCTTACCTCCATCAAGAGGGCCCGAACCTGGGTAAAACATCGTGTTCCCTGCCTCATGTTACCATCCGCCTTAGACTCACAGTTCGGGACCCCCTACTCGAGATCCGCCGGTTTTGACACCGACAGTCTATCTTGAAGATAGTAACACTACTATTAGCGTATGTCTTCCTCTTGAAGATTCATTTATTGTCTATGGCTTGCCGATCATCGGGCAAGTCAACCAAAGTCCACACTTTGTTCTCATACATGGATCCCATCTCAGATTTCATGGCCTCAAGCCATTTTGCGGAATCTGGGCTCATCATCGCTTCCTAATAGTTCATAGGTTCGCGGAATCCAAACCCTATATGCATCTTCATATTTTTCCTGGGTGATTGTAGGACGGTCTTTTTTTCTACTTCGTTTCCAACATATGGGCGGTTTGATGGACGGCATTGTAGTGACCTAATGTATTATCTAAAACCTGCAAAATAATATTCCTTTTGGTCAGGCTCCTATGAACAAGCTGCAGAGGTTGAGGTCCACAAAAAAGGTGGAACAAAAAGGTTGGGTTTTCCTTTTGGGAGTCTTGTCCCGGAGCTCGACATCAGCAAGCAGGACCAGTGGTTGTGGCATCCAACCTTTTGTGGCAACGATGATGGGGGAGTGATATCGACGATGCGACAATGGTTGAGGTAGTCAACTCTTCTCATGCGTGTTCGTGAGATTGCCTCGGTTTTTTGCTATTGTGAAGTCGAATTTGAGGCGACAGGGCCTAGTGTATGATGATTGGCTGCAGGTGGCCCGTTCCGCGATCTTCTGTGGCGCCAGCCGTGCCTAGTATTGTCCTTTGTAGTTCTACATCAGAGTCCGAGCTGCATTGTCTGGTCATAGGTGGCTAACTTTGGTACGGATCTTCATACAACTTAACTCGACCTCTATAGTGTGGGTTGAGTCGAAGTCGTTTTTCCCATGATTTAGGGATGGCGATGACGCCTCTAGGGGACTAGTGATAATGATGACACGTACGTGCTACCTCGACGAGGCCCTCTTTGTAGTGGTGTGCATGGGTTATCTTGTGTGTGCCGCTCAAGCGGCTATGATGGTTTTGTCTTGTTTTTCATAATAAACCGAACAATCTGGTTTTCACTCAGTTTTCCCTAAGTAATTGAGCAACTCTTTTCTTCTTCATGAATGCAGGAATCCCGCCATTTCAAAAAAATACCATGAGCCTTTCGCCCCATTATTCCCCCATCTTCAACCAAGGTATGTCTACCCCCCTGTCAGTGTCAAAACCGGCAGATCTCGGGTAGGGGGTCCCGAACTGTGCGTCTAAGGTTGATGGTAACAGGAGACAGGGGACACGATGTTTACCCACGTTCGGGCCCACTATATGGAGGTAATACCCTACTTCCTGCTTGATTGATCTTGATGAATATGAGTATTACAAGAGTTGATCTACCCCGAGATCGTAATGGCTAAAACCCTAAAAGTCTAGCCTATGTGATTATGATTGTCCCTATGGACTAAACCCTCCGGCTTATATGGACACCGGAGGGGACTAGGGTTATACAAGGTCGGTTACATAGAAAGGAATCTTCATATCCGAACACCAAGCTTGCCATCGACGCCAAGGAGAGTCCCATCCGGACACGGGTGAGAGTCTTCGGTCTTGTATCTTTGTACCCCATCAGTCCGGCCCATGTCCAACAGGCCGGACGCCCGAGGACCCCTTAGTCCAGGACTCCCTTAGTAGCCTCTGAACCAGGCTTCAATGACGAGGTGTCCGACGCACAGATTGTCTTCGACATTGCAAGGCGGGTTCCTCCTCCGAATACTCCAACACAGTCTTCGCATGTGTCCGGATCTGCAAAACAAGTACCACACACCACCGAAGAAAGTATAATATTTCACGAGTCCAATCTGCTGACAACTTTTTGTAACGTGATGTCACATCCCTGCCCGGTTATTATTTCGAACCATTTTTCGGCCTGCCGATCCATATTTCGAGATCCAGCTTTATTGGCACGTCTTGTCAAAGCAGAGATCGTGTCCCCCTATTGCAGGATTCTCATCAATACGGGTATGGGTAATCCAAACGTGCCATCAGCATGACCCCTGGGGAATAGGCGAGTTTTATGGCAAGTTGGGAGGCGCTTGATATTCACTGCCTTTATAAGGAGATAAGGATTCACATCTTTCACCCACGCCTTCTCTCTTCCCACCTACCCACTCTCGAGCTCTAGCGGCCAAGTTCTCATCCTTTCCGCCTCAAGAAAGCACTCCAACCATGTCCGGAGCGTAGGGCAAGTGGATGGCCTCCACCGTCAAGGAGAAGGATATCGTCCAACTTCAGGAGGCCGAATATTTTGCCAAGGAAATCGCCCATCGGCTTCCTGCTAAGGGACAGATCGTCCCCACTCCGGAGCCCCATGAGAGGGTCGTGTTCATCCCTCACTTCATCCGCGGCTGGGATTTCCTCTCCACCCATTCGTCCGCGGACTCATGTTCTACTACGGGCTGGATTTCCATGATCTGGCCCCCAATTCCTTTCTCACCATCTCGGCGTTCATCGTCGTGTGTGAGGCCTTCCTCCGCACACCCCCCACTTCGGACTGTGGCTGATGACCTTCAATGTGAAGCCGAAGGTGGTGGGAGGCAAACACGCAGAATGCGGAGGCGCCATGGTGAGAAAAATGTCCAACATCCCGTGGCCCAAAGGCACATTCATGGAGACCGTCAAGGGGTGGCAGAAGCTGTGGTTCTACATCACAGAGCCCCGCGACACTACCTGCTACCTCTTGAGCACTGCGTTGGTTTTCCCCGAAGAGGAAGGGATGATGCAGCAAAGTAGCATAAGTATTTCCCTCAGTTTTTGAGAACCAAGGTATCAATCCAGTAGGAGGCTACGCATGAGTCCCTCGCACCTTCACAAAACAAATAAATCCTCGCAACCAACACAAATAGGGGTTGTCAATCCCTATAAGGCAACTTACGAGAGTGAGATCTGATAGATATGATAAGATAATATTTTTGGTATTTTTATGATAAAAGATGCAAAGTAAAATAAAGGCAAAGTAAATAGCAAAAGAAATAACTAAGTAATAAGAGATCAATATGATAAGATAGACCCGGGGGCCATAGGTTTCACTAGTGGCTTCTCTCAAGAGCATAAGTATTCTACGGTTGGTGAACAAATTACTGTTGAGCAATTGACAGAATTGAGCATAGTTATGAGAATATCTAGGTATGATCATGTATATAGGCATCACGTCTGAGACAAGTAGACCGACTCCTGCCTGCATCTACTACTGTTACTCCACTCATCGACCGCTATCCAGCATGCATCTAGAGTATTAAGTTAAAAATAGAGTAACACCTTAAGCAATATGACATGATGTAGAGGGATAGACTCATGCAATATGAAGAAAAACCCATCTTGTTATCCTCGATGGCAACAATACAATACATGCCTTGCTGCCCTTACTGTCACCGGGAAAGGATACCGCAAGATTGAACCCAAAGCTAAGCACTTCTCCCATTGCAAGAAAGATCAATCTAGTAGGCCAAACCAAGCTGATAATTCGAAGAGACTTGCAAAGATAACCAATCATACATAAAAGAATTCAGAGAAGATTCAAATATTATTCATAGATAGACTTGATCATAAACCCACAATTCATTCGTCTCAACAAACACACCACAAAAGGAAGATTACATCGAATAGATCTCCACAAGAGAGGGGGAGAACATTGTATTGAGATCCAAAAAGAGAGAAGAAGCCATCTAGCTACTAACTATGGACCCGTAGGTCTGAGGTGAACTACTCACACTTCATCGGAGGGGCTATGGTGTTGATGTAGAAGCCCTCTGTGATCGATGCCCCCTCCGGCGGAGCTCCCGTACAGGCCCCAAGATGGGATCTCGTGGATACAGAAAGTTGCAGCGGTGGAATTAGGGTTTTGGCTCCGTATCTGATCATTTGGGGGTACGTAGGTATATATAGGAGGAAGGAGTACGTCGGTGGAGCAACAGGGGGCCCACGAGGGTGGAGGGTGCGCCTGGTGGGGGTGGGCGCGCCCCCTACCTCGTGGCCTCCTGTTTCCTTTCTTGACGTAGGGTCCAAGTCTCTCTGGTCTTATTCGTTGAGAAAATCACGTTCTCGAAGGTTTCATTCCATTTGGACTCCATTTGATATTCCTTTTCTTCGAAACCCTAAAACAAGCAAAAAAACAGCAATTCTGGGCTGGGCCTCCCGTTAATAGGTTAGTCCCAAAAATAATATAAAAGTGGGTAATAAAGCCCAATAATGTCCAAAATAGTAGATAATATAGCATGGAGCAATCAAAAAATATAGATACGTTGGAGACGTATCAAGCATCCCCAAGCTTAATTCATGCCCGTCCTCGAGTAGGTAAATGATAAAAACAGAATTTTTGATGCGGAGTGCTACCTGGCATAATTTTAATGTAATTATTCTTCATTGTGGTATGAATATTCAGATCCGAAAGATTCAAGACAAAAGTTCATATTGACATAAAAATAATAATACTTCAAGCATACTAACTAAGCAATTATGTCTTCTCAAAATAACATGGCCAAAGAAAGTTTATCCCTACAAAATCATATGGTTTAGTCATGTTTCATTTTCGTCACACAAGAATGCTCTCATCATGCACAACCCCGATGACAAGCCAAGCAATTGTTTCATACTTTAGTAATCTCAAACCTATAAAATTTCACGCAATATATGAGCGCGAGCCATGGACATAGCACTATGGGTGGAATAGAATATAATGAGGGGGTGTATGTGGAGAGGACAAAAAAGGAGAAAGTCTCACATCAACGAGGCTAATCAATGGGCTATGGAGATGCCCACCGATTGATGTTAATGCAAGGAGTAGGGATTGCCATGCAACGGATGCACTAGAGCTATAAATGTATGAAAGCTCAACAAAAGAAACTAAGTGGGTGTGCATCCAACTTGCTTGCTCACGAAGACCTAGGGCACTTGAGGAAGCCCATTGTTGGAATATACAAGCCAAGTTCTATAATGAAAAACTCCCACTAGTATATGAAAGTGACAAAACAAGAGACGCTCTAACATGAAGATTATGGTGCTACTTTGAAGCACAAGTGTGGCAAGGATAGTAACATTGTCCCTTCTCTCTTTTTCTCTCATTTTTTTGGGGCCTTTTTTTATAATTCCTCACTTGGGACAATGCTCTAAAAAATGATGATCATCACACTTCTATTTATTTACAACTCAATGATTACAACTCGATACTAGAACAAAAGATGACTCTATATGAATGCCTCTGGCGGTGTACCGGGATATGCAATGGACCAAGAGTGACAAGTATGAAAGAATTATGAACGGTGGCTTTGCCACAAATACTATGTCAACTACATGATCATGCTAAGCAATATGACAATGATGAATGTGTCATGATGAACGGAATGATGGAAAGTTGCATGGCAATATATCTCGGAATGGCTATGGAAATGCCATAATAGGTAGGTATGGTGGCTGTTTTGAGGAAGATATAAGGAGGTTTATGTGTGAAAGAGCGTATCATATCACGGGGTTTGGATGCACCGGCGAACTTTGCGCCAACTCTCAATGTGAGAAAGGGCAATGCACGGTACCGAAGAGGCTAGCAAGGATGGAAGGGTGAGAGTGCGTATAATCCATGGACTCAACATTAGTCATAAAGAACTCACATACTTATTGCAAAAATCTACAAGTCATCAAAAACCTCGGTACTACGTGCATGCTCCTAGGGGGATAGATTGGTAGGAAAAGACCATCGCTCGTCCCCGACCGCCACTCATAAGGAAGACAATCAAATAACACCTCGTGTTTCAAATTTGTTGCATAATGTTTACCATACGTGCATGCTACGGGACTTGCAAACTTCAACACAAGTATTTCTCAATTTCACAACTACTCAACTAGCACGACTTTGATATTACTACCTCCATATCTTAAAACAATCATCAAGCATCAAACTTCTCTTAGTATTCAAAACACTCTTAAGAAAATTTTACTAACTTTGAATACCTAGCATATTAGGATTTTAAGCAAATTACCATGCTATTAAGACTCTCAAAATAATCTAAGTGAGGCATGAGAGATCAATAGTTTCTATAAAACAAATCCACCACCGTGCTCTAAAAGATATAAGTGAAGTACTAGAGCAAAATTATATAACTCAAAAGATATAAGCGAAGCACATAGAGTATTCTAACAAATTCCAAATCATGTATGGCTCTCTCAAAAGGTGTGTACAGCAAGGATGATTGTGGTAGACTAAAAATCAAAGACTCAAATAATACAAGACGCTCCAAGCAAAACACATATCATGTGGCGAATAAAAATATAGCTCCAAGTAAAGTTACCGATAGAAGTAGACGAAAGAGGGGATGCCTTCCGGGGCATACCCAAGCTTTGGCTTTTAGGTGTCCTTAGATTATCTTGGGGGTGCCATGGGCATCCCCAAGCTTAGGCTCTTGCCACTCCTTGTTTCATAATCCATCAAATCTTTACCCAAAACTTGAAAACTTCACAACACAAAACTTAAAGTAGAAAATCTCGTGAGCTCCGTTAGCGAAAGAAAATAAAAGACCACTTCAAGGTACTGTAATGAACTCATTATTTATTTATATTGGTGTTATACCTACTGTATTCCAACTTTTCTATGGTTTATAAACTATTTTACTAGCCATAGATTCATCAAAATAAGCAATCAACACACGAAAAACAGAATCTGTCAAAAACAGAACAGTCTGTAGTAATCTGTAGCTAGCGCAAGATCTGGAACCCCAAAAATTCTAAAATAAATTGCTGGACGTGAGTAATTTATCTATTAATCATCTTCAAAAAGAATTAACTAAATAGCACTTTCCAAATAAAAATGGCAGTAGTTCTCGTGAGCGCTCAAGTTTCTGTTTTTTTTACAGCAAGTTCAACGAGACTTTCCCCAAGTCTTCCCAACGGTTCTACTTGGCACAAACACTAATTAAACACAAAAAACACAACCAAAACATAGTATAGATAAATTATTTATTTAATAACAGGAATGAAAAATATTGGGTTGACTCCCAAGAAGCGCTTTTCTTTAAAGCCTTTTTAGCTAGGCATTGATAATTTCAATGATGCTCACATGAAAGACAAGAATTAAAGCACAAAGAGAGCATCATAAAACATGTGACAAACACATCTAAGTCTAACATACTTCCTATGCATAGGCATCTTATAGGAAAACAAATTATCATGGCAAGCAAAAACTAGCATATGTATGGAAGAGGAAAGAAACAATAGTAATCTCAACATAACGAGAGGTAATTTAGTAACATGAAAATTTCTACCACCATATTTTCCTCTCTCATAATAATTATATGTAGGATCATAAGCAAATTCAACAAAATAGCTATCACATAAAATATTTTCAACACGATCCACATGCATGCAAAGTTGACACTCTTCCAAAATAGTGGGATTAACATTAACTAACGTCATGACCTCTCCAAACCCACTTTCAATCATATTGCAAACACTATTATCAATCTCATATTCATCATGGGGCTTAAATAAATTTTCAAGATCAAAAGAAGAATCACCCCAATCATGATCATTGCAACAAATAGTAGTCATAGAAAAACTAGCATCCCCAAGCTTAGGGTTTTGCATATCATTAACACAACTGACATTAAGAGAATTTATAGTAACATCATTGCAATCATGCTTTTCATCGAAGGAACTGTCAAATATGGGTGCAATAGCAACGATCTCATTTTTAACAGAAGGAACTATAGCAAATTCATCTTCACAAATATTGGCATCATGGTCACAAGAATAGCAAGCATCATGTTCATCAAGGGATATTTCAACCAAATCATCGGAATCATCATTATCTATAGATTCATGCATATCATTATTTTCTTCCAAAGCAACAGTCATTCTTTCAATAAATTCTTGGACATAGACATTATGAGCAAAGTTTTCATTGCAATATTTAAGTATGACGGAATTTTCAGATTTATTGAGAGTAAAATCATACTTTTCAATCAAAGAAGCAACTTCATGAGCACCCTTAAAAACGACAAATTCTTCAATTTGTTTGATATCATAGTAACTATAAACACCCTTTGCATAAGAAGATAAGATTTCATTATCATTGAACTCACATAGGTAGGGAAGATGTTTTTTAGGGTTCTTAGAGCAACAAGTAAAATCACAAATTTCACAAAGATTCCAAGCATAGCACAGCAAACTATTTATATGATACCATAAGAGCTTCCCTTTTTTAGACAAATGATGATGCACAAAATGAGCATGCTCATCTAAAGATTTCCCATCAACTAGGCTAGTTGGGGTTTCAGCACGAGCACATAAGGATCGAAGATGATCCAAGTAGATCACTATAAGTGGATCCATAACAATAGATTATTAGCAAGCAAAGATGCAAGCAAATGGAAGGCACATGGTAACACAAGCAAACAAGCAAAAGAGGCAAATAGAGAGGGAGGATAGAGAGAGAGGGCGAATAAAACGGCAAGGGTGAAGTGGGGGAGAGGAAAATGAGAGGCAAATGGCAAATAATGTAATGCGGGAGATAAGGGTATGTGATGGGTACTTGGTATGTTGACTTTTGCATAGACCTCCCCGGCAACGGCGCCAGAAATCCTTCTTGCTACCTCTTGAGCACTGCGTTGGTTTTCCCCGAAGAGGAAGGGATGATGCAGTAAAGTAGCGTAAGTATTTCCCTTAGTTTTTGAGAACTAAGGTATCAATCCAGTAGGAGGCTACGAGCGAGTGCCTCGCACCTGCACAAAACAAATAAATCCTCGCAACCAACGCAAATAGGGGTTGTCAATCCCTATAAGGCCACTTACGAGAGTGAGATCTGATAGATATGATAAGATAATATTTTTGGTATTTTTATGATAAAAGATGCAAAGTAAAATAAAGGCAAAGTAAATAGCAAAGGAAATAACTAAGTAATAAGAGATCAATATGATAAAGATAGACCAGGGGGCCATAGGTTTCAGTAGTGGCTTCTCTCAAGAGCATAAGTATTCTACGGTGGGTGAACAAATTACTGTTGAGCAATTGACAGAATTGAGCATAGTTATGAGAATATCTAGGTATGATCATGTATATAGGCATCACGTCTGAGACAAGTAGACTGACTCCTGCCTGCATCTACTACTATTACTCCACTCATCGACCGCTATCCAGCATGCATCTAGAGTATTAAGTTAAAAACAGAGTAACACCTTAAGCAAGATGACATGATGTAGAGGGATAGACTCATGCAATATGAAGAAAACCCCATCTTATTATCCTCGATGGCAACAATACAATACGTGCCTTGCTGCCCTTACTGTCACCGGGAAAGGACACCGCAAGATTGAACCCAAAGCTAAGCACTTCTCCCATTGCAAGAAAGATCAATCTAGTAGGCCAAACCAAACCGATAATTCGAAGAGACTTGCAAAGATAACCAATCATACATAAAAGAATTCAGAGAAGATTCAAATATTATTCATAGATAGACTTGATCATAAACCGACAATTCATCAGTCTCAACAAACACACCGCAAAAATAAGATTACATCGAATAGATCTCCACAGGGAGGGGGAGAACATTGTATTGAGATCCAAAAAGAGAGAAGAAGCCATCTAGCTACTCACTATGGACCCATAGGTCTGAGGTGAACTACTCACACTTCATCGGAGGGGCTATGGTGTTGATGTAGAAGCCCTCCGTGATCGATGCCCCCTCCGTCGGAGCTCCGGAATAGGCCCCAAGATGAGATCTCGTGGATACAGAAAGTTGCGGTGGTGGAATTAGGGTTTTGGCTCCGTATCTGATCGTTTGGGGTACGTAGGTATATATAGAAGGAAGGAGTACGTCGGTGGAGCAACAGGGGGCCCACGAGGGTGGAGGGTGCGCCTGGTGGGGGTGGGCGTGCCCCCCTACCTCGTGGCCTCCTATTTCCTTTCTTGACGTAGGGTCCAAGTCTCTCTGCTCTTATTCGTTGAGAAAATCACGTTCCCGAAGGTTTCATTCCTTTTGGACTCCGTTTGATATTCCTTTTCTTCGAAACCCTAAAACAGGCAAAAAACAACAATTCTGGGCTGGGCCTCCGGTCAATAGGTTAGTCCCAAAAATAATATAAAAGTGGATAATAAAGCCCAATAATGTCCAAAACAGTAGATAATATAGCATGGAGCAATCAAAAATATATAGATACGTTGGAGACGTATCACTGCCTGGGCCGCAGCTCCCGAATTCAGATCCGGGCCCCCAATGCGGCTTACCTCCTGGCAGGAGAAGAGCCTGGATTGGTCTTTGTCGGATGAGCTGACAGTGCTTCAGACGCGCATCAGGAGCATGCTGGACAAGAATGTCAAGCTTGTCTATGTGATTCAGGTGATGCTAATTCGCCGGATCCTTCCATGCTAGAACCGGGCTTGCCATCTATGGGAGTTCGATCGGGCCGAGCACAAGACCTTGCGACAATTCTTCGTCACTACGCAAGAAGATATCTGGAAGGTGCTCTTCAAGGCCAACGAGACGTGGTCGGAGACAACCGAGGACCGCGGGCACGCCCTGACCCATCCTGCCAGTTCGGTAAGTTTTCCGTGCTTTCAAGGTGTATCCCTGTCTTGCTTTCTCAAGGAGGATGTTCCAACTTCCCTATTTTCCTTTTCAGGGTTGGACAAAGAAGGCGGAGCAGATTTGGTGTTCGGCTCCGCTGCCCGTGGAACCAGCCATCCCGCTTTTGACGAAGATGCTCATTCCGGCGCCCTATGTGGTGCCGGAGAAGAAGGCCAAGGGGACTAGAGGAGGCCTCCCTCCCAAGGTTACTTCAGACATGGCGTCCGAAGACGCCGAAACTCACTTCGCCGCCGAAGACGACGAGGAGGAGGGAGAGGAGGAAGGAAGCAACTCCCCCCTCCCAGAGGAGGGAAGGAAAAGGGCAGCATCCATAGATCTGGAAGCGGAGGAGTCCAAGAAGGGAAAGGCTTCCCTCATGGATAGCTCCGCGTGGGACGTCGATAGCAGCCCAGAACGACGCCCTCGAGATAAGCCCCTGGCCGAATTGTGAGTAGCCGAAGACCCTGATGCATTCATATATCCTCCTCTTTTACTTCATAATTTTAACATGTCGAATCATGCACTTGCAGTCCGGCTCGTTCTGCCCTTGAGTGATCCGCATCTTCAGGGAACTTGCTGGACCCGGAGGTGATGGACAGCGGGTCTCTTCCAATGGCCTCCTGTCCCAGGGCCATGGATGTAGCGACCAGGCCTCAAACAGTCTGATCTCTGTGCTTCAGTGTCATCCCCGGATCAGTAATGCTGACACGCAAAGTACTTGAAGGATTTATAATAGAGTAGCAATCACACACTTATTACAATGAGTGTCTCAAAAGAGAACTTATTACAAATAATATGGCTTAAGGCCATCTAATAACGATAACAGTGGAAGGCTTGGAAGATAAGTGAGTCCATCAACTCCAACGGCATCACTGAGTATAGAACCATGACCTAAAGGCACCTTACTCGTCGTCTGAAAAGTCCGCAACATGAACGTTGCAGCCCGAAAACGGGTCAGCACATGGAATATGCTGGCAATGTAACACATAGAGAGCAATGAACAGAAATAGGCTATACTACATGCATATATGGCTGGTGGAAAGCTCTATGGTTACAGTTTTGCGTAAAGCCAATTTTTCCTTACTGCAAAGGAATAAATTTTATTTAACTATCATGGTGGTTGTTAAACATTGACAGTGTAGACACCCTCTTAATCCCAATTAAACATCGTCATTAAAACCCAACAAAATTGATTTAAAGTAACATGATGAGATTCACATGATAATCCAAGTACTAGATACTCAAGACGTCCATAACCGGGGACACGGCTAATCATGATTAGTTTATACACTCTGCAGAGGTTTGCGCACTTTTCCCCACAAGACTCGATCTCCTCCGTTGTATTTCTCGCACTGCATGATGTTTGAGAAGCGGATGAGCGAGACATAGTCTTTCAGAAGCGCTAGCACCTTACGATCGGGTAGACCGTTACACCTACTTTTCCCTACATTTGCTAGTCTACCACTGTAAGAGTTCACACGACTTAATCAACTATGCTAGAGCCCATAGTAGCTTGTGGCTGCACACGGAAGTTTCTAGCATGAATAATCTCATGATCCCTTTGAGCCTGGGTGGCGGTCCATAAAGAAAAATAGGCAATCGCTGGAATACCCAGGTGCCTCAATCC
Source organism: Triticum dicoccoides (assembly GCF_002162155.2). Lineage (NCBI taxonomy): Eukaryota > Viridiplantae > Streptophyta > Magnoliopsida > Poales > Poaceae > Triticum > Triticum dicoccoides. The sequence goes on from NC_041386.1 coordinate 21,979,205, forward strand.
ACCCAGATGTGTATTAAAGTTGCCACCTTAAATAAACCATTAATTAACAATCTCACATCTGTCATGGATACACTCACCCAATCCACGTCTACTAGCATAGCATGGCAATATAAGCAAACGTAGAAGTAACTCCCAAGGGTTTGATAATAAAACAGGTAATAGGTACTACCTCATCTACATCCCAAAGCCCACAATTTAATTAGATCCTAATCATACAATGTTTGAGGATTGATCTAATGCAATAAAACTGGGTAGTAGAAGGTATGATCAAAGTGTTACTTGCCTTGCTGATGATCCGTGAAACCTAGAGATTCGAAGTAGCAAGCGGTGCACTCTGGGTACTCTAACGCAAACAAACAAACAAACAAGCATACAATAAGTACTCATCTAATGCACAGGTAAAACTCAAATAAGAGATATAACCAGAAAGTTCAACTTAAGAACTCTGGTTTGCAAAAAGAAACAAATCAAACGAAACGACGGAAGGCAAACGGCGAAAGAAACAAGCTTCATTTACTAATCTGGACCTAAGTCAAATTTTACAGAAGCAAAAACTTGTTTGAGTTGGTTAAACGGAAAGAGGGTTTCAAGACGAAACTCTAGGCGCTTGAATCGCCTGATTCCGATAAACGAGCAAAAAGTTAAACTAAAACGAAAATCAGATCAGAAATCGCGATCAGAAATAATCGCGGAAAAATCCGAGAAAAAGAAAACGATGAACAGGCTAACGAACGAACATTCGCTGTCTGCGGCTAAACGACGAATACCATTTGTAAAAATGAACGAAAAAGCGGCTATTCGCTAAATAACTAAATCGAAGAAAATAAACCGAACCGGATCTAAAAAAACGGATCTAGGTTTTCAAAAAAAAAACTGATCGGTTTTCTTTGCGAAAACCGAGGCAACGGCGGCTACCTCGGGCGGCTCCGGCGAGACGACGGCGGCGGCGGCGCGGCTCCGGTGCAGCGGCGCGGGACGGTGGGTGGCGGCGGCGAGCGGCGAGGCAAGGGGCGGCGGCGGCGGACTTGCGCGGCGGCGGCGGCTGGCGGCGTGCGGATCGAGGCGAGCGGCGGCTAGGGTTTTGGGGGCTAGGGCGGCTGGCTCGGGCCCTCGCGGCTTTAAAGGCCGGCCGGGCCAAGTGTGCTAGTCGAACACGGCCCGGTTAGGTCGGTCCATTTTTTTAAATAATTTGACGTGCGGAAAAAGAAAGAAAAGAAATACTAAAAGGACTCCAAAAATCCCGAAATAAATTTTCCCCGACTTCTAAAAACAAGCTGGACAAAGTGAACATTTATTTGGGGCCTAAATGCAATTCTGAAAAACTCATATTTTTTCCTAACTCTAAATAAAACAGCGAAAAACTCCAGAATAAAATCTGATTTGATTTTTTATTAAATCCTCAATATTCCTCTAAATTTGGGAAAGCCATTTTATTCCCTCTCACTAATTTTTATAATTGGAATTATTGAAGATAAAATAATTAAATCAAATGATCCTATTTTCAAAATTTGAGAAAACCCCAAATATGAAAATAACGAAATCCCCAACTCTCTCCGTGGGTCCTTGAGTTGCGTAGGATTTCTAGGATCAACCAAAAGCAAATAAAATATGATATGCAATGATGATCTAATGTATAACATTCCAAATATAAAATTTTGGATGTTACAAACCTACCCCCCTTAAGATGAATCTCGCCCTCGAGATTCGTGTTGGCTAGAAAATAGGTGAGGGTGGTCCTTCAGCAGATCCTCCTCTCGCTCCCAGGTGGCTTCATCCTCGGTGTGGTGGCTCCACTGAACTTTACAAAACCTGATAACCTTGCTGTGGGTGACTCGGCTGGCATATTCGAGAATCTTGACTGGTTTCTCCTCATAGGTTAAATCACTATCCAACTGAATTGCTTCAAGCGGCACTGTATCTCTTAGTGGTATATCAGCCATCTCTGCGTGGCACTTTTTCAACTGGGAAATGTGGGACACGTCGTGAACTCCTAACAATCCTTCGGGCAACTCCAACTTGTAAGCAACTTCTCCCATACGCTCCAAAACTTTGTATGGTCCCACAAAACGTGGCGCTAACTTTCCCTTAACTCCAAAGCGCTTAACTCCTCGAAGTGGAGATACACGAAGATAAACTCTATCTCCGGCTTCGTAAACTATCTCCTTGTGTTTAGAATCTGCATAGTTCTTCTACCTGGACTGGGCTACCTTGAGCCTATCACGAATCAACTTCACTTTCAGTTCAGACTCCTTAATCAAATCTGGTCCAAACAACTGGCGGTCTCCAACTTCGTCCCACGACAATGGTGTTCTGCACCTTCTTCCGTACAAGGCTTCAAAAGGGGCCATCTTCAAACTAGATTGATAACTATTGTTGTAAGAGAACTCCGCATATGGCAAATTGTCATCCCAACCGGATCCATAATCTAGCGCACAAGCTCTCAGCATATCCTCCAAAATCTGATTGACTCTCTCGGTCTGTCCATCGGTCTACGGATGAAAAGCTGTACTAAACTCTAGTCTAGTACCCAAAGTTTCGTGTAACTGATTCCAAAACTTTGAGGTAAACTGGGTTCCTCTATCTGATACAATGCTCCTAGGAACTCCATGCAGACATACGATCCTGGTCATGTATATCTTTGCCAACTTAGCACTGGTGTAAGTGGTCTTCACGGGGATGAAATGAGCTACCTTCGTCAAGCGATCGACTACAACCCATATCGAGTCATAGCCTGAGCTGGTCCTGGGTAATCCCATGATAAAATCCATGCCAAGCTTATCCCACTTCCATTCGGGTATCGGCAATGGCTGTAGCAATCCTGCTGGCTTCTGATGCTCTGCCTTTACTCTCTGACATACATCACAAACGACTACATACTCTGCAATATCCTTCTTCATTCCGGTCCACCAGAAAGTGTCTTTCAAATCCAAATACATCTTGGTATTTCCTGGGTGAATCGAGTACGGCGAATCATGGGCCTCTTGCAAAATTAACTTCCTAATCTCCGGGTCATTGGGCACATAAACTCGGTCCTCAAACCATAAGGTATCGTGTTCATCCTCACGAAATCCTTTAGCTTTTCACTTGCTCATCTTCTCCTTAATAGAGGCAATCTCCTTGTCGGTCTTCTGAGCTTCTCTGATCTTATCCATAAGAGTGGACTGTATCTCCAATGCTGCTACATAGCCTCTTGGAACTATCTCCAAACATAGCTCGCGAAGATACTCGACTAACTCCTTTGGTAAATCTCCGGTCATTAGTGTGTTGACATGGCTCTTGTGGCTCAACGCATCAGCTACTACGTTAGCCTTTCCGGGATGATAATGTAATCTCATATCATAATCCTTGATGAGCTCCAACCATCTTTCTTTGTTTGAGATTCAACTCCTTCTGAGTGAAGACGTACTTCAAACTCTTGTGATCCGTGTATACCTCACAATGGTTTCCAATGAGAAAATGTCTCCAAGTCTTCAATGCATGCACTATGGTTGCTAACTCCAAATCATGTGTAGCATAATTCAACTCATGGGGCTTAAGCTGTCGTGAAGCATACGAAACAACTCTTCCCTCCTGCATAAGCACTACTCCAAGTCCTCGACGTGAAGCGTCGCAATACACCTCATAATCCTTGCGCTGATCTGGCAGAATCAACACTGGCGAGGTAACCAAACGTTTCTTCAACTCCTGGAAACTGGCTTCACATTCCTCAGTCCAATTGAACTTGGTATCCTTCTTCAACAACTCCATCGTGGGTTTTGCAATCTTCGAGAAATTTTCAATGAATCTCCGGTAGTATCCTGCGAGTCCAAGAAAACTCCAGATCTCTCCAACTGTTGTAGGGGCTTCCCAATTTGTCACAGTGACAACCTTGGTGGGATCTACTGCTATTCCTTCTCCAGATATAACATGTTCGAGGAATCCAACTTCCTTCAACCAAAACTCACATTTGCTGAACTTGGCGTATAACTGATGTTCTCTGATCTTACCAAGTACCAAACGCAAATGTTCTTTATGTTCTTCTTCACTCTTCGAGTAAACCAGAATATCATCAATGAATACTACGATGAACTTATCCAAAAACTCCATAAACACTTTGTTCATCATGTTCATAAAATAAGCAGGTGCGTTAGTCAGACCAAATGACATAACCGTATACTCATACATCCCGTACCTCGTAGTAAAAGCTGTCTTAGGTATGTCCTGCTCTCGAATCTTCAATTGGTGGTACCCTGATCGCAAATCGATCTTGGAAAATACCTTTGCTCCTTGCAATTGGTCAAACAGATCATTGATCATCGGCAGTGGGTACTTATTCTTGATCGTCACTTCATTCAATCCTCGATAATCAACAACCATCCTTAACGATCCATCCTTCTTTTCCACTAGAAGTATTGGTGATCCCCAAGGTGACGAACTTGGACGAATATATCCCTTATCCAGTAACTCCTTAATCTGCTTCTTAATCTCCTCCAAATCCTTTGCGGGCATTCTATACGATCTCTTAGATATTGGTCCTGTGCCTGGCAAAAGCTCAATCAAAAACTCAATGTCTCTATCCAGTGGCATGCCTGGCAACTCTTCTGGAAATACATCGGAAAATCCTTTACCACCGGTACTTCCTCCTGTACAACTCCTGTTAAGGAATTTACTTGAGTCCTATTCGGCACATGCCGTGATACATACTTGATCCTTCTTCCTTTTGGGGTGGTAAGCAGAATTGACTTACTAGCGCAATCGATGTTTCCTCCATACATGGACATCCAATCCATACCTAGAATCACATCCAAACCTTGAGATTCCAGAATGATAAAATCCGAGGGGAAGACATGCCTACCTATACACAATGGCACTTGAAAACATCCTTTACTGGCCATATACTCCGCTCCTGGTGAGCTTACTAACATATGTGTTCTAAGAACCTTGGTGGGTAGCTTATACTTATCCATGAATCCCCTTGATATGTATGAATGCGATGCACCAGTATCGAAAAGAACGATTGCAGTAAATGACTTAACCAAAAACTTAGCTATTACTGCATATGGCTGGGCTTCAACCTCCTCCATGTTAACGTGGTTCACCTGTCCCCTATTGAAAGGGTTCGGCTTCTTCCCAGAGCTTCCATTTCCATTTCCATTCTGGGCTTCAGGACATTCATTGGCATAATGTCCGGTCTTCTGACACTTATAACAAGTGACTTGGCTCAGGTCTCTCTTGGCTAGGGTTGATGGGTTGGTACGGTTCTGACCATTGCTTCTCCCATTCCCATTACCGTTCTTGGGGCCATTATGATTATGCAAACTCCCTCCTCCATTGGTATGCTGAAAATGTCCTCCCGATTTGGGGGTAAAACATGGCTTCTGCTGAGCTCCTGAATTGTACTTCCCTTGTCCATACTTCCTCTTGCGGTTCTCAATCTATTGCTGCTTCCCTTCAATCATAAGAGCACGATCTACCAACTCCTGGTAGTTGTTGAAAGTTGCTACCATCAACTACATGCCCAACTCATCATTCAGTCCTTCCAGAAACTTCTCCTGCTTAGCTGCATCCGTAGCAACGTCATCCGGGGCATAACGTGCTAAATTACTACAATCATCCACGTATTGGCCAACTGTCCGTCCTCCTTGGCGCAAGTTACGAAACTCACGCTTCTTCATGGCCATAGCTCCTGCTGAAACATGTGCAGTACGGAAAGCCTGCCGAAATTGGTCACATGTCACCATGGCTATAGGGTAGGTGACCGTGTAATTTTCCCACCATGATGCTGCTGGTCCATCCAACTGATGTGCGGTAAAGCACACCTTCTCAGCATCAGTACATCCTGTAGTGGTTAACTCCCTTCCAATCTTGCGGAGCCAATCATCTGCTACCATAGGCTCAGTGCTACTGGAGAACACCAGCAGATTCAGTCTAAGGAAACGGGTTAAGTGATCAACAGGTGGTGGTGGTGGGTTGTTGTTGTTGTTGTTCCCATGATTCTGATTCTGAACTAGCAACTGCAGCAACGCATTCTGCTGCTGGATCAACCGAGTGAGCTCCGGTGGAAAGGCAAATCCATTGTCACGTCTCGGAGGCATCTGATGGGTTTAGAGGGGAGAGATTTAGAATAGAATGAGGTCTAATGAGAAAACACTACCCATATGCACATGAGACAAACACAAACATTTCACTCAATCAATCAAGGGCATACAATCAATCTAGAACTATTGCGAAAGTGCTCGGACTACTCTATTTACATGGTGGAATACTACTACTGATTTGGTGGTCTACTAGAAATATTCCTCGGTTGCAGACTCCATGATATCTGCTCCAGCTTCGTCTTCATAGTCATCATCGCTCAGGTCAGAGTCGGTGTCGTCAGTGATGATGTAGTCTTCCGGGCGAATCCCCTTGGGTTCTTCGTCTTCTTCTACTGGTGTAGGGTCTCCCATGAATATTCCGATCTTCTTAATTAGGTCATCATTCTTCTCCACTAGTACGACGATTTCCTCCTCATAATCTTCACGTGTAGCCTTGAGTTCTTCCTCCAGCTCTGTGATTCTTGTCATTGCCTTCTTCAGATCTATCACGTCTATGCACATCTAGTTCTCCTGATGTCAAATGTGCTGGTTTAACTCCTGGATAAAAGCTGCGATTGATCTATCCTTCTTGGTGCTGATCATCTCCCAGTGCTCATCTCGGCACCCACAAATCTGGTAGATAGTATCCTTGAGATCATTGCCGTAAACTTCTCCAATACGTCCCATGGCGATGTGGGCTGCCATGCTCTTTCCTAGACTCCAAGTTGGTGCATCAAAGGAAAACTCTATGGGCTCGGTGACTGGTGCGAACGTCCTTCCTGGAACTTGAACTTGAATCATCCAACGCTCCTCCTCGGGTAAAGTGGCGTTGTAGGTCCCGGTGAAGCTTGGTACTCCGATGTTCAGGTACTTAGTGACTTCCTTCAGTGGCGTCCAAAGGGTGTATCTTCATCCGGTTGCGTGAACTTTTTCCTTGCATCCGCCATCCTAAAAGAGTAGAAAAGATGAGGAGTCAGAAATGGGAAGAGTGAGTAGTGATCTAGGGCTTTAGCCTAGTGGTCGCGTCCTACAGTCAGCGTGTGCTCTGATATCATCTTGTAGCGACCAAACCTCAAACAGTCTGATCTCTGTGCTTCAGTGTCATCCCTGGATCAGTAATGCTGACACGCACAGTACTTGAAGGATTTATAATAGAGTAGCAATCACACACTTATTACAACGAGTGTCTCAAAAGAGAACTTATTACAAATAATATGGCTTAAGGCCATTTAATAACGATGACAGCGGAAGGCTTAGAAGATAAGTGAGTCCATCAACTCCAACGGCATCACTGAGTATAGAACCACGACCTAAAGGCACCTTACTCGCCGTCTGAAAAGTCTGCAACATGAACGTTGCAGCCTGAAAATGGGTCAGCACATGGAATATGCTGGCAATTTAACACATAGAGAGCAATGAACAGAAATAGGCTATACTACATGCATATATGGCTGGTGGAAAGCTCTATGGTTACAGTTTTGCGTAAAGCCAATTTTTCCCTAATGCAAAGGAATACATTTTATTTAACTATCATGGTGGTTGTTAAACATTGAGAGTGTAGACACCCTCTCAATCCCAATTAAACATCATCATTAAAACCCAACAAAATTGATTTAAAGTAACATGATGAGATTCACATGATAATCCAAGTACTAGATACTCAAGAGATCCATAACCGGGGACACGGCTAATCATGATTAGTTTATACACTCTGCAGAGGTTTGCGCACTTTTCCGCACAAGACTCGATCTCCTCCGTTGTATTTCTCGCACTACATGATATTTGAGAAGCGGATGACTGAGACATAGTCTTTCAGAAGCGCTATCACCTTATGGTCAGGTAGACCGTTACACCTACTTTCCCCTACATCTGCTAGTCTACCACTGTAAGAGTTCGCATGACTTAATCAACTATGCTAGAGCCCATAGTAGCTTGTGGCTGCACACGGAAGTTTCTAGCATGAATAATCTCATTGTTGAGGCATATCTCTCTCGATGTGGTTTTGGTGATTGATGGCAACGTGTTTGCGGACTAATCGTGTGCTTTGAGTATTTTAGAGATTCATCCTTGGCACGAGACGATTTCTTCCCCTCGGAGTGTCATTCAAGATGGTGTAGCTCTTTCGTTTCTCTTTCGGTGGACTAGTTGCGTAGAGGGCACCGTACTATCAAGAGGGGGTCCGCTGGGGTATTGCTTGGGTGGAATCAACTCGTACACATCTGCTTCTCACCCTCAGAGCTCTTCTGCTTCGTTGGAGAGATCTTTTCTCTCTTGTGTGTCTTGTCTGGTCCCAGCGGTAGTATCGTGCTACCCAGCGGTAGTACCACTGAGGGGTCAGAAGTGGCAGTACCGCTCCGTAGCGGTAGTACCGCCGATGACTCCGCAGCAGTACTATCGTTGGCCTGCCTGGCCCTACCGCCTCGACTTTAGCTTCGATGGAGAGATCTTTTCTCTCTTGTCTGGATCCCAGCGGTAGTACCGTGCTACCCAGCGGTAGTACCGCTGAGGGGTCACAAGCGGTAGTACCGCCGGTGACTCCGCAGCTGTACTACCGCTGGCCTGTCTGGCTCCTACCGCCTCGACTCGAGGGCTCTTTTTCTCGTGTCGGGTTTTGTGGCACTAGTTGCGGCAGTAGAGGCGGTAGTACCGCTTCGCAGCGGTAGTACCGCCCTTACCACCGCGGTAGTACCGCTCTGGGTCCAGGTCCCCGCTTCTCTTCTCTACGCGGCAGTACTGCTAGTTGGAGCGGCAGTACCGCTGGCTCAGCGGTAGTACCGCCGCCCCCAAGCGGTACTACCGCCCTCTGTGGGGCTGTTTAGTGGGGCAACAGTTGGATTGTTGCCCCCACTATAAAAGGGGGTCCCCTTCTTCCCTGTTGACCTACCTCTCCCCACTCAAGCTCCATTAATGCTCCAAGCTCCATTTTCGCCCGATCTGTCTCTCTAGCCAATCAAACTTGTTGATTTGCTTGGGAGTGGTTGAGAAGGCCCCGATCTACACTTCCACCAAGAGATTTTCGATTTCCCCACCTATCCCTAGAGGATCTTGTTACTCTTGGGTGTTTGAGCACCCTAGACAGTTGAGGTCACCACGGAGCCATAGTCCATTGTGGTGAAGCTTCATGGTATTGTTGGGAGCCTCCGATTAAGTTGTGGAGATTGCCCCAACCTTGTTTGTAAAGGTCCGGTCGCCGCCTTCAAGGGCACCAATAGTGGAATCACGGCATCTCGCATTGTGTGAGGGCGTGAGGAGAATACGGTGGCCCTAGTGGCTTCTTGGGGAGCATTGTGCCTCCACACCGCTCTAACTGAGACGTACTTCCCCTCAAAAGGAAGGAACTTCGGTAACACGTCCTCATCTTCACCGGATCCACTCTTGGTTATTTCTTACCTTTACTTGTGCAAGCTCTTTAGTGTTACTTCTCTTACTTGCTTGTTTGTTTGTTGTTATTGCATCATATAGGTTGCTCACCTAGTTGCACATCTAGACAACCTACTTTGATGCAAAGCTTAATTTGGTAAAGAAAAGTTAAAAATTGTTAGTTGCCTATTCACCCTCCCCCTCTAGCCAACCATATCGATCCTTTCAATTGGTATCAGAGCCTCGTCTCTTTATTAAGGACTTTACCGTCCGAAGAGTATGGTTGATACCGTAGACGGTGTGGAGGAACACTCCGGTGTGAATTCGATCTCGTCTACGGGCGATGGGGGAACCTCGGTCTCTCGTGAGGAGTTCAATGTGGCCTTGGTGACATTGAAAACCTCCATGACGACCGAGGTTGAAAGCATGTTTACTAAATTCCTTGAAGGGCTTAAACTATCCACCGCACCGTTGAAAGTGGGTTGTCCCACCGACAAGGTGACGGATGCTACCTCCGATAAGGGGGGGGGGGGCTAGTAGCGAAAAGGCTCCTTCTTCTAGTGGTAAGAATGGCACCGACATCTTTGCTCATGTGGAACCACCACTTGTTTATGGTGGACCGGTTCCTTCCAATCATTTGAATCATGCCAGTCCTCCCCCTAAGATTGTGAAAAATGAGGACTTTGATTCTTGGGTTTACCGCTTTAAACATCATTTAAATCATGTGAACACTAATCTTTGGAGAATCATTGAAGAAGGTTTCTATCCGCATGATCCAAGCAACTTCACTCCTCGAGAAGCCGCGGATAATCAATTCAATGAGAATGCCCTCTTCATCATTCAAGATGCAATTCCACCCGAAGATCTACCTCATCTTCGGCCCTTCGCCTTGGCCAAAGACGCATGGCTTTGTGTTGTCTAACTCTGCCGGGGAAGCACAAGCATTCAACGCTCCAACTATGAAGTGGTGCAAGATGAGGCCGATGAGTTTGCAAAGAAGATGAAGAACCTTGTGAGCTTTATCGGAGAGTAACCAAACTCGCGGTCTCACTCCGAGATCACGGGAGCAAGGACACGGATGACAATTGGATCAAGCACAAATTCCTCAAGGCAGTGATGCCCTACCACAAGGCCATGTCCTCCGTCATTCGTCAAAGGCCGGACTTCCACACTTTGACCTCAAGCGAAGTGTTGGATGAGTTTGTGGCCATGAACATTTTGGACAAGACCGCCAACAATGTGGTGCTTCGTTCTCAAAGGGCAAAGAAGCCCAACCTTGCATTAAAGGCCAAGCTCTGCGTTGAAGAAGAAGAATAGGAAGAAGAGGAGAGCAATCCCGAAGATACAAAGTATGCATATCATGAACACATGGCACTTGCTTCAAGGCAATTTTGGAGCAAGAAAAACTCAAGGCCAAACTTTAACAAAAACAACTCAAGTAGCACGAAGAGCAAGCAACGTGTAAGGACTTGCTACAATTGTGGCAATGTGAGTCATTTTGTTGTGGAGTGCCCATATGAGAAGAGGGAAGACAATGGTGGCAAGCTCATCCGAAAGGACAAGGCCAAGTCTTCCCCAACAAGAGCAACTTCACCAAGAAGACCCCCCCCAAGGCATTTGTGGTACAAGAAGAGTACAATGAGGATGATGATGATGATGAAGATGGTGAGTCGGTTGCCATGGCCTCTATTGCCATTGCGACGACTCCACAGGTGTCTCTCTTCGACTCACCCAATGAGAGCATCACCGCCAAGTGCCTCATGGCTAAAGCCACCAACAAGGTAACCTCTAACATCAAAACTACCATCATTAATCATCCTTCTTCGACGGATACCATTGATGAACATGAGGGAGCTAATGTGGAGGTGAATGAGTTTGATGCCTTTATGGGCAAACTTAAGGGTAAATCCAAGAAGCACTTTGTTGCTATCTTGGAACAACTTGCTGAAGCCAATGACATGATCGAGGCTCACGAAGATACCATCTCTAAGATGGAAGGGCATAGTCGTGACTATGTCAATGAGATCTTGGATCTTTCCAATGCTCTTGAGGAAGAGCGTGGTCTTCGTTTGGCTCTTGAGGAGTCACACAACATTGATCATGCTAAGTTAAAGAAAGATTGTGATCATGCTCTCATTGTGTCTCGTGTGCTAAAATCCGAGAAGGCCGAACTTGAGGTTGATCTTGCCAGACTCAAAGAGGAGTTTGATCTACTTGACAAGGCTCACAAGGTCTTGAAGGGTACTCATGCTAGCCTCAAAGAGTCTCATGATCAACTTCAAGTAAAGCTAACCAAGGAAAAAGCCACTTTTCCTCGTATGATGTTAATTGATAATGCAAATGCTACTAACCCGTGTTGTGAGCATGTGCATCTTGTTGAGGAGAACGCTAAGCTAAAGGTGCAACTTGACAAAGGTCTTGCGTCTTGCATACAAGGCAAGAAGAACCTCAACGACCTCTTGACCAACCAAAAGGGAGTTGTGGCCAAGGAAGGGATTGGGTACGTGCCCAAGTCCAAGAACAAGAAGAAGAATGACAAGATCAAATGACCTCCTCCTCTCATGCAAACCTTTGTGAAGGAGGGAGAGAGTGCTTCCAAGGAGAAGAAGGATAATGCGAAGGGTGGCTGTGTAAAAAGGGCAATGCCACTCCTCCCATCAAACCGGTGACTTTAATCCTTCTTATGTGTTATGTCGGGCTAGTGATGGGCATGTCTATGCCAAATTTGTTGGTTCCCCTCATGAGTACATTGAATGGTCTATTTGGGTTCCAAAGACCCTTGTTACTAACATCAAAGGACCCATTACAAAATGGGTACCTAAAACCAAGCATTGATCTCTTGTAGGTGTTTACTTACGGTGGGGGATCATGGTTGCTCGATAGCGGAGCCAGAAATCATATGACCGGAAGCAAGGACTTGGTGGTGGACGTGCACATGATTCCATCTATGCCCACCAATGTCGAGTGGGGTGACACCTCATCTTCTAAGGTATTGGGACTTGGCAAGGTAGTCATTTCTCATGATCTCACGATCGAGAAGGTCATCCTTGTTGAGTCCCTTGCATACAATTTACTTTCCGTTTGTCAACTTGCAATCATGGGCTTTGCCACTTTCTTTGATATCGATACTATGGCCCTCTTGTGGAGCAAGACTCTTAAAGTAGCCTTTGTTGGGCATGTCGAGAACAGTCTATATGTGATTAACTTTTCGGAGTGACCCACTAAGACCGCGACATGCCTAATGGCTAAAGTTGATGTGGGGTGGCTTTGGCATCGCCGTCTAGCCCATGTCAATATGAGATCTTTGCAAAGTCTTCTCAAGGGGGACCATGTCCGTGGACTAACAAATGTTAGTTTTGCTAAAGATCATGCTTGCAGTGCTTGTATCGAAGGAAAGCTACATGAGAAGGCTCACCCTCCCACGACTATCATTTACTCAAAGAGGCCTTTGGAGCTCCTTCACTTGGATCTCTTTGGGCCTCCATCCTTCGATAGTCTTGGGGGTAGGAAGTATTGCTTGGTGATTGTGGATGACTACTCAAGATACACTTGGGTGTATTTCTTCAAGAGGAAGAGCGAGACCCAACAAACCATAATTGACTTTGCAAATGAAGCACAACGTCAACACAATACAAAGATCTTGACAATAAGAAGTGACAACGACACCGAATTCAAGAACTACACCTTGGATGAGTTTCTTAGTGATGAGGGGATCAAGCATCAATATTCCGCACCTTACACCCCTCAACAAAACGGTGTTGCGGAGAGGAAGAACCAGACGTTGATGGATGCGGCAAGGACCATGATGGCGGAGTTCAAGTCTCCATACAACTTTTGGGCCGAAGCCATCAACACCGCGTGTCATGCATCCAATTGGCTCTACCTCCGCAAAGGCTTGAACAAGACTCCATATGAGATACTCACCGGTAACAAGCCCAACCTCAAGTACTTTCGGGTGTTCAGGTGTAAGTGTTTCATTCTCAAGAAAGGTGTTCGGTTGTCTAAATTTGAAGCTAGAGCTTATGAGGGCATATTTGTTGGTTATGCTACAAACTCTCATGCTTACCGTGTCCTCAATAAATCTATGGGACTTATTGAGGAGACGTGTAATGTGGAGTTTGATGAAAATAACGGCTCCCAAGTGGAGCAAAGTGTCACTTGCGATGTAGGTGATGAAATTCCTCCTCAAGCCATAAGAAGAATGGGTGTTGGCTTTATCCTACCCATTGAGGAACCCCTTGTGGCCGAAGGAGAAGGACAATGCTCCACTCAAGTGGAGCCATCACCAACCCAAGGCCCACACGCTTCCGAAGAACAACATGAAGGCCCTCATCCTCAAGAACAAGACCAAGGGCAAGATCATGCTCAAGATGGTGTTGACACACCAAGTGATGCCCAAGGTCAAGTTCTCTCCTCCGAGCAAGTTCAAGAACAAGAACAAGCTCAAGACGACGCTCAAGATGATCAAGTGACCACTTCTCGTCTCACCCCCGAGGAGGAATTGGAGTGTCGTGCCGCCAAGGTTGCTTCCAAGCTCTCCACCAAGGATCATCTCATGATGAATGTGCTTGGAAGCTTAAGAAAGGGGGTAAGCACTCGTAGACAATTAGCAAACTATTGTGAGCATCACGCGTTTGTCTCGTGTGTCGAAGCCCACAAGGTCTATGAGGCTCTCAAAGATCCGGATTGGCTCAATGCCATGCATGAAGAACTCAACAACTTCGAGCGCAACAAAGTGTGGAGATTGGTGCCAAGACCGATGGGGAACCACGATGTCATTGGAACCAAGTGGATATTTAAGAACAAGCAAGATGCCCATGGGATTATCATTCGGAACAAGGCTCGTTTGGTAGCACAAGGCTACTCCCAAGTCGAGGGTATCGACTACGGTGAAACCTTTGCTCCTGTTGCTCGTCTTGAATCCATTCGCATGTTGATTGCATATGCTTCTCATCATAACTTTAAGTTACAACAAATGGATGTGAAGAGTGCTTTTCTTAATGGTCCTATTAATGAATTGGTTTATGTCAAGCAACCTCCCGGGTTCGAGGATCCTTACTTTCCCGATCATGTGTATCAAGTCGATAAGGCACTCTATGGCCTTAAACAAGCCCCACATGTGTGGTATGACCACTGAGGGAGTCCTGGATTAGGGGGTGTCTGGATGGCCGGACTATACCTTCGGCCGGACTCCTGGACTATGAAGATACAAGATTGAAGACATCGTCCCGTGTCCGGAAAGGACTTTCCTTGGCGTGGAGGGCAAGCTTGGCGATACGGATATGTAGATCTCCTACCAGTAACCGACTTGGTGTAACCCTAACCCTCTCCGGTGTCTATATAAATCGGAGGGTTTTAGTCCGTAGGACAACATACAGAACAACAATCATACCATAGGCTAGCTTCTAGGGTTTAGCCTCTCTGATCTCGTGGTAGATCTACTCTTGTACTACCCATATCATCAATATTAATCAAGCAGGACATAGGGTTTTACCTCCATCAAGAGGTCCAAAACCTGGGTAAAACTTCGTGTCCCTTGCCTCCTGTTACCATCCGGCCTAGACGCACAGTTCAGGACCCCCTACCCGAGATCCGCTGGTTTTGACACCGACATTGGTGCTTTCATTGAGAGTTCCTTTATGTCGTCGCCATCAGGAAGGATGCCTCGCCCCGTCTTTAAAGACGACACCGTTGCTAAGGGAGCTTTGGCTGTTGGCCAAACCCTCCGGTTAGGTGGTTTTCTTATGACCGCCTGTTTGGCTTCTGCGCCGACGATGACCTCTCGAGCCATCGAAAACAATCTTCATGTCAGTTCGGAACTCGCCGAGCAGTTAGATCCAATGGAGCTCTCCTCCATAAACAAGCTCTTGGATCGCATCGCCGCCCTGGGAGTCGCTACGGATTACGACCAGATTGGGCCTAAGCCCGATCTGAGAGAGATTAACTCTCCCCAAGTCACCCATCACGTTGCCGTGGTAGAGGGACAGTGCGGCGACCCCTCATCTATCTTAAGGACTAGCTACATCCGGATTCCCGATCCCTCCAAGCCGGATACCTGCGGAGGGGAGGATATCACTCAAGACCTGAACTTAGAGTCAGGCGACGGACTGGATTCATTGGACAACATCCAGGAATCCAAATTTTCGAGTTCGGAAATTCCTCAGCCTCCGAGCCTCACATGGGTGAGGCTTCGGATTTAATTCCACCCACCCTCCCGAACATAAGCGATCTATCCCAAATCAGGCAAGAGACCGAAGAAACAGTACATCATTACTGGGCCAGATTCCTCCTGGTTAGGAACAGGATAAGGGACTGCCGCGAGGAAGACGCAATCTCACTCTTTTGCAATAATTGCACGGACAAGGGAATCCTCAACGCCATAAGTCGCCGTGATATTACACGCTTCACTGACTTGGCGTCCATTGTACAAAAGTACTGTGCGATGGAAAGCACCTGGAAAACCAAAATAAAATTTTGGGACGATCCGGCCCTGAATACAGACCCAGTCCGAAATAAAAGGGTGCATCATCGCCAGACACTTGGGTCAAACACCAAAAAGCAAAAACCCTCTACAGGGCATGGAATCATACTGGAAGGATGGCTTAATGGACCCTGTAAAATTCACAGTACAGAGGACGCCACACCAACTCACAGCCTTAGAGCATGTTGGATACTCCGGCAGGTGGCCAAAATTGGCAAAGATCTCCTAATTCCGGAGGCCACAGAAAGCCACCCCAGAGACACCAATACGGTATTAACAGTCTTAAAGACTTCCGCATCAAATAACATGCGAAAAAGGACACTCCGCAGCCTTGCCGAAGTCTACCAAGTAGCAACAATAAACCGATGGAGTGACACGGCTATTACCTTTAACGCCGGTGATGAACCTAAATTCCGAACAGCCCAGTACCAGGCGCATTGGTCCTCGGTCCAATAGTGGACGGCTTTCATCTTACCAAGGTACTCATGGACGGCGGCAGCGGATTGAACCTCATTTACGAGGAAACCCTACAAAAAATGGAAATAGACTGGAACCGCATTGAGCGAAGCAGCACAACCTTTAGAGGAATAATCCCTAGTCGGGAAGCGCGCTGTACAGGAAAAATCACACTAGATGTGGTGTTCGGCACGCCGGATAACTACAGGTCCAAAGAGGTCACGTTCCATGTGGCTTCGTTCAGCAGCGGTTATCATGCTCTGCTAGGGCGGGAAGCGTTTACAATCTTCCAAGCAATACCCCATTACGGGTACATGAAGCTCAAGATTCCTGGGCCCAACGGGATCATCACTCTCGCTAGTGATCCAGACATAGCACTCCGCGCCGAAAACAAGACAGCTGCACTGGCCCCCGAGGCACTATCCGAAGCCCTAGCGGCTGAGGAACTGACTGCGCTGCGCTCCATGGTGAATAGGGACGATGTGGTACTCGACAAAAGATCCAAGTCCACCTCCTTTAAACCGGCGGACGAAATAGTCAAATTCCAGGTCCATCCAACGGACCCCAATAAAACAGCTTCCATCGGGGCACAGTTAAACCCTGATGTAGATGTCGCACTGCGAGAGTTCCTATGAGAGAACTGGGACATTTTCGCCTGGCACCCTTCAGACATGCCAGGAATCCCACGCAGGCTGGCCGAGCACAGCTTAAATATCCAAAAAGGATTCAAACCTGTCAAGCAAGCTCTTCGGCGTTTTTCCGAACCTAAGAGACAGGCCATGGGAGAGGAGCTAGCAAAGCTATTGGAGGCCGGATTTATCAGAGATATAAAACATCCGGACTGGCTAGCAAACCTGGTGATGGTACCAAAGAAGGACAAATCCTGGCGCCTGTGCGTTGATTTTAAAGACCTTAACAAGGCTTGCCCAAAGGATCCCTTCCCCCTTCCCCGCATCGATCAAATTATCGACGCTACCGCAGGACACGATTCGTTGTGTTTCCTCGACGCATATTCCGGCTACCATCAAATCAAGATGACAGAATCAGACCAAGCCGCAACGGCATTTATCACACCATACGGCCCATTCTGCTTCAACACAATGCCCTTCGGGCTCACAAACGCCGGCGCAACATATCAGCGCATGATTCAGACATGTCTGGCAAACCAGATCGGCAAAATAGTGGAGGCATATGTAGATGATGTGGTCGTCAAAACAAGACACGTCGAATCTCTAGTAGATGACTTGAGGGTCACATTTGATAACCTCCGAACATACGACATCAAGCTCAACCCGGAAAAATGCATTTTCGGCGTCCCAGCCGGAAAGCTCTTGGGCTTCATTGTATCCGGTAGAGGAATTGAAGCAAATCCAGCCAAGATTCGAGCTCTGTCACAATTGGATATCCCAAAGGACCTCAAACAAATACAAAAGTTAACCGGATGCGTGGCAGCTCTATGCCGCTTTATCTCCCGCTTGGGGGAAAAGGCCCTACCCCTTTACCGCCTCCTTCGGCGCACCGAACACTTCGAATGGACGGATGCAGCCACGGCCGGACTCGACGAAATAAAAGCCATATTGGCAACAAACCCAGTCCTGGCCGCGCCAAACATTGGCGAACCAATGCTATTGTACATTACAGCAACACATCAGGTGCTAAGCGCAGTGCTCATCGTCGAACGAGAAACGGTCGGACACAAATTCCCCCTTCAAAAGCCGGTCTATTATGTGTCCAGTGTCCTCACTCCGTGCAAATCACGGTACCCTCATTATCAAAATATTGCTTACGCGGTATTCATGGCATCCCGGAAGCTACGACACTACTTTCAAGAGTGTTCAATAAGAGTAGCCTCGGAAGTACCACTTAACGATAGTATAAACAACCGTGACGCAACAGGCCGGATTGCAAAATGGGCCATTGAGCTCCTCCCATTCGACATAACTTATAAACCACGGCGAGCCATCAAGTCGCAAGTTTTGGCCGACTTCGTCGCAGAATGGACGGAGGCCGAACACCCTAAAGAGTACGGCACATATTCAAATTGGATCATGCATTTCGATGGCTCCAAGATGTTGGCCGGACTAGGGGCTGGCGTTGTTTTGACGTCCCCCATAGGAGACACAGTTCAATACGTACTCCAGATTATGTACACAGACTCCAACAATGCAGCCGAATATGAGGCCCTTTTACATGGTCTCCGGATGGCAGTATCAATGGGCATTCAACGCCTAGAGGTGCGCGGGGACTCGAACCTCGCAATATCCCAAATAAATGGAGACTTCGATGCCAAGGATCCAAAAATGGCAGCTTACCGCAACGTCGTCCTAAAAATGTCAGCTCGGTTCGAAGGGCTTGAATTTCACCATATAGCCCGGGAAAATAATCAGGCGGCAGATGTCCTAGCACGCATCGGCGCAAAACGCGATGTAGTCCCCCAACATCTTCTTGGAAAGGCTGTTCAAGCCATCCATAGTATGGGAAGGGGAGCCGAACAATAACAGCCCGGACCCAACCGCACTGCCCGACACCGAACATTCTGACACAATCGGAGGCTCTGCCAATGAAATAACACCTTCAGCCCACGTAATAATGGCCGTCATCCCCCCGTGGACAGAACCATTCCTCGCCTACCTTGCTAGGCAGGAACTCCCCAAGGACCAAAATATGGCACGCTGCATAGTGCGGCAATCCAAAGCCTACAAAGTCCACGAGGGAGAGCTTTATAAGAAAAGCACTACCGGAGTCCTTCAAAGGTGCATCTCTGAAGAGGAAGGGCGGAACCTCCTGGCTGAAATTCATGCCGGACTCGGCGGTCATCACGCTGCAGCTCGGTCGCTTGTAAGCAAGGCCTTCCGTACAGGCTTTTATTGGCCGACGGCCCGGGTAGACGCCCAGGACTTAGTCCAACGATGCGCCGGTTGCTAGCTCTTTGCAAACCAAAGCCATATGCCACCCACCGCCCTCCAAACTATCCCCATCACTTGGCCCTTCGCGGTTTGGGGGCTTGACATGGTTGGACCCCTTAAAGGCGGAACCCACAAATACTTACTGGTCATGGTGGATAAGTTCACCAAATGGATAGAAGCCAAGCCTGTTAAGACGGCCGAATCCGGACCGGTGATAGACTTTATATCCGGGGTTGTACACCGTTACAGCATCCCCCACAGCATCATCACTGATAACGGCACAAACTTTACGGCCGACGAGGTAAAACTCTGGTGCAAAAACATGGGCATCAAGCTCGATTATGCTTCAGTCTATCACCCACAAACTAACGGCCAGGTCGAACGTGCAAATGGTCTTATCATGAGTGGCATTAAACCCAGATTAGTGCGGTCCCTCAAGGAATCTAACACGCACTAGGTGGAGGAGCTCGACTCCGTACTCTGGGGGCTGCGGACCATGCCGAATCGCACCACCGGATACACACCATTCTTTATGGTGTACGGCACAGAGGCAGTTTTGCCTTGCGACATAATTCATGACTCACCTCGAGTGCACATGTACGAAGAAAGAGAAGTCGAGCTCGATTGGCAGGACAGTTTGGACACATTGGAGGAGGAGCGCGACGTGGCAAAAGCCCGTTCCGCGTTCTATCAATAGTAGGCTCGAAGATACCAAAGCAGAGAAATACGGGCCAAAAATTACAACGTTGGCGAATTAGTTGTACGCCTGCCGGACAAGAAAAAGGACAAACTCAAGCCCAAGTGGGAAGGTCCCTTCATAATTGACCAAGTCCTGACTGGTGGAGCGTACCGCCTGCGAGATGCATCGGATAACCGACTCGAGCCTAACCCATGGAACACAGCCCATCTCCGAAGATTCTATGCCTAGCGCCGGACTCTGTGTTCGTCTCCTTCCTCTGTCCATTTTTTATATATTGTCTATCTTACATTTCTCTCCTTCACCCCTTCCTTTCTCTTATAGCCTCTAAAGGCTCATCAAATGACGTGCTATTCGCACTCATTAAACCTGGGGGCTTCTTTTACCAGAAGCTTATTTATACGGGCTTCATGCCCAACACATGTGTTACACTTCCGCATGTACCTTTTATTTCACCATTATATGCATCGATATGACTTAAGTTTTGGCCAAGCTGGGTTGCCTGGCTCCTGTGCTTACCCCTACGTTCCGATTATTCGGCTAGGCGGTAAAGGGAGCACCTCTGTGATTGTTACTGCCGAATCAGCCGGATGTGTACCTCAGACTGGGTGAAGCTGAAAGCTAGCGTTCTTAAGGGAATATTCGGTCGGTGACCTAAAAGATAATCTTTTCACTTATTTATTTATGAGCCCCCAGATGCTTTTTCCTGCGTCTTTCTCGTAGAATGGGCATGCACTTTAGGGCATGCCTCCCAGGGAAAGGAACCCCTAACGGAACTATTCTCCCTGGAAGATGTTTCTTACTAACCATGTAATATAACATAACTAGTCGGGCACTTGTCTGTTCACGCACTAATGACCCCTACGCCTGGTCTCCACGCATTCCCCGGTTCTTATATAGTCGCATGGGAATTCGGACACACTCCAGACCGTCAGGTCCCGAGGCTGAAGCGAAAAGGTCGGCCATGAAAAACGATCTACAATCCAGCTAGAAGGCATTATAAATGTCAATTAAATTACATAGTCATTCTGACTGATTGTATTCCTCTTCAATACCATCTAACAGGCTGTCTAGTTCACAGTCCTGCTGGGAATACTTTGCGGCCAATTCTACTTGGCCGTATACTAAGCTTACAGGGATCTCCTTCCCATTGGGCCCCACAGGGCCGACCTCGGCCATGTGGTTGGGGTCAGCCTTTGTGTACCGCGTCTTCACCATGGCCCAGGCCTCCCTAGCGCCTTGACGGCAGGCCTATATCTTCCACAATTGGAAGCGCCGCCGTGCTCCCTTTAGCTTCACCGCAAGCTCTCCAAGACCTTCGGGCATGGAGATGGATGGCCACAGGGCCTGGGCGACGCCTTGCATCGCCTGCCGAACTCGCACGAGCAGTTGCGAGAGCTCGGGAAGAAGGTCACCCGTAGAACCGGGCATCTCCTCTGCAGGACGACCTATTAGCACACCTATAGACATTACTCTGTTAGTCGACTTCCCCGACGAACCTTTTTTCAAAGGTTCGTTCAAGCACTTACTAAATATGCCGCGTCGAAGCCGCTGATTCTCCTTAACGGAGTCTGACAGCTGGGCACGAACATCTTTCAGTTCGACGCCCAGCTTGGTGTTGGCATCTTGGAGATCGTTCTTCTCCCGCCTCACCTTTGTCAGCACCTTCTCACCAGCCTTCAGCTGGCGTAGGAGGTGTTGCCTTTCCGGATTCAATCCGGCGCCATCTACAATTTCATTTGTCAGATTCGCACCCATGCCATGCTTCGCAAAATACTTATCTTTCGAAGTATATATCACCAGAGGAGGTCTCCTTGGGCTCCCCTGCCGCGGCTAGTGCGGCCTCAAGTTGGGCTTTGCACTCTTCCAGCTCCTTGGACAGTAGGGAATTCTTTTCTGTAAGAACCTGCATAAAAAATGATCCTTAAATCAGTTATTCTAACTGTTTCAAGTCTCGGGGGCTACTGGTATATATATAATTACCAAAATTTTCTTACCCGTATGTCTTTTACATATTGCTCCATGGCTCTGGCTAGACCATTTTGAGTGGCACAGAGGTACGCATCTCCCGAATTGAAGGCGTCTAATGCCTCTCGGGAGAAACAAGTGTCGCGAAGAATTGTCCGGCGACGCCTGTGGTTCATGGTACTCTCCACCTCAGAGTTGGTGGCAGACAACCTGTCCACATCCTCCGTCGGAGGAGCGTCCGGTGCGCGCCTTGTGTTCGCCTCCGCCTCCGGACCAGGCTTTGTAGCCTGGATGGTGGAGGCGTGATTGGCGGCCTCTCCGGATATAGTCCGGTGAGGTCTCTTTGTCCTAAAGAGAGCACGAGTGTTAATATGCCTTGAGGGTATAACACCTGGGATAAGGGGGCGCGCCATACCTTTGCGCTGACGCCTCGGTCCGGACTGCACCTCTTTTCTGCCCATAGGGCCCTGCGGCCCCTCATTGGCTTGTCGCCGCAGGTTCGGCCTCTCGTCTCAAAAACCTCCCCTACAAAGTTCGGTTGTAATCAGGAAACTGAAAATGCTAGAGGGCAGACCCCTATTCGGGGTACTGGGACTTCGATCTCAGTTACTTGGGAGGCCGGGATTAGCCCTGGGTAATCGACCGTGATGGCCACCAAGGCGTTGTCCTTGCTCAATTGATGGAACACTCCATCAATCAGCTCCACAGATAAGTCCGGATCCTCTTGAGAGGCCGGATCGAGGGACCGTCATGGGTCCTCGGGTTGTGGAGGAGGGCTGTTTATTTCTTTAACAGCCTGGCGCAGTTCCTGCATTGAAGTCGTTAGACTGAATATTTAACAATGGGAATATAAAACAGATGGGCAGGTAAATGTGACCACTTACCCAGCTTGGGGGATTGTACATAGAAAATCCACCCTTTGGGTCGACGCAGAGAAAATCCTCCTCTTCTCTCTTGTACAAAGCGGACGAGGTCTTTATCAGAGCCACAGCCGAATCCGGCCCCTTACGGCCGTAGCGGGTGGCGTCGTCCTCCCCGTTGAAGTCCCACATGGGGTGGCCTCTATACTGTAGCGGCTGCACCCCTCGCATGATGCATGCGGCCATGACCCCGATCATGGTCAGTCCGGAATGAGCTAACAATCTTATCTGGACCATCAAGTAACGAATGTCCTTGTCAGTTTCCCTCTGAGGGCTCCGTGGACGCCAACTTAGGCGCTTCTTTAGTGGAGCACTGTCGAACTCAGGGAGGCTGATCCGGACAGGATCCAGCAGTGGGACATCCTCTATGTAAAACCAATTCCGAAGGCCAGTCCTCAGACGCCTTCTTCGGGGTTCCGGATAGATATCCGGTCCCGGCGATGCGCCACACTTCGGCTCCGCCCACTTGATATATTGACCCCTTCTGAGAGCGGGGCACAAGGCAGAATAGCTCTTTCCATAGCCCGAAATGAGCCTCAACACCCAAGAACAGCTCGCAGAGGGCTACGAAGCCCGCGATATGCAATACGGAGGCAGGCGTAAGATTGTGTAGCTGGAGGCCATAGAACTCCAGTAGCCCCCGGAGAAACGAATGGATTGGAAATCCGAGCCCTCTTATTAAATAAGGGACAAGGCATACCCGCTCTCCTTTGGAGGGATTAGGGGCACTCTCCGCTTGCTCTCCGCCATTATAGATGGCAAGACCGGCTCGAACTGGGACCATATAGGCCAGGGGGAATCCCTTAGTCTGGAGCGTCGCTAGCTCGCTATACGGGATGGAGCATCTCTCCCAATATCCAGGCTGAGGGCTGGAAGGGTGAAGGGAGGAGTTGCGACGGCTGGCCATGGTGGAATGGACCTTTGTCGGATGCGCTCTGATGAACACTCACGAAGGGGAGAAGGTGTGGTTTGGATCTAAATCCTCGTCCCCTTAAATGGGCGGCTCATTTACGCGGCTAGGGGTGTGGATGTAAAAACACTCAGACTTTTCATATTCGTTTGACACGTGGGAGACGGCCATTATTGGGCGTAGAAGCCAAGGAGCACAATATTTACAAGAAGCCGGACTTTATTCAACAGGTACATGGAATTTGGAGGAGAACCCGCCTTGCAATGCCGAAGACAATCTGCGCGCCGGACTCATCGTCATTGAAGCCTGGTTCGGGGGCTACTGAGGGAGTCCTGGATTAGGGGGTGTTCGGATGGCCGGACTATACCTTTGGCCGGACTCCTGGACTATGAAGATACAAGATTGAAGACTTCGTCCCGTGTCCGGAAGGGACTTTCCTTGGCGTGGGGGGCAAGCTTGGTGATACGGATATGTACATCTCCTACCATTGTAACCGACTTGGTGTAACCCTAACCCTCTCTGGTGTCTATATAAACCGGAGGTTTTAGTCCATAGGACAACATACAGAACAACAATCATACCATAGGCTAGCTTCTAGGGTTTAGCCTCTCTGATCTCATGGTAGATCTACTCTTGTACTACCCATATCATCAATATTAATCAAGCAGGACGTAGGGTTTTACCTCCATCAAGAGGGCCCGAACCTGGGTAAAACTTCGTGTCCCTTGCCTCCTGTTACCATCCGGCCTAGACGCACAGTTCGGGACCCCCTACCCGAGATCCGCCGGTTTTGACACCGACAACCACCTTACCGAGTTGTTACAAGACCGTGGTTTTGAAGTTGGGCTAATCGACCCCACTCTTTTTACTAAGAAGGTCAATGGGGAGTTGTTTGTGTGCCAATTATATGTTGATGATATTATCTTTGGTTCCCCTAACAAAGCTTTCCATGAGGAATTTGCCGCTCTCATGACCTTAAAGTTCGAGATGTCTTCCATGGGAGAGTTGAAGTTCTTTCCAGGGTTTGAAGTGAAGCAAAGAAGAGAAGGAACCTTCATCAACCAAGCCAAATACACTCAAGACATGCTCAAGAGATTCAAGTTAAGTGACATCAAGCCGGCTTCCACTCCAATGCCCACCAAGTGCCAACTTGACATAGATCCCAATAGTAAAGCGGTGGATCAAAAGGTATATCGCTCCATGATTGGATCCTTGCTTTACCTTTGTGCATCTAGACCGGATATCATGTTGAGTGTGGGAATTTGTGCACGGTTTCAAGCTGCACCTAAGGAAAGTCACTATGTGGCGGTCAAACGAATCTTTCGATATTTGGCTCATACCCCAAACTTTGGCTTATGGTACCCAAGAGGATCAAACTTCAAGCTTGTAGGGTATTCGGATTCCGATTGGGCGGGAGACAAAGTGGATACGAAGTCCACTTCCAAAGGGTGCCAATTCCTTGGTTGCTCTTTGGTAAGTTGGTCTTCCAAAAAGCAAAGTTGTGTGTCTCTCTCATCCACCGAAGCGGAGTATGTAGCGGCCGGTAGTTGTTGTGCACAACTCCTATGGATGAGGTAAACTTTAAAGGATTACGGCGTCACTTGTGACAAAGTGCCTCTTTGGTGTGACAATGAAAGTGCCATCAAGATCTTACTCAACCCGGTGCAACACTTCAAGACGAAGCATATTGAGATTCGGTATCACTTCATCCGGGATCACATTAGGTGAGGAGAGATCGAGCTCAACTATGTCAACACTCATGATAACCTTGCAGATATTTTCACGAAGCCCTCGGATGAAGCAAGATTTCGCGAGTTAAGGCATGAGCCAAATATCATTGATTCAAGCAATGTGACTTGAACCTTTGCACACCCCACCACGCTCAATTTGTTGTCTAGTTTAGATGTAGGCATGGACATAGGGGGAGTGTTGTTCTCTCAATGAACTCTCCCTCCCCCCATTATGCATAAATTGATCAAGTCTTTCACATTAGCCATTTTTGATGGTACTTGTGTTTCAAAGACGAGTTTTGGTCATGGGCCCAAGGTTAAAATCTTCGCGGTGCCATACCTCTTGACTCAAACATAGGTGGCCTCGGCCACCGCCCTCTCTTGAAGAGGTGTGTCTTGGCCTCTTGCTGGTGTGTTCTCTCTTCTTCTTGCCTATTGTTCTCTTTTTTCGAGCTAAGCCATGTTGTTTAGTTGTCGTGGCGTGTTGGGCGGTACTACCGCTGGTGGTGCGCGGTACTACCGCCCCCCGGCACGGTACTACCGCTGCGGGACGGGACCAGGGGTTATATCGGGGCAGGGGGAGGTTTCTTCTCCCCCATACCCATTCGCTTCGCCCCCTCGTTCCTCTTCCTCTCTCCAGCCATGCACCGCCACGGGAGGGCTCCGGCAGATCTTCGTCTCCGGGGCATCCCTCTCCATTTCCTTCGGTGCAGTCGATCCCCACCTCGTTCTCTTGCCATGGATGCCGGTATTGCCTCTGTTCCTTCTCTCCTTTTGTCTCGTTTTCAGATCTTGCTTCTTAGGGGCAATGGTGGTTGCATCTCTAGATTTTTGGCTAAATCTAGGCTTGAGTAGGTTGGAGAAGGCAAATAGACTATCTAGATTAGAGTTTGGTAGGAATACTTTTGAATTTGGCAGGTCGATAGTGCCGGATCTGACCACGGTAGTAGGGAACTGATGTTTCCCTGCCTCGAGCGGTACTACCGCTCTCTTTGGAGCGGTACTACCGGTTGGACTCAAGCGGTACTACCGCTCTCTTTGGAGCGGTACTACTGTTTGGGCGGTACTGCCGCGTGCATGTCACGGTACTACCACTGCCTGCCAAGTTCCATCATGTTCCTGCCATACCTTGATCCTTTTGTTGTGTTTGTTGGCTTATGCTCGTTCTTTCTGGTTGTTTTGCGTGTTCTTGTGTTTGGTTCTAGGTGATGATCATCCTGAGCAGCAGGTCTGCCGTGTCAACCCCGGGCGTGCAACGTCTAAGCGCTACCGCACCTCTGAGCCAGCAGGTGGTTCCTCTAGCACTCAACCGCCACTAGCAGGCGCATCCGCAAGTGCTCCTCCACCACCTTAGCAGTCGAAGAGATCCGCCAACAAGCCAAAGGGAAAGACTGTTATTGAGATGACTGCCAAGGAGTTTTGGGAAAAGCGTCGCCGCAACCCCTATGAGGCGGACCAAGATCCCACTTTGGTCAACCGCCCGTTCTGGAACCGCTTTTACTTTGCCATCTATTTTGATATGATCAAGGTCAAGAAGAATCTCTATGTTGATGTTCGCTCCGTCGACACTGATGCCATGGAAAAGGAGCCTGAGTACTTTGGTGAAGCCCTTCAGATGTGTAATCAGCTGAACATTCTCAGGATCATGCAGTTCAACAAGGATTTCGATGCAGATTTGGTGGCTCAATTCTTTGCTACCGTTCATCTTGGAACGGATGCCGACAGGACTCTGACTTGGATGACCAATGGCAAGTTGCTTTCCGTCAAGTGGAAGGCCTTCATGGAGTTACTTGATGTGAAAGATCGCGGGCTTGAGACTCCAGTAGGTTTCCGCCCTCACCGCAATACTACATCCACTCACAAGCAAGCCCTTTGGCCCTACTGCACTGTGAAGGTTCACCCTGTGACTAAGAAGGAAACCTATGAGCTGTCTATGTATCTGGACATTCTTCATCGTGTCTTCCGTGAGACTCTCTTCCCTCGCATCAGGAATCTGGATATGGTCCACTCCTATCTCGTGTACATGCTTCTTTTCTGCCAGCATGACACTGGAGAGAGCCTGGACATTTCTCATGTTATGTGGTCTGAACTTCTCTCTGCCGTTTCTGAGTGCAAGTTCCCAATATATGGTCCATTCATCATGAGGCTCATTGAAAATGCCTGGGCACATGTCTATCCCAGAGTGATGCTGGAAATTGGAGACTTGGTTTCTCATGAGATCAAGCGTCCGAGGAAGAAGGATAATTGGGGCACCCCAGCGCCTAAACCCGAGGGTCCATCGACTGTTGCTGCTGCCATGGAGACTGAGGGTGGGGCTGCCACTCATGATCACGAGGAGAACTTTGGGCCCTCTAGTGCAGAACCTTCTTGGGCAAAGAAGCTTAAACGCAAGATGAAGAAGCTTTTCTGCATGGAGTCTCATGGTCAGTACATGACTCATGTGGCGGAGAAGTAGACCAGGGTGCGCCACAAGGAGCTCATGCGTCACCTGGGTGCGACCGTTGCCAACGGTTCTGAGGGACAGATCACTGAAGAGGAGGAATGGATTCAGCAGCATTGCCCTTGGAATGATTCAGACGCCGAGCAGTTTCCAACCAACAACGGAGATGCAGACGATCACGCTGAGATGTGATGTTCGAGATCCTCAGCTTGCCATCACCTGGAGTCGTAGCGTCGCTCTTTGCCCTTTTGGTGTCTCGATGCCAAAGGGGGAGAGAGTTCAGGGATTTGTGTTGTTGCCGTGCTGCGAGTGTGTCTTTGTGTCTTGTGTTTTCTCGTGTGTTCTCTCGTTGTCTTTGTTTGGTTTGGTTCGATGCCTGTGAGACCTAAGTTCTAGACATATGGTGTGAGACATATGCTCCCCATCGCTACCTTATTACTTATGTCTATTTAGTACTGTAGTATCTTATGAGTTGCATGCTTGTCCTGTTTTATACCCTACTCTCATATATCATGTGCTTAGAAGTGTTGGACTATAAAATATAGGGGGAGTGTTGATCCGTATGTGTGTGTCTTGCATTCCAAAGGCTCCACTAACTAGGTGCACACATTCAAGGGGAGCCCGTCTATATTTTTTAGTTCTAAGTATTCTTACTTTTATATCTTTTCCTTGTGCAAATCCCTAGTTGTCATCAATCCACCAAAAAGGGGGAGATTGTTGAGGCATGTCTCTCTCGGTGTGGTTTTGGTGATTGATGACAACGTGTTTGCGGACTAATCGTGTGATTTGAGTATTTCAGAGATTCATCCTTGGCACGAGACAATTTCTTCCCCTCGGAGTGTCATTCAAGACAGTCTAGCTCTTTCGTTTCTCTTTCGGTGGACTAGTTGCGTAGAGGGCACCGTACTATCAAGAGGGGGTCCGCTGGGGTATTGCTTGGGTGGAATCAACTCGTACACATCCACTTCTCACCCTCATAGCTCTTCTGCTTCGTTGGAGAGATCTTTTCTCTCTTGTGTGTCTTGTCTGGGTCCCAGCGGTAGTACCATGCTACCCAGCGGTAGTACC
The DNA here is from genome assembly GCF_002162155.2 of Triticum dicoccoides. NCBI lineage: Eukaryota > Viridiplantae > Streptophyta > Magnoliopsida > Poales > Poaceae > Triticum > Triticum dicoccoides. The sequence goes on from NC_041386.1 coordinate 22,008,197, forward strand.
GCTGAGGGGTCACAAGCGGCAGTACCGCTCCGCAGCGGTAGTACCACCAGTGACTCCGCAGCAGTACTACCGCTGGCCTGCCTGGCCCTACCGCCTCGACTTCAGCTTCGATGGAGAGATATTTTCTCTCTTGTCTGGGTCCCAGCGGTAGTACCGCTGAGCGGTCACAAGCGGCAGTACCGCTCCGCAGCGGTAGTACCGCCGGTCACTCCGCAGTTGTACTACCGCTGGCCTGTCTGGCTCCTACCGCCTCGACTCGAGGGCTCTTTTTCTCGTGTCGGGTTTTGTGGCACTAGTTGCGGCAGTAGAGGCGGTAATACCGCTTTGCAGCGGTAGTACCGCCCTTACCACCGTGGTAGTACCGCTCTGGGTCCAGGTCCCCGCTTCTCTTCTCTACACGGCAGTACCGCTAGTTGGAGCGGCAGTACCGGTGGCTCAGCGGTAGTACCCCCCCCCAAGCGGTACTACTGCCCTCTGTGGGGCTGTTTAGTGGGGCAACGGTTGGATTGTTGCCCCCACTATAAAAGGGGGTCCCCTTCTTCCCCGTTGACCTACCTCTCCCCACTCAAGCTCCATTAATGCTCCAAGCTACATTTTCGCCCGATCTATCTCTCTAGCCAATCAAACTTGTTGATTTGCTCGGGAGTGGTTGAGAAGGCCCCGATCTACACTTCTGCCAAGAGATTTTCGATTCCCCCACCTATCCCTAGCGGATCTTGTTACTCTTGGGTGTTTGAGCACCCTAGACAGTTGAGGTCACCACGGAGCCATAGTCCATTGTGGTGAAGCTTCGTGGTATTATTGGGAGCCTCTGATTAAGTTGTGGAGATTGTCCCAACCTTGTTTATAAAGGTCCGGTCGTCGCCTTCAAGGGCACCAATAGTGGAATCGCGGCATCTCGCATTGTGTGAGGGCGTGAGGAGAATACGGTCGCCCTAGTGGCTTCTTGGGGAGCATTGTGCCTCCACACCGCTCTAATGGAGACGTACTTCCCCTCAAAAGGAAGGAACTTCGGTAACACATCCTCGTCTTCACGGGATCCACTCTTGGTTATTTCTTACCTTTACTTGTGCAAGCTCTTTAGTGTTACTTCTCTTGCTTGCTTGTTTGTTTGTTGTTATTGCATCATATAGGTTGCTCACCTAGTTGCACATCTAGACAACCTACTTTGATGCAAAGTTTAATTTGGTAAAGAAAAGTTAAAAATTGTTAGTTGCCTATTCACCCCCCCCTCTAGTCAACCATATCGATCCTTTCACTCATGATCCCTTTGAGCCTGGGTGGCGGTCCATAAAGAAAAATAGGCAATCGCTGGAATACCCAGGTGCCTCAATCCACCCAGATGTGTATTAAAGTTGCCACCTTAAATAAATTGTTAATTAACAATCTCACATCTGTCATGGATACACTCACCCAATCCACGTCTACTTGCATAGCATGGCAATATAAGCAAACGTAGAAGTAACTTCCAAGGGTTTGATAATAAAATAGGTAATAGATACTACCTCATCTACATCCCAAAACCCACAATTTAATTATATCCTAATCATGCAATGTTTGAGGATTGATCTAAGGCAATAAAACTGGGTAGTAGGAGGTATGATCAAAGTGTTACTTGCCTTGCTGATGATCCGTGAAACCTAGAGATTCGAAGTAGCAAGCGATGCACTCCGGGTACTCTAACGTAAACAAACAAACAAGCATACAATAAGTACTCATCTAATACACAGGTAAAACTCAAATAAGAGATCTAACCAGAAAGTTCAACATAAGAACTCCGGTTTGCAAAAAGAAACAAATCAAACGAAACGACGGAAGGCAAACGGCGAAAGAAACAAGCTTCGTTTACTAATCTGGATCTAAGTCAAATTTTACAGAAGCAAAAACTTGTTTGAGTTGGTTAAACGGAAAGAGGGTTTCGAGACGAAACTCTAGGCGCTTGAATCGCCTGATTCCGATAAACGAGCGAAAAGTTAAACTAAAACAAAAATCACGATCAGAAATAATCATGAAAAAATCCGAGAAAAAAGAAAACGACGAACAGGCTAACGAACGAATGTTCGCTGTCTGCGGCTAAACGACGAATACCGTTCGTAAAAATGACCGAAAAAGCGGTCGTTCGCTAAATAACTAAACTGAAGAAAATAAACGAAACCAGATCTAAAAAAATGGATCTAGGTTTAAAAAAAAACGATCGGTTTTCTTTGCGAAAACCTAGTCGGACACGGCCCGGTTAGGTCGGTCCGTTTTTTTAAATAATTTGACATGCAGAAAAAGAAAGAAAAGAAATACTAAACCGACTCCAAAAATCCCGAAATAAATTTTGCCCGACTTCTAAAATCAAGCCGGACAAAGTGAACATTTATTTGGGTCCTAAATGCAATTTTGAAAAATGCGCATTTTTTCCTAACTCCAAATAAAACAGCGAAAAACTCCAGTATAAAATCTTATTTGATTTTTTATTAAATCCTAATATTCCTTTAAATTTGGGAAATTCATTTTATCCCCTATCACTTATTTTTATAATTGGAATTATTGAAGATAAAATAATTAAATCAAATGATCCTATTTTCGAAATTTGAGAAAACCCCAAATATGAAAATAACGAAATCCTCAACTCTCTCCGTGGGTCCTTGAGTTGCGTAGGTTTCTAGGATCAACCAAAAGCAAATAAAATATGATATGCAATGATGATCTAATGTATAACATTCCAAATTGAAATTTTGAGATGTTACAATGGATGACACCGAGGTGTTGTCCCGAAGGATCCCCGGCTAGGCAGAGACGCGGGAGGCCGTCAGGACGGCGCCAGAGGGCGAGACCTCAGCCACCGGACACATGGGGGAGCAGATGCCCATGGAGACTAGCGATGGGGTCCACGTTCAATTCAGCCCCCGGCTGAATACGGTCCCGGAGACCTATACGGCTTTGGAATCCAGCAAGCAGCCTCCTTCATCGGAAGGAGGTGTGCCCACTCCGCCGGTGACCTCTATCCAACCAGAGGCGCCGGATACTCTACTGGAAGCGCTGCAAAATGCTTCCATCATCGACTAACACTGTACCCTCATGGGTGCGGTGATTGAGAAGATTCAGTCCAGAGCGGACTGACCGAAGCCTGCGCAAGCCTTCTAACAGGCTTTGAGGTAAACGCTGCATTTATGTGAAAAGAAAGTTACAGTATAGACAGTAGCCCCTGATACCCTGTTCGGTTTTTGAAAAGAAAAGCCGAACAGAGGATCGAGTAGTTTTTCGCAGGAGACTAACCATGTGTGTCTATGTGAATAAGCAGGCGTCGCTGCTAGCCACGACTTCTCATGTTGCCGAAGTCTATGGATTGAAGTAGAGGCTGGAGCAGACCGAGGAAGAGCTCGGTCGTGCGAAAAAACAACTCGAGGACCATCAAGGTTTTCAATCATTTTATGCATGTCCGGAAAGTATGAATGCTTTTGCGCTGACCACAGTGCCGTGATATTTTCGTAGGGGCGGCGACCGAGGTGGATGCCCTCATGAAGGCGCTGGCCAAGGCCGAGGAGAGGGCGGTAAAAGAAAAAGGTGCCCAAGAAAAGCATGAGGCCAGGGTTGGTGAGGTCTAGCAGGAGCTCCAGGACGCCGTGAAGATGCGAGTCCTTGGAGCGCCAGAATGCGGACCAAGAGTCCGAACTTCCTAAGGCCCACCAAAGCGCACAAGAGGCCCGGGCCGAAGCCCAAGGCACCCTCTGGGAGATCCAAGAGGCCAAGAAGATCCTGGCGGGTAAGGCTTTTATTATGCAAAGCAAGTATGTGAAGAAGAGATATCTCTTGCTAACCCGGATTTGGAGTTCTCTAGGGACGTTTGCGAATTTGCCACGCAATGTATCTGATGCCATGGAATTCTTCTGACCCGAAGAGGGGAGCTCAATGGAGAAGCTGTTCTGGTCGCAATACCTTGCGCCAGAACATCCGGTGCCCTTTAGCAACCAACTAAAATAGCTGGTTGAGCTACACAGGGTGGCCGAACTAGCCATGAAGGATTTAATAATCCGGCTGTGGCCTGCAGAAGCTATACCCGGCAGCTACTTCGAACTCGTGAAGCGGTTGCTCAATGCCTGCCCTCGGCTTGACGCCATCAAGCGGTCGGTCTACATAGAAGGTGCGTGGATGGCCTTCGCCCGTGTCAAGATACAATGGGCGAAGATGGACGCTATCAAGCTCGCGATCGAAGGACCGCCCGCGAGCAAGGAGCACCACACGGTTGAGCGGTATTTTGAAGATGTTCTGAAGGGATCCCACATTGTGGCGGAGCAATGTGCTAAGGACATCATTTTTGAATGAATACATTCATGTAATCCCGTCCTGTATGATGAAAACAAGGCTGATATGTAATATAATGCTTTGCTATTTTTTATTTGAAGTTTTACCTCCTGTGCGGCCGTTTTATCAAGTCTGAGAGTTGGCCAGTCGTCGGCTTCAGCCCCCATGTAGGTAGTACGGGGGTGTTCGAGATGAATCTAAACACTCTTTATCCAAGAGTTTGGTCCTTAAAGGAGGTGTTTAGCGCAACGAAACAGGCAATTGGATTATGTGGCTTTATCACCCTCACTTAGCCATAGGAGTTTGACAATAAAATTGTAGGCGCAGCCCCTAGTATCCGAACTAGGGTGCTGTAAACACCTGATCGGATAAGAACCGATTCATCGCAAAATGCGGGAAAATCGCTAAAGGTTTGAAACCTCCGAAGAGCTGACCGGCTCACGCCGCATCATGACAGTCAGTTTTTAGCTTTCTCTACTGAGGTGCTCATCCGGATAAACCAGGACACAATCGTAGTAGTTCTGACTTTACTACCCTAGCTGATACAGCGAAACATAAGGTAGCAAGCACAGGAGCCGGGCAACCCAACTATTGACCAAAGGCATGATTCGGAGCCAATGCATATAATGCTAAATTTGGGGTGCCGAACTATACTGAATAAGTGTTCGGACTTGTTGCCATTGTGTGGGGCGCAATAAAGCCCCTGGCGAATTACGGTGTACCAAGGTGTACGGATGCGAATTAAAATATCAAAAAATAAAAAATAAAGTAGTAAGCTAGTGCCACATATGTTGGGGGTGGAAACTGTTTCCATTATAAATTTGAGTAATACGGTAAGCAACAGTGGCTACTTAACATGCCAAGACCAAGGGGGGAGCTGCGTACGGGTCCTGAAAACAGGTAGAATGATCGCCAATAAGGACATATAGAGATTCCCCCATACGTCTGTGCTTCTTGTCACCTTAGGTGTATCTGTCCTTCCAAAGGACCAATTTATCAGGCCGTCGAGAGGGGCCTGTGAAAAGAAACCTAAGAAAAAAAAGGATAAAAGGAAAAGTAAGTGTGTGTGTGTCCCGGGAAGGTTGAGTCGTATTGTGGATCACAGTATGGTTATGCCTCCGTCTCTGCCCATGGTATTTTTAGTGCGTAGTTATGTACGCGTGGTACGTATGCCGCCACTTGGTCAGGATTGAAACGGAGGTCGAATTGCTAATCGAGCTCCTGACGAGCTGGACTATCTTGCCACAGAGTAGTCCGGACTCGTTTGATAGTGTCCGGGAGCATGGACGCCGAATTAAGGTTCTGCTTGTGAAGGCCACTCTGTACCTCTAGTGCCGGGGCAGCAGTGTGCTCCTCGGTACAGAGGGAACGCTCTGTGTTTCCATTGTCTGTTATGACATCGTGTGGTCCAGGCATCTTGAGCGTGAGATAAGCATAATGCGGCACCGCGTTGAATCGGGAAAACACAGTTCGTCCAAGCAGTGTGTGATACCCGCTGCGGAAGGGGACGATATCGAAGGTTAACTCTTCGCTTCGGAAGTTGTCCAGACAGCCGAAGATGACCTCCAATGTGATTGAGCCCGAGCAGCGGGCCTCTACACCTGGTATAACTCCTTTAAAGGTAGTTTTGGTGGGCTTGATCCTTGATGGATCGATGCCCATTTTTCGCACTGTATCCTCATAGAGCAGGTTTAGGCTGCTACCGCCATCCATGAAGACTCGTGTGAGGTGGAATCCATCAATTATTGGGTCGAGGACCAGTGCGGCTGAACCGCCATGATGGATACTGGTTGGATGGTCCCTGCGATCAAAGGTGATTGGGCATGACGACCATGGGTTGAATTTTGGGGCAACTAGCTCTATCGCATAGACGTCCCTAAGCGCACATTTGCGCTCCCTCTTGGGGATATGGGTAGCGTATATCATGTTCACCGTTTTGATTTGAGGGGGGAACTTCTTCTGTCCCCCTGTGTTCGGTGGCCGAGGCTCCTCGTCGTCATTCCAATTTGCGACCCCTTCTCCTTGTCTTCGGTATTTAACTTGCCGGCCTGTTTGAAGACCCAAAACTCCGGTGAGTATGATTGGCTGGTTTATCAGGGGTGCCATGGATTTGACATGGACGATCGAGTATGTTGTCCAGGCTGGAAGGGCCTAGATTATTCCTTTTATATGGCTTCTTCTGCTATTCGGACTTGGAGCCACTGAATCCGGCATTGACCGTCGTGTCCTCGGTATTATCACTGTTGCTTCGACGCTTGTGCCTGTCGCGTCGGGGCTTGCCGTTGCTATTTCTGGCTTCCGAAGTGCCAGGTTCGCTTGCATTGTTATTGCTACGGGCTAGCCAGCTATCTTTGCCCGCGCAAAAGCGGGTCATGAGTGCCGTGAGGGCCGCCATGGACTTCAGCTTTTCTTGGCCGGGGTGTCGGGCGAGCCATTCGCCCCGGATGCTATGTTTAAAGGCCGCTAGGGCTTTGGCATCCGGATAGTCGATGATCTGGTTCTTTTTGGTTAAGAATCTAGTCCAGAATTTCCTGGCTGACTCTCCGGGCTGTTGGATTATGTGACTCAAGTCCTTGGCATCCGGAGGTCGAACATATGTACCTTGGAAGTTGTCAAGGAAGGCTTCTTCCAAGTCCTCCCAGCTGCCAATGGAGTTTTCAGGCAGGTTGTTCAGCCAGTGTCGGGCTGGCCCCTTGAGTTTTAGGGGAAGGTATTTGATGGCATGGAGATCGTCACCGCGGGCTATGTGAATATGGAGAATAAAGTCTTCAATCCATACCGCAGGATCTATGGTTCCATCATATGATTCGATATTCATGGGTTTGAACCCTTCTGGGAATTCATGTTCCATTACTTCATTATTGAAGTAGAGGGGGTGTGCGGAGCCTCTATATCGGGCCAGGTCGCGACATAGTTCGGATGGAGTCCGTCTACGATTTTCGACTCGGACGTAATTGTGCTTGCCATGTTCAGCTTGATAGCCGTCGTCGCGCGTTAGGGCACGCCCCCGTGATCCGTAGATTGATCTGGCTGGACCTGCTTTATTCTTCAGGCCCTGCCGGAGATCATATGTGTATGCTCGAGCTATTTTATCTCTACCGTTACCGCGAGGTAGCACGGTCTGGTGTTCGGCTTGAGTTACCGTTTTGTCCCGGCCGCGTGGTGGTCGATCAGTCGCATTACGCGCTGATGGTGCAGGCTCAAGTGCCTCGTAATCGAATTGGGGTAGCAGTTTGCGATTCGGGTAACTTTTGGTTGGGCGCTCGAGGTTGTATTCTTCTGCTGCCAGGACATCAGTCCATCTATTGTTGAGCAGATCTTGATCAGCTTGAAGCTGCTACTGCTTCTTTTTCAGGCTCCTTGAAGTGGCTTTTAGCTGTGGGTTAAAGCGCTCCTCCTCGAGAGGTTCCTCAGGTATGATAAAGTCTTTGTCGCCGAGGCTCACCTCATCCTCGGAGAGTGGAAGATAATTACTGTCCTCTGAGTCTTCATGCACGGCCTGTTCATCAGGGCTGACTCGCCCATCTTCCCATTCGCTCTGTTCGGAAGTTGGCTGAACGGGTTCTTCATTGTCTCCGGCATCATCTAGAGTATTGTTTTCTCCTGTGCCGGTGTTACTGTCTTTTTCACGGCGTGATTTAGAGCGGCGCCGCTGTCGTCGGTGCTTTGGTTGTATCTCAGAAGGTTTTTCTTCCACTGGGTCTTCTTTGTCGTCGCCGTTGATTTCTTTGGGTGTGTCCACCATGTACACGTCGTAGGAGGAGGTGGTCGTCTAGCGCCCGGTAAACGGCGGGTTTTGGGCTTGCTCCTCTTCGGCATCGTCGTCCATACCGTCGATGTCTCCGGAGTCGTAGTCGAGCATGTCGGTTAGATCTTCGATAGTGGCTATTAAGTGGGAGGTGGGTGGGAAGCGAAATTCTCCGTCATCAGCCCCCAGTTTAAACCGGGTATAATTCGGCTGTGAGTCCCCTGCCAAAGAGAGGGGTTTTAATGAGTTTAGCACATCGCCTAAAGGAGAGTGCCGGAAGATATCCGCGGAACTGAATTCGACGACCGACGCCTGGTAAGGCTCGTCGGACGCGGATGCACGAAGTTCTGAATCAGTGACCGGAGATGAGTCTGGGGGTCTGGTGATGCAGACCTCGCTCGAAGTTGGGTCTGTGCGCGGCTCCAACGCTGCTGAGTGTGCGGCTTCCGCAGCGGGGTTAAGCTTCCCGTCTTCAGATGGCGCAAGCTACTCCGAATCTAGGGTCGGAGCGCTTACAGGCGCAATCTCCTGTGCATGGTCCGATGACAGATTTAGGTCATGTTCATCATGGTGGCAGGGAGCGGCTGCCATGGGCTCAAATCCATCGAAGATCAAGTCTCCGCGGATGTCAGCGATGTAGTTCAAGCTTCCAAACCTGACCTGATGGCCAAGGGCGTAGCTATCGATCTGCTCTAGATGGCCGAGCGAGTTGGCCCGCAGTGCGAAGCTGCCGAATACGAAGATCTGGCCAGGGAGAAAGACACCCCCCTTGGCAGTGTTGTTGTAGATGATGGATGGGGCCATCGAACCTTCTGACGACGGCATAGTGGAACTCTCAATGAAAGCACCAATGTCGGTGTCAAAACCAGCGGATCTCGGGTAGGGGGTCCCGAACTGTGCGTCTAAGGTTGATGGTAACAGGAGACAGAGGACACGATGTTTACCCAGGTTTGGGCCCTCTCTATGGAGGTAATACCCTAGTTCCTGCTTGATTGATCTTGATGAATATGAGTGCTACCAGAGTTGATCTACCTGGAGATTGTAATGGCTAAAACCCTAAAAGTCTAGCCTATGTGATTATGATTGTCCCTATGGACTAAACTCTCTGGCTTATATAGACACCGGAGGGGACTAGGGTTATGCAAGGTCGGTTACAGAGAAAGGAATCTTCATATCCGAACACCAAGCTTGCCATCCACGCCAATTAGAGTCCCATCCGGACACGGGTGAGAGTCTTCAGTCTTGTATCTTTGTAGCCCATCAGTCCGACCCATGTCCAATAGGCCGGACGCCCGAGGACCCCTTAGTCGAGGACTCCCTCAGTAGCCCCTGAACCAGGCTTCAATGACGAGGTGTCCAGCGTGCAGATTGTCTTCGGCATTGCAAGGCGGGTTCCTCCTCCGAATACTCCAACACAGTCTTCGCACGTGTATGGATCTGCAAAACAAGTACCACACACCACCATAGAGAGTATAATATTTCACGAGTCCAATCTGCTGACAACTTTTTGTAACGTGATATCACGTCCCTACCCGGTTATTATTTCGAACCGTTTTTCGGCCTGCCGCTCCATATTTCGAGATCCATCTTTATTGGCACGTCTTGTCAAAGCAGAGATCATGTCCCCCTATTGCGGGATTCTCATCAATACGGGTATGGGTAATCCAAACATGCCATCAGCATGGCCCCTGGGGAATAGGCAAGTTTTATGGCAAGTGGGGGGCGCTTGATATTCACTGCCTTTATAAGGAGATAAGGATTCACATCTTTCACCCACTCTTTCTCTCTTCCCAGCTACCAACTCTCGAGCTCCAGCGCCCAAGTTCTCATCCTTTTCGCCTCAAGAAAGCACTCCAACCATGTCCGGAGCACAAGGCAAGTGGATGGCCTCCACCGTCAAGGAGAAGGATATCGTCCAACTTCGGGAGGCCACATATTTGGCCAAGGAAATCGCCCAGCGGCTTCCTGCTAAGGGACAGATTGTCCCCAGTCCGAAGCCCCATGAGAGGGTCGTGTTCATCCCTCACTTCGTCTGCGGGCTGGGATTTCCTCTCCATGCATTCGCCCGCGGATTCATGTTCTACTACGAGCTGGATTTCCATGATCTGGCCCCCAATTCCTTTCCCACCATCTCGGCGTTCATCGTCGTGTGTGAGGCCTTCCTCCGCATCCCCCCCACTTTGGATTGTGGCCGAATACCTTCAATGTGAAGCCAAAGGTGGTGGGAGGCGAACACGTAGAATGCCGAGGCGCCATGTTGAGCAAAATGTACAACATCCCGTGGCCCAAAGGCACCTTCGTGGAGACCGTAAAGGGGTGGGAGAAGCTGTGGTTCTATGTTACGGAGCCCTGCGACGTTGCTTGGGCTACGGCTCCCGAATTCAAATCCGGGGCCCCAATGCGGCTTACCTCCTGGCAGGAGAAGAGCCTGGATTGGTCTTTGTCAGATGAGCTGACAGCGCTTTAGACGCGCATTAGGAGCATGATGGACAAGAACGTCAAGCTTGTCGATGTGATTCAAGTGATGCTAATTCACCAAATCCTTCCATGCCAGAACTGGGCTTGCCATCTATGGGAGTTCGATCTGGCCTAGCACAGGACCTTGCGACAATTCTTCGGCACTACACACGAAGATATCTGGAAGGTGCTCTTCAAGGCCAACGAGACGTGGCCGGAGACAATCGAGGACCGCGGGCATGATCTGACCCATCTGGCCAGTTCGGTAAGTTTTTTGTGCTTTCAAGGTGTATCCCTGTCTTGCTTTCTCAAGGAGGATGTTCCAACTTCCCTATTTGCCTTTTCAGGGTTGGACAAAGAAGGCGGAGCGGATTCGGTGTTCGGCTCCGCTACCCGAGGAACCAGTCATCCCGCTTTTGACGAAGATGCTGCTTCCGATGCCCTATGTGGCGCCGGAGAAGGAGGCCAAGAAGAAGGCCAAGGGGACCAGAGGAGGCCTCTGTCCCAAGGGTACTTCGGACATGGCGTCCAAAGACGCCGAAACTCACTCCGCCGCCGAAGACGAGGAGGAGGGAGAGGAGGAAGAAACAACTTCCCCCTCCCAGCGGGGGGAAGGAAAAGGGTGGCATCTACAGATCTGGAAGCGGAGACGTCCAAGAAGGGAAATGCTTCCATCATGGATAGCTCTGCGTGGGACGTCGATAGTAGCCCAAAATGACGCCCTCGAGATAAGCCCCTGGCCGAATCGTGAGTATTCAAAGACCCTGACGCATTCATATATCCTCCTCTTTTACTTCATAATTTTAACATGTCGAATCATGCACTTGCAGTCCGGCTCGTTCTGCCCTTGAGCGATCCTGGTCTTCGGGGAACTCGCTGGACCCGAAGGTGATGGACAGCGGGTCCCTTCCAACGGCCTCCTCTCCTAGGGCCATGGATGACACCGAGGTGTTGTCCCGAAGGATCCCCGGCCAGGGAGAGACATAGGAGCCATCAGGATGGCGCCAGAGGGCCAGACCTCGGACATCGGACACATGGGGGAGCAGATCCCCATGGAGACTGGCGATGGGGGACACGTTCAATTCGGCCCCCAGCCGAATACGGCCCTGGAGACCTATACGGCTCCGGAATCCGGCAAGCAGCCTCCTTCATCGGAAGGAGGTGTGCCCACTCCATAGGTGACCTCTATCCAACCAGAGGCGCCGGATACTCTACTAGAAGCGCTGCAAAATGCTTCCATCGTCGAGGAACACTGTACCCTCATGGGTGCGGTGATTGAGAAGATTCAGTCCGCGAAGAGTGGACTGACCGAAGCCTGTGCAAGCCTTCTAACAGGCTTTGAGGTAAGCGCTGCATTTATGTGAAAAGAAAGTTACAGTATAGACAATAGCCCCTGAGACCCTGTTCGGTTTTTGAAAAGAAAAGCCGAACAGAGGATCAAGTAGTTTTTCACAGGAGACTAACCATGTGTGTCTATGTGAATAAGCAGGCGTCTCTGCTAGCCGCGACTTCTCATGTTGCCGAAGTCTCTAGACTGAAGCAGAGGCTGGAGCAGACCAAGGAAGAGCTCGGTCGTGCGAAAAAACAGCTGGAGGACAATCAAGGTATTCAATCATTTTATGCATGTCCGGAAAGTATGAATGTTTTTGCGCTGACCACAGTGCCGTGATATTTTCGTAGGGGCGGCGACCGAGGTGGAGGCCCTCAAGAAGGCATTGGCCGAGTCCGAGGAGAGAGTGGTAAAAGAAAAATGCGCCCGAGAAAAGCATGAGGCCAGGGTTGGTGAGGTCCAGCAGTAGCTCCAGGACGCCGTGAAGAAATGTGAGTCCTTGGAGCGCCAGAATGCGGACCAAGAGTCCAAACTTGCTAAGGCCCGCCAAAGCGCACAAGAGCCCCGGGCCAAAGCCCAAGGTGCCCTCCGGGAGATCCAAGAGGCCAAGAAGACCATGGCGGGTAAGGCTTTTATTATGCAAAGCAAGTATGTGAAGAAGAGATGTCTCTTGCTAACCCGGATTTGGAGTTCTCCAAGGTCGTTTGCGGATTTGCCACGTAGTGTATCTGATGCCGCGGAATTCTTCTGAGCCAAAGAGGGGAGCTCAACGGAGAAGCTGTTCTGGTCGCAATACCTTGCGCCAGAACATCCGGTGCCCTTTAGCGACCAGCTAAAACAGCTGGTTGAGCTGCACAGGGTGGCCGAACTAGCCATGAAGGATTTAATAATCCGGCTGTGGCCTGCAAAAGCTATACCCGGCAGCTACTTCGGACTCGTGAAGCGGCTGGTCAATGCCTGCCCTCGGCTTGACGCCATCAAGCGGTCGGTCTGCATAGAAGGTGCGCGGATGACCTTCGCCCATGTCAAGATACAATGGTTGAAGATGGACGCCGTCAAGCTCGCGACCGAAGGACCGCCCGCGGGCAAGGAGCACCGCATGCCCGAGTGGTATTTTGAAGATGTTCTGAAGGGATCCCGCATTGTGGCGGAGCAATGTGATAAGGATATTATTTTTGAATGAATACATTCATGTAATCCCGTCCTGTATGATGAAAACAAGGCTGATATGTAATATAATGCTTTTCTGTTTATTATTTGAAGTTTTACCTCCTGTGCGGCCGTTTTATTAAGTCTGAGAGTTGGCCAGTCGTCGGCTTCAGCCCCCACGTAGGTAGTACGGGGGTGTTCGGGATAAACCTAAACACTCGTTTCTCGCCCCTTTGCCTTAGGATTCGTTAATTCTCTTTCTCGATGGGACGGGAATGGATATAACTCAGCGGTAGAGTGTCACCTTGACGTGGTGGAAGTCATCAGTTCGAGCCTGATTATCCCTAAACCCAATGTGAGTTTTTTCTATTTTATCCAAGAGTTTGGTCCTTAAAGGAGGTGTTTAGCGCAACGAACCTGGCAATAAGACTATGTGGCTTTATCACCCTCACTTAGCCATAGGAGTTTGACAATAAAATTGTAGGTGCAGCCCCAAGTATCCGAACTAGTGTGATGTAAACACCTGATCGGATAAGAACCAATTCATCGCAAAATGCGGGGAAAATCGCTAAAGATTTGAAACCTCCGAAGAGCTGACTGGCTCACGCCGCGTCATGACAGTCAGTTTTCGGCTTTCTTTACTGAGGTGCTCATCCGGATAAACCAGGATACAATCACAGTAGTTCTCCCTTTACTACCCTAGCCGATACAGCGAAACGTAAGGTAGCAAGCACAGGAGTCGGGCAACCCAAATATTAACCAAAGACATTATTCGGAGCCAATGCATATAATGCTAAATTCGGGGTGCCGAACTATACTGAACAAGTGTTCGGACTTGTTGCCATAGTGTGGGGCGCAATAAAGCCCGTGGCGAATTATGGCGTACCAAGGTGTACGGATGCGAATTAAAATATCAAAAAATAAAAAATAAAGTAGTAAGCTAGTGCCACATATGTTGGGTTGCAAACTGTTTCCATTATAAATTTGAGTAATACGTCAAAGCGTACTTGAACAAAAAGTGCGATAAGAAATAGTGGCTATTTAACATGCCAAGACCAAGGGGGAGCTGCATACGGGTCCTGAAAACAGGTAGAATGATCGCCAAGAAGGACATCTAGATATTCCCCCATACGTCTGTGCTTCTTTTTTACCTTAGGTGTATCCGTCCTTCGAAAGGACCAATTTATCAGGCTGTCGAGAGGGGCCTGTGAAAAGGAACCTAATAAAAAAGGATAAAAGGAAAAGTAAGTGTATGTGTGTCCAGGGAAGGTCGAGTCGTATTGTGGATCACAGTATGGTTATGCCTCCGTCTCTGCCCATGGTATTTTTAGTGCGTAATTATGTACGCGTGGTACATATGCCGCCACTTGGTTGGGACTGAGACGGAGGTTGAATTGCTAATCGAGCTCCTGATGAGCTGGATTGTCCTGTCATAGAGTAGTCCGGACTCGTTTGACAGTGTCCGGGAGCATGGTCGTCGAATTAAGGTTCTGCTTGTGAAGGCCACTATGTACCTCTGCTGCCAGGGCAGCGGTGTGCTCCTCGGTACGGAGGGAATGCTCCGTGATTCCATTGACTGTTATGACACCGCGTGGACCGGGCATCTTGAGCTTGAGATAAGCATAGTGAGGCACCGCATTGAATTGGGAAAATGCAGTTTGTCCAAGTAGTGTGTGATAGCCGCTGCGGAAGGGGACGATATCAAAGGTTAACTCTTCGCTTCGGAAGTTGTCCGGACAGCCGAAGATGACTTCCAACGTGATTGAGCCCGAGCAGCGGGCCTCTACACCTGGTATAACTCCTTTAAAGGTAGTTTTGGTGGGCTTGATCCTTGATGGATCGATGCCCATTTTTGGCATTGTATCCTGATGGAGCAGGTTTAGGCTACTACCGCCGTCCATGAGGACTCGTGTGAGGTGGAATCCATCAATTATTGGGTCGCAGACCAGTGTGGCTGAACCGCCATGACGGATGATACGTCTTCGTCGTATCTACTTTTCCAAACACTTTTGCCCTTGTTTTGGACTCTAACTTGCATGATTTCAATCGAACTAACCCGGACTGACGCTGTTTTCAGCAGAATTGCCATGGTGTTATTTTTGTGCAGAAATAAAAGTTCTGGGAATGACTTGAAAATCAACGGAGATTATTTTTGGAATATATAAAAAATACTGGAAGAAAGATCCATGTCAGGGGGACCACACCCAGTCCACGAGGGTGGGGGCGCGCCCTACCACCTGGGCGCGCCCCCTGCCTCGTGGGCCCCCTGATGCTCCACCGACCTCAACTCCAACTCCATATATTCGTGTTCGGGGAGAAAAAATCAGAGAGAAGGATTCATCACGTTTTACGATACGGACTGCCGCCAAGCCCTAAACTCTCTCGGGAGGCCTGATCTGGAGTCCGTTCGGGGCTCCGGAGAGGGGAATCCGTCGCCATCGTCATCATCAACCTTCCTCCATCACCAATTTCATGATGCTCACCGCCGTGCGTGAGTAATTCCATCGTAGGCTTGCCGGACGGTGATGGGTTGGATGAGATTTATCATGTAATCGAGTTAGTTTTGTTAGGGTTTGATCCCTAGTATCCACTATGTTCTGAGATTGATGTTGCTATGACTTTGCTATGCTTAATGCTTGTCACTAGGGCCCGAGTGCCATGATTTCAGATCTGAACCTATTATGTTTTCATGAATATATGAGAGTTCTTGATCCTATCTTGCAAGTCTATAGTCACCTATTATGTGTTATGACCCGTTAACCCCGAAGTGACAATAATCGGGATACTTATCGGTGATGACCGTAGTTTGAGGAGTTCATGTATTCACTAAGTGTTAATGCTTTGGTCCGGTACTCTATTAAAAGGAGGCCTTAATATCACTTAGTTTCCAATAGGGCCCCGCTACCATGGGAGGGTAGGACAAAAGATGTCATGCAAGTTCTTTTCCATAAGCATGTATGACTATATTCGGAATACATGCCTACATTACATTGATGAACTAGAGCTAGTTCTGTGTCACCCTATGTTATGATTGTTACATGATTGATCGCATCCGGCATAATTCTCCATCACCGACCCATTGCCTATGAGCTTTTCATATATTGTTCCTCGCTAATTTACTTTTCCGCTGCTACTGTTACAATCACTACAAAACCCAAAAATATTACTTTTTCTACCGTAACCACTACTATCATATTACTTTGCTACTAAACACTTTGCTGCAGATATTAAGTTTCCAGGTGTGGTTGAATTGACAACTCAGCTGCTAATACTTGAGAATATTCTTTGGCTTCCCTTGTGTCTAATCAATAAATTTGGGTTGAATACTCTACCCTCGAAAACTGTTGTGATCCCCTATACTTGTGGGTTATCAAGACTATTTTCTGGTGTCGTTGCCGGGGAGCTCTATTCTTTGAGTCACTTGGGATTTATATCTGTTTATCACTACGAAGAACTTGAAAGATCCAAGAACCAAGATTTATCCCTCAACTACGAGGGGAGGTAAGGAACTGCCATCTAGCTCTGCACTTGATTCACCTTCTGTTTTGAGTAAGCTTGCGACACCTAAACCTGCTTCTGCTATTAATTCTGATATGTCGCATGTTATTGATGATGCCACTTCTGCTTTGCATGATACTTATGATGAAACTACTTCTATGCTTGATACTACTGTGCCACTTGGTGAATTTCTTGATGAACAACTTGCTAGGGCTAGAGAGAATGAAATTATTGAAACTGATAATATTGATGAAAGTGATGATGAAGATTCTCCCCCTAGATATGAATTGCATGTTGTTCTTGAGGGTTATGTTATGGATGAAGAAACTGCTAGAGACTTTCTTGCTTGCAATGATAGAAGTGATCTTAAGAAATTATTAGCTAAGCTGAAAGAAAAATCTCTCAATGCTAGAATGAAATATGATCCTGCTTATGCTACTTCACCTACCTTTATTACTGATAAGGATTATGATTTCTCTGTCAATCTTGAGTTAATTACTTTGGTTGAATCTGATCCTTTCTATGGCTATGAATCTGAAACTGTTGTGGCACATCTTACTAAATTAAATGATATAGCAACCCTGTTCACTAATGTTGAGAAAACTCGCTACTATTATATCCTTAAATTATTTCCGTTCTCATTAAAGGGTGATGCTAAGATATGGTTTAATTTGCTTGATCCTGGTTGTGTGCGTAGTCCCCAGGATATGATTTACTACTTCTTTGCTAAATATTTCCCCGCTCATAAGAAACAAGCTGCTTTAAGGGAAATATATAATTTTGTGCAAATTGAAGAAGAGAGTCTTCCACAAGCTTGGGGAAGGCTTCTCCAATTATTTAATGCTTTGCCTGATCATCCTCTCAAGAAAAATGAAATACTTGATATCTTTTATAATGGACTAACCGATGCTTCCAGAGATTACCTGGATAGTTGTGTTGGTTGTGTTTTCATGGAAAGAACTGTTGACCAAGTTGAATTACTATTGAATAATATGTTGACTAATGAAAATAATTGGAAACTTCCAGAACCAACTCCTAAGCCAACTCCGAAGAAAAGGGATATTCTATTTCTCAGTCCGAAAGATATGCAAGAGGCAAAGAAATCAATGAAAGAAAAAGGTATTAAAGCTGAAGATGTTAAGAATTTACCACCTATTGAAGAAATACATGGTCTTAATTTGCCGCCTGTTGAAGAAATATATGGTCTTGATAACCCGACACAGGTAGTAAAGGTAAATTCTCTCTATAGATATGATAAAGCTGAAATCCCTCCTGCTAAGTTTGCTAGCCAATGTTTGGATGAATTTGATAACTTTATGGTTAAGCAAGAAGATTTTAATGCTTATTTTGGTAGACAACTGAAACATAATGCTTATATGATTGAACACTTGAGTGATTATATGGATAGTGTTAAGGGTGAACTTAAACTTATTAGTAAACATGCTTCTATGGTTACCACTCAAGTAGAACAAGTACTTAAGGCTTAGAATGATTTGCTCAATGAATTGAATAGTAAGAATAATGACTTTGCTGTTAGAGTTGCAACTAGAGGAGGTAAAGTGAATCAGGAACCTTTGTATCCTAAGGTCCACCCTAAGAGAATTGAGCAGGATTCTCAGAGAATTAATATTGATGCACCTAGTCCTTCTAAGAGGAAGAAAAAGAAAATGATAGGACTTTGCATGATTCTAGTGAACCTGTTGTAGACACACCTGAGAATCCCAATGATATTTCTATTTCTGATGCTGAAACACAATCTGGTAATGAACATGAACCTAGTGATAATGTTAATGATGATGTTCATGTTGATGCTCAACCTAGCAATAATAATGATGTAGAAATTGAACCTGTTGTTGATCTTGATAACCCACAACCAAAGAATCAACGCTATGATAAGAGAGACTTTGTTGCTAGGAAGCACGGTAAAGAAAGAGAACCATGGGTTCAAAAACCCATGCTTTTTCCTCCTAAACCATCCAAGAAAAAGGATGATGAGGATTTTGAGCGCTTTGCTGAAATGATTAGACCTATCTTTTTGCGTATGCGTTACTGATATGCTTAAAATGAATCCTTATGCTAAATATATGAAGGAAGTTGTTACAAATAAGAGAAAGATACCGGAAGCTGAAATTTCCACCATGCTTGCTAATTATATTTTTAAGGGTGGAATACCAAAGAAACTTGGAGATCTAGGAGTACCAACTATACCATGCTCCATTAAAAGAAATTATGTTAAAACTGCTTTATGTGATCTTGGAGCCGGTGTTAGTGTTATGCCTCTCTCTTTATATCGTAGACTTGATTTGAATAAGTTGACACCTACTGAAATATCTTTGCAAATGACTGATAAATCAACTGCTATACCTGTCGGTATTTGTGAGGATGTGCCCCTTGTGGTTGCAAACGTTACTATTTTAACGGACTTTGTTATTCTTGATATTCTCGAGGACGATAGTATGTCTATTATTCTTGGAAGACCATTTTTGAATATTGCAGGGGCTGTTATTGATTGCAATAAAGGCAATGTCACTTTTCATGTTAATGGTAATGAGCATACGGTACACTTTCCGAGGAAACAACCTCAAGTCCACAGTATCAATTCTATTGGAAAATTTTCAACAATTACTATTGGAGGTTTTGAATTTCCTCTTCCTGCTGTCAAGAAGAAATATGATATTCTTATTGTTGGGGACATGCATATCCCCATAGAGGTAACCTAGTGTTATTCGAAATTTCTCCGGTTTCATGTTATTCGAAATGAGTTTGTTAACAAGACCTGATCAACCTTGTTAGTGGATTCCTTTTGATGAGCATGAGATGGATGAAGTTAGAAAACACAACTCTTTGTACCCTCTTTTTACTTTCTATTATTTATATTAAATAAAGCAAAGATAGTATTTTTTGTCTGTTTTCTGAATTATCCATGCAATAAAAACTACCCCGAAAATAAAAGTTCTCCAAATGCCCTGAAAATTAAATATGATTTTTTCTAGAATATTTGAGAATATCTGGCACTGAAAACACAACAGGGGGAGCAGCCACGTGCCCACGAGGGTGGAGGGCGCGCCCCCTACCTTGTGGACCCCACGTGGGTCCCCTCCACTTATTCCAACCACCACACACTCCTTCTTCCTCCCAAAAAATCACCAACCAGCTCAAGCATGAGTTCTAACTCATTTTGCTGCCATTTTCGATCTCCTAGCTCAAAGCTCCATTCACAAAACTGCTTTAGGGGATTGTTCTTTGGTATGTGACTCCTCCAATGGTCCAATTAGTTTTTATTCTAGTGCTTTATTCATTGCAAATTTTTGCTGCCTAGGTGACCCTGTTCTTGAGCTTGCATGTCAAATTTATATGGTCCCAAGTAGTTCTAATGCATGATATTGCCTCTAGGCACTTGTAGGAGTAGTTGCTATCAATTTTGTTGAGTTTGGTTCACTTTTATTTTGGAGTTACTAAAAATTTCAGAAATTTTTCAAAGGAAGAAATATGTTTAGGAAAATGTACCAAGGGGGTTCTTCAAGGAAGCAAGGACCCAAACCCGCAATACGCGATGCAGACGATGAATCACCGAGGGACGCTCAAGCGCGGCCTTGTGAATGGCCATTAGAGGATTTCATGGTCCAAGCAGGAATTAAAGAGGAATTTGATGCATATGTGTGTAATGCTAATCTGGAGAGCTTCGAGGCAGATAAGTGCCGGCAATACCTCTATTTAACTGATTCATTTGTGAGAAGGTTTAAATTTTCATCCTCGCGCAATTCACAAACTGTCCTGTTTGACCTTTATGATAAATCTTATACCATGGATTTAGAGGATTTTAATACTGCCTGCAAACTCCCACAATGGGGTAGTGCTAGTGAACCTAGCAAATCTGAGCTTAGAGATTTTCTTGCTAGTATTACAGTGGGGGAATCTAGAGATGTAACACAAGCCACCATAGGGAGCATTCATTTTCCCACTATACATTATTTTGCTCTCTTCATAGGAAGGTGCATAAATGGTAAAGATGAAGCATGTCACATGTCTGTATCTGATCTTAGCGTTCTCAGGAGCACTGTTTTAGGAGATAAACAATATAACTTGGGGGCTATTGTTACACGTAGGTTGCATAATAATCGTATTCATGAAGATTTCTTTGGTGGAATTTATGCAACTCGTATAGCTAATTTTCTTGAGATACCCATACGGGGAGATGATATTGAGTTGCCTCCTTCTTATCTAGATTATGATGCTATGGTTCGTCATCAGTTTGTTGAGAGGAACGACCAGTCCCGCCAGTACCGACTAATCTTTGACAAACGACGCACCTATCATGTCGCTCTCCCTGCTCCCGCTTTCTTTGACTTTCAGGCAAAGGGGAGATATGTTATAACCAGGGAGGAGGCGAACGAGTATAAGAGGAGGACGGAAACAGCTCACCTCCAAGCGGCAGCTCATGAGGCAATAGCTGCTGCATCACAGTACGACCCCAACTACAACTTTGGATATCCGCCAGGCCAGCTGTGGTAGTAGACCAACTTAGGCCAAAAGCCTAAGCTTGGGGGAGTACGTACTTCTCACCGACATTACATTCCTGTTCACACACTCATGCTAGTTGTCGGTGCTCATACTTTTTCATTGTAATATCCATGCTAGTTTATTTCCCTTTTTATGCTTTCTTCTTGTGTGTTTGATAAACCTTAAGAAAAACAAAAAAATTAGCTGTAGCTTTTAGCTAGTTTACTTTCCATGCCTGTAGTAGTAGTAATTAAAAAGAAAACCCAGAAAGATTTCTCGTTCTTCTTTTGCTTGTTGGGAGCTTTCCCGTGTAAATAGTTTTGTTTCTTTTCTTTGGGGGTCGAGAGGAGAAGACCATAATGAAAATGTTGAGTGGTTCTTATATGCATTATTGTTGATCTAAGCAAGAGCCCATTTTACCTTGTCTTCTCTCTTGAATTGAATGCTTGCAGATTCCAGCTTAGTCCAATGCACGTGCACTATTATTATTATCCACACTATTCAGTCGTGCAAGTGAAAAGCAATAATGATGATTATATGATGAACTTATTGAGATGAGAGAAGCTGGTATGAACTCGACCTCTCTTGTTTTTGTAAATATGATTAGTCCATCATTCCTGATTCAGCCTATTATGAAAGAAACATGTTTGTAATGACAATTAGAGATTATAGTTGCTTATGCCACGCTTAATTAGCTAGGAGCTTATAATGGTTTACCTTGTGTGCCAACATGCTATTAAAATGGTTGTGATGTGGTATGATAGGGTGGTATCCTCCTTTGAACGATTCGAGTGGCTTGACTTGGCACATGTTCACGCATGTAGTTGAAACAAAATCAACATAGCCTCTACGATATTTATGTTCATGGTGCATTATATCCTACTCATGCTTGCATTCGGTGTTGATTAATTTTAATGCATGTTCATGACTGTTGTCGCTCTCTAGCTGGTCGCTTCCCAGTCTTTTTCTAGCCTTCACTTGTACTAAGCGGGAATACTGATTGTGCATCTAACTCCATAAACCCCAAAGTTGTTCCATATGAGTCCACCATACCTACCTATATATGGTATCTACCTGCTGTTCGAAGTAAATTTGTATGTGCCAAACTCTAAACCTTCAAATAAACATTCTATTTTGTATGCTCGAATAGCTCATGTATCAACTAGGGATGTATGTATCTTCCATGCTAGGCGGGTTATTCTCAAGAGGAGTGGACTCCGCTCCTCACTCACGAGAAAATGGCTGGTCACCGGGATGCCCAGTCCCATGCTTTATACAAATCAAATCAAAATAACTACAAACAAAACTCCCCCGGGACTCTTGTTAGGCACTCGTTGTTTCGAGCAAGCCATGGATTGATGCTTGTTTGTGGAGGGGGGGTATAAACTTTACCATTATGTTAGGGAACCGCCTATAATGTGTGTAGCATGGAAGATACCGAGATCTCTCGGTTATTATGTTGACAATGAAAGTATACCGCTCAAAATATTATTCATATCTATTTCAAAACCGAGCTCTGGCACCTCTACAAAGCCCTGCTTCCCTCTGCGAAGGGCCTATCCATTTACTTTTATGTTGAGTCATCATCCTCTTTTTAAAAAGCACCAGTTGGAGAAAACCGCTGTCATTTGCATCCATTACTATTAGTTTACATTGAGTATGACTTGACTGGATCTCTTTTACCATGAATTACAATGTCTAGTCAGTCCTTGATCTTTAAAGGTGCTCTGCATTTATGTTTTGCGGTCTCAGAAAGGGCTAGCGAGATACCATCTTGTTATATCATATTATGATGGTTTTTAGAAAGTGTTGTCATTCAAGATTTATTATTATTGCTCGCTAGTTGATTATGCCATTGATATGAGTAAACATGAGACCTAAATGTTATTGCGAATATGGTTAGTTCATAATCTTTGTTGAAAACTTGAATGTTGGCTTTACATATTTACAACAAGAGCAAACAGAGTTTGTAAAAGTTTTTCATTATCACTTTCAGTTTATCAACTGAATTGCTTGAGGACAAGCAAAGGTTTAAGCTTGGGGGAGTTGATATGTCTCCGTCGTATCTACTTTTCCAAACACTTTTGCCCTTGTTTTGGACTCTAACTTGCATGATTTGAATGGAACTAACCCGGACTGGCGTTGTTTCCAGCAAAATTGCCATGGTGCTAGTTTTGTGCAGAAATAAAAGTTCTCGGAATGACCTAAAAATCAACGGAGATTATTTTTGGAATACATAAAAAATACTGGAAGAAAGATCCACGTCAGGGGGACCACACCCTGTCCAAGAGGGTGGGGGCGCGCCCTACCCCCCTGGGCGTGCCCCCTGCCTCGTGGGCCCCCTGACGCTCCACCGACCTCAACTCCAACTCCATATATTCGTGTTCGGGGAGAAAAAATCAGAGAGAAGGATTCATCGCGTTTTACGATGTGGAGCCGCCGCCAAGCCCTAAACTCTCTCGGGAGGGCTGATCTGGAGTCTGTTCGGGGCTCCGGAGAGGGGAATCCGTCGCCATCGTCATCATCAACCTTCCTCCATCACCAATTTCATGATGCTCACCGCCGTGCGTGAGTAATTCCATTGTAGGCTTGCCGGACGGTGATGGGTTGGATGAGATTTATCATGTAATCGAGTTAGTTTTGTTAGGGTTTGATCCCTAGTATCCACTATGTTCTAAGATTGATGTTGCTATGACTTTGCTATGCTTAATGCTTGTCACTAGGGCCCAAGTGCCATGATTTCAGATATGAACTTATTATGTTTTCATGAATATATGTGAGTTCCTGATCCTATCTTGCAAGTCTATAGTCACCTATTATGTGTTATGATCCATTAACCCCGAAATGACAATAATCGAGATACTTATCGGTGATGACCGTAGTTTGATGAGTTCGTGTATTCACTAAGTGTTAATGCTTTGGTCTGGTACTCTATTAGAAGGAGGCCTTAATATCCCTTAGTTTCCAATAGGACCCCGCTGCCACGGGAGGGTAGGACAAGAGATGTCATGCAACTTCTTTTCCATAAGCACATATGACTATATTCAGAATACATGCCTACATTACATTGATGAACTAGAGCTAGTTCTGTGTCACCCTATGTTATGACTGCTACATGATCGATCACATCTGGCATAATTCTCCATCACCGATCCATTTCCTACGAGCTTTTCATATATTGTTCTTCGCTTATTTACTTTTTCGTTGTTACTGTTACAATCACTACAAAACCCAAAAATATTACTTTTGCTACTGTTACCACTACTATCATATTACTTTGCTACTAAACACTTTGCTGCCGATATTAAGTTTCCAGGTGTGGTTGAATTGACAACTTAGCTGCTAATACTTGAGAATATTCTTTGGCTTCCCTTGTGTCGAATCAATAAATTTGGGTTGAATACTCTACCCTCGAAAACTGTTGTGATCCCCTATACTTGTGGGTTATCAACGGATACTGGTCGGATGGTCCCTGCGATCAAAGGTGATTGGGCATGACGACCATGGGTTGAATTTTGGGGCGACTGGCTCTATCGCATAGACGTCCCTAAGCGCATGCTTGCGCTCCCTCTTGGGGATATGGGTAGCGTATATCATATTCACCGTTTTGATTTGAGGGGGAAACTTCTTCTGTCCCCCTGTGTTCGGTGGCCGAGGCTCCTCGTCGTCATCATCACTTTGCGACCCCTTCTCCTTGTCTTCGGTATTTAACTTGCCGGCCTGGTTGAAGACCCAACAACTCCGGTGGTATGATTGGCTGGTTTATCAGGGGTGCCATGGATCTGACATGGACGATCGAGTATGCGATCCAGGTTGGAAGGGCCTTGATTATTCCTTTTATATGGCTTCTTCCGCTGTCCGGACTTGGAGCCACTGAATCCGGCGTTGACCGTCGTGTCCTCGGTATTATCACTGTTGCTTCGACGCTTGTGCTTGTTGCGTCGGGGCTTGCCGTTGCTATTTCTGGCTTCCGAAGTGCCAGGTTCGCTTGCATTGTTATTGGTACGGGCTAGCCAGCTATCTTCGCCCGTGCAAAAGTGGGTCATGAGTGTTGTGAGGGCCGCCATGGACTTCGGCTTTTCTAGGCCGAGGTGTCGGGTGAACCATTCGTCCCGGATGTTATGTTTAAAGGCCGCTAGGGCTTCGGCATCCGAACAGTCGACGATCTGGTTCTTTTTGGTTAAGAATCTAGTCCATAATTTCCTGACTGACTCTCCGGGCTGTTGGATTATGTGACTCAAGTCGTCGGTATCCGGAGGCCGAACATATATACCTTGTGAGGGAATCCTGGATTAGGGGGTGTCCGGATGGCCGGACTATACCTTCAGCCGGACTCCTGGACTATGAAGATACAAGATTGAAGACTTCGTCCCGTGTCCGGAAGGGACTTTCCTTGGCGTCGAAGGCAAGCTTGGCGATACGGATATGTGGATCTCCTACCATTGTAACCGACTTTGTGTAACCCTAACCCTCTCCGGTGTCTATATAAACCAGAGGGTTTTAGTCCGTAGGATAACGTACAAAAACAACAATCATACCATAGGCTAGCTTCTAGGGTTTAGCCTCTCCGATCTCGTGGTAGATCTACTCTTGTACTACCCATATCATCAATATTAATCAAGCAGGACGTAGGGTTTTACCTCCATCGAGAGGGCCCGAACCTGGGTAAAACTTCGTCTCCCTTGCCTCCTGTTACCATCCGGCCTAGATGCACAGTTCGGGACCCCCTACCCGAGATTCGTCGGTTTTGACACCGACATTGGTGCTTTCATTGAGAGTTCCTCTGTGTCGTCGCCGTCAGGCTCGATGGCTCCTACGATCATCAATAGCGATGCAGACCAGGGTGAGACCTTCCTCCCCGAACAGATCTTCGTCTTTGGCGGCTTCGCACCGCGGGCCAATTCACTTGGCCATCTAGAGCAGATCAAAAGCTATGCCCCTGGCCGTCAGGTCAGATTTGGAAGTTTAAACTACACTGCTGACATCTGCAGGGATTTGATCTTTGACGGATTCGAGCCACTGCCGAGCGTGCCGCACTGATGACGAGCATGATCTAGCTCTGCCGCCTAACAGTGCCCTAAAGGCCGCACCTGCATTGGCTTCGACCCTTAATTCAAAGCCAACTACGCCGATCGAGGATGGGTGGTTGGACGTCGCCTCGGGGGCGGCGATCCTAACGGTGATCGAGCCGAACACCAGCCCTGCACTCCACGAGACTCGTGATTCCAAGGAGCCGGACTCCCCTCCGGACTCCGAACCATTCGCGCCTCTGCCGATCGAATCCGATTGGGCGCCGATCATGGAGTTTACTATCGCGGACATCTTTCAGCACTCGCCCTTCGGCGATATTATGAAATCACTAAAGTCTCTCTCTTTATCAGGAGAGCCCTGGCCGAACTACGGTCAGCAAGATTGGGATACGGACGATGAAGAAATTCAAAGCCCACCCACCACCCACTTTGTAGCCACTGTCGACGATTTAACCGACATGCTTGACTTCGACTCCGAAGACATTGACGGTATGGACGCCAATGAAGGAGACGATGAAGAACCATCGCCTATTGGGCCCTGGAATGCCACCTCGTCATATGACGTATACATGGTGGACGCACCAAAAGATGACGACGAGGAGCGGAAGGACGCACCGAAAGCTTGTTCCCTCGAAAAGCAGTCAAAGTGGCGACGCAAGCGCCGCCCCAAATCCCGCCTCGATAGAAATAGCGATCACATAGACCCAGCGCTGGAGCGGGGCGAACCGCTGCCGGACAACGGCAATCCGGATAATCAAACCGAACAAACAAATTCTATCAAGGATAATGGTCCGGACGACATAATGCCGGACAGGCACCCGGAGCAGCAGAATGCCTGTAAAAGGCTTGTTGCCACCGCGAGGAGTCTTAAAAAGCAGAAGCAAAGGCTCAAGGCCGCGCAAGACACAATCCAAATCAGATGGAGTAAAATACTCAACACTGCAGCAAGGTACGGCGACAATCGCCCCTCCAAGAGCTACCCAAAGCGGAGGCTGCTATCCGAATTCGAGGAGGCCTCAGACCCCCCACAACCAAATATCAAAGCAGCCACCTGGTCAGATAGACGACCCCTCTACCAACACAGAGCGGCATACAACGCCGCTCACAATACAACACGCGACCAATGCGAGGGCTCGCATCCAAAGTACGGCGCAACAAGATCCATCTATGGACCACGCAAGCGCGCCCCAGCATACTATGCAACACAACAAACATCCGAACAACGCGGTACACCCAGCTACAGGGACGCCGCACACCCCCTATGTTTCACCGATGAGGTGCTGGACCATGAATTTCCAGAGGGATTCAAGACCGTAAACATAGAGGCATACGACAGAACAACAGACCCTGGGGTCTGGATTGAGGACCACATCCTTCATATCCATATGGCTCGAGGAGATGATCTCCACGCCATCAAGTACTTACCCCTCAAGCTCAAAGGGCCAGCTCGTCACTGGCTCAAAGGCCTCCCCGAAAGCTCCATTGGAAGTTGGGAAGAGCTCGAAGACGCCTTTCGGGCAAATTTTCAAGGGACTTATGTCCGACCTCCGGATGCGGACGATTTGAGTCATATAACTCAACAGCCTGGAGAGTCAGCCCGAAAGCTTTGGAATAGGTTTCTTATCAAAAAGAACCAGATTGTCGACTGTCCAGACGCTGAAGCCTTGGCAGCTTTCAAGCATAGCGTCCATGACGAATGGCTCGCCAAACACCTCGGCCAAAATAAGCCGAGAACGATGGCCGCATTAACAAACCTCATGACCCGCTTTTGCGCGGGTGAGGACAGCTGGCTAGCCAGATGCAGCACCAGCGACCCCAGTACATCTGAAGTTAGAGATGGAAATGGGAAATCACGGCGCAATAGCAATAACAAATGCCGGAATAAAGAAGACAACACGAAGGGCACGGCAGTAAATGCCGGATTCAAAAGCTCTCGGCCAAGTCAAAAGCCGCCCCCTAAAGGCACCAGGGACGAACTGTCCAGCCTCAACAAAATTCTGGACCAAGTATGTCAGATCCATAGTACCCCTGGTAAACCTGCTAATCATACCCACAGAGAATGTTGGGTCTTCAAGCAGTCTGGCAAGCTCAACTCTGTACACAAGGGGGAGGATACACCAAGTGAAGACGAGGACGAGCCCCCCAAGCAAGACACGGGGGAACAAAAGAAATTTCCACCAGAAGTCAAAACAGTAAACATGTTACACGTGATCAAGGGAAAAAACAACGCGGCACTCCCAGAAAAATATACCCAAGTGCCTGTCACCGCGAAGTCCTGCCACTGGTCGTCTCAACCGATCACTTTCGACCATCGCGATTACTCAGCAAGTATCCGACACGCAGGATGGGCTACCCTGGTATTAGACCCAGTAATTGGCGGATATCACCTCACATGAGTCTTGATGGATGGCGGCAGTAGCCTAAACCTAATATATCAGGATACAATCCGCGGGATGGGGTTAGACCCAACACAAATTCGCCATAGCAATACTACCTTTAAAGGAGTAACGCCAGGCCCAGGGGCTCGTTGTACGGGCTCCCTCCTACTACAAGTTATATTCGGCTCCCCTGATAACTTCCGTTGCAAGCATTTAACTTTCCACATCGCTCCGTTTCAAAGTGGCTATCAAGCACTGCTCGGACGTGAAGCTTTCGCTCGCTTTAATGCAATACCACACTACGCCTCCCTCACTCTCAAGATGCCCGGTCCATGTGGCATCATTACAGTGCATGGAAGAGAGTGAGGCTGCCTTGGCAGCCGCACACTAAAGGCGCCCGGACCAGTGAAAGCATCCAATAGGTCGTCAAGACCTCAGACACAACTAATCGAGTCCGGCGCCACTACTTATACCGAATAAATGGTCACACCCCTATTTGTCAATACAAGGGGCTCAACACGCATAGACAAGTGGCAATTTCTTCTCATCTTGAATTATATATGGTTTCTTTAAAAAAACTATCTTTTTGCACGACAACTTTTTCACCTAAATTCCTCTCTTTCACAAACGATCATCGTGCTACACCCGTCCAGGATACGGCACAATGGAGATAAAGGCGTAGACATGCAGCAGGGACCCGCTCCAAGGATTCTTTTTAGATTAAGACCTTATGTAAACCTTTTTTACTGTCTCTTGTTGATACATATCCACCGTTGAGAAGGATGCTGACGTCTTGGCATGTGTCCACGCCAGAACAATGCACGTACCTGGACCCAAGGGGCTTCTTACAAAGGCCATTATTTAGGCCCAGTTTATACCACAAAGACCGAATACCTTAGGGAGTGTTCGGTGTCGCGAGTTTGGCCCTATATGCATCAGCTCCGAATCATTGTCTTTGGTCAAATGTTGGGTTTGCCCGACTCCTGTGTTTTGGTGCCTTACGTTCTGCTTTACCGGCTAAGGTAGCACTAGGAGAACTACTGCGATTGTGCCCTCGTTCATCCGGACGAGCACCTCAGTAGAGAAAGCCGAAAACTGACTGTCATGACATAGCATGAGACTAGTCAACCACTCGATGACCTGTGGGAATGTTAGAATTCCTCCACCTTAACGAAGGGCCATTTTCCGGCCAGGCATGTACGCACCCCGAGATCGGGAGAGTGCGGAGCCACCAGGGGCTATCTAGTAGCCCCATTTTCAAACTCCTATGGCTAAGTGAAAGTGCTAAAGCATTATAGTTCGGTCGCCTCGCTTGCTCCGCTATCACCTCCTTAAATAGGACCAAGACGTTGGGTTAAGTGTGAACGTGTGTTTTTGCGAGCACCTCCGCATTATATGCGTGGGGGTTGAAGCCGACGACTGCAATCTTTCAGGCTATACGCGTGTATACATAAACGGCCGCCTAGGAGGCATCATATTACTTTCAGGAAAAAGTATAAAAATAGCCTTATGAAAATTTATAAAAGCATTTCGCTTACAATGAGATTACATATCACTCAAACATAATATTTTTTGAGCACTGGGTCTCTATCAAACGAGCACCCTCAAGAACTTCTTCAAAGTAGTGCTCAGCAGCCCTTCGACCTATGGCCGAATCCCGCGCTGCAACAGTGGTAGCATCCATCTCCGCCCAGTATGCTTTAACACGGGCAAAGGCCATCCGAGCGCCCTCTATGCACGCCGACCTCTTCATCGCATTAATGCGCGGCACCACGTCAAGGAACTGCTGCACCAAGCTGAAATAGTTGTTCGGTTTTGACCTTTTCGGCCATAGCTGATCCACAACAGACCTCATGGAGAGTCCGGACAACCTATTTAGTTCGGCCCATTCGGCTAATTGGTCAGTCAATGAAAGCGGACGCTCGGGAGAATGGAATTATCTCCAAAACAGCTGGTCTACTTCACGGTCCGTCTGACCCTGGAAGTACTTGGCCGCATCGGCAGCGCTCGCCGCCAAATCCACATACACATCCTCCGAACTCCACAGCCGATCCAAAGGGGCATACCGTGGATCTCCGAACTTCCTCCGCAACATAAAGGATTTCCCAACCACAATATCCCTGGCTTCCCGCAGCTCCTCCTTCTTTGCCCTCATAGCAGAGCGGAGGTCTTTTCTCGTTGCAGCAGCCTTCTCAAGGTCCGATGCCTTCGCTTGGTTTTCCTTTTCAAGAACCCGGCAACGTTCGGCGGCGGCTTTTAATTCTATGGACATCTTGGCCATATTGTCTCGGCTCTCGCCATGCACGGCCTTCTCGGCTTGCAACTCTTCGGTCGCCTTCAAAGCAGCCGCATTACCCAACCTCGCTTGTTCCTTGGGTCGGGCAAGTTCTGCCCGCAAGGCCTCAACAGTGGCAGCTCCATCTGCAGTCACAACATATTAAAGATACTGGCATCATGCTGCTCTTCCTATGTGGCGTTTACCAGATAATGACACTTACCCTGTGCCTCGTCAAGCCTTTTGTTAACAAGCTCGATGTCGGCGTCTGCCGCATCCAACTGCTGTTCTAAATGGGCAAACTCGCTAGTCCGGCTAGCCACCGGAGCTTCCATCACCTGCACATAGAGGCAGTATGGTTATTACCTGGGAATATGATCCTCTGTTTGTCGTCATTTCCGACGACAACCAGAGTCTCAGGGGCTACTATCTACACAGGGCACACCTAGCATGTGCAGGACTATCATACATTCTTTTACGTACCTCAAAGCCTGTTAGTAGACTCATAAAAGCTTCATGCAATCCGCTTTTGGCGGATGAGATTCTCTCCATCACCGTATTCATCAGCACACGGTGTTCATCTGAGATGGCTGCTCGCCCCACCAACTCCCTCAGAACATCCGATCACACACTAGATGGTGCCGGACTCTTTTGTCTGCTCTCTTTGGGAGCCAGACACTGGGAGCTTCGGGGGTCAATGGGATTATCTTCTGGCCTCACCAGACTCGGAGAGGCCCTCCACGACGACACTTCAGGATCGCCCGCTTCCAGAGCGGAGGAGTCTGGAGGAGGCGTTTCGCTCTCCATCATCTCTGGAAGAAGATCCCCCGAAGATGAGCTCATTTGAGAGGGGCTAAGGCCCGAACTGCAAAACTATATGCGGTGGTTATTTTCTCAGAAGAAAAAGATGGCATATCTGTACTATTAAAGTATTTCGGGTCACTTACGACTAGCGGGAGAATTGATCCCCCCGCGGACTTTGTGCGGCAATAGCACCCCCAAGGTAGGACCCTCTATGGGAGACTTCTTCTCCCATTTGGAAGCTTCGGCTTCCGAATCCCCGGGCGCAGTCCTTTTCCTCTTCTGGTCGTCTTCCTTCATGGAGACGCTCGCTCCCTCAGTTAAAATGGGCAGCGTTGGGGGGCCGCGTCCGCCCGTATTATCCTCCACAGTATCTTCTTTCAAGGGCTCCGGGCAAGGTGCGGTCTGGAGCATCTTTTCCAATACCGGATTTTCCAAACCCTCAGGGAGGGGGGCCGAACACCGAATCAACTTCGCCTTTGTTAGCCAGTCCTGGTCAAAAAACGAACTCTCAGAAATAACTTTGTAACAAAGGAGAGATAGTATGCTCGGCCGGAAGATGCCTTACCTGTTCGGCGGCGCGGTTACTACTCAGGCCCACATCCTCGGTGATTTCCGGACACTCCACCTGAGGTCCGAAGAATGACTTGTACATCTCCTCGTGCGTCAGGCCGAGGAAATTTTGAATGACACGCGGTCCCTCGGGATTGAACTCCCACAAGCGAAGGGGCCGGCGTTTGCAAGGCTGGACTTGACGGACCAGCATAACTTGTATTACCGCAACCAAACTGAAATCTCCATTAAAGAGATCTCGAATGCGGCTTTGCAGTATAGGCACGTCCTTGGCTGGACCCCAGCTCAGTCCTATGCTAATCCATGACATCACTTGTGGTGGAGGGCCCGAGCGGAAAACGGGGGCGGCCGCCCACTTGGCACTTCTAGGAGCCGTGATGTAGAACCACTCCTGTTGCCACAATTCAGACACCTCTGGAATGGAACCTTTGGGCCATGAAGCTCCCGTCATCTTGCGTATTGAGGCACCTCCACACGCCGCATGTTGCCCCTCGATCATCTTCGGCTTTACTTCAAAGGTCTTGAGCCATAGGCCAAAGTGAGGGGTAACCCGGAGGAAGGCCTCGTACACGACAATAAATGTCGTGATATGAAGAAAGGAGTCCGGAGCTAGATCATGGAAATCTAGCCCGTAATAAAACATCAAGCCCCTAACGAAAGGATCCAGAGCAAGGCCTAGACCACGGAGGAAGTGGGAGATGAACACGATGCTCTCGTTGGGTTCGGGGGAGGGGACGGCCTGCCCCCGGGGAGGCAGCCGATGCAAAATCTCGGCGGTCGGATATCTAGCCTCCCTCAACTTTTTGATGTCTTCTTCCGTGATGGAGGAAGGCACCCATCGGCCTTGAAGGCTAGATCTGGACATGACTGAAGGTTCGGAGCACCTGACCTGAACTTTGGGCGTTTGAGCTTGAGGCGGGGGAAGGATTCGATTGAGCACGGGAGGGAAAAATAAAAGCCTTGTCCCTTTATAAAGAGGGTGAATATCAAGCGCCCTCTCCGTGTCCGTTTGGACTTTCCTATAATCTAGGAGTCCTAGAAGCGGTAGGGTTACCCACGCCCGTATTGATGAGAATCCCGGAATAAGGGGACACGATCGCTGCTTTAACAAGACGTGCCAAGGAAACCGCCTCGCATGACGCGCTGAGGTGGGATAATGAAACGACTCGGATAAAGGCTTGGCCGTGGTGTGTCACACTGCAGAATACGTCAGCGGATTAGATTTGTGTAAATATTATTCTCTCTATGGCAATATGTGGAAACTTATTTTGCAGAGTCGGACACTATCTTTGTGTTCAAAGTCTTATATGAAGTACTTGGAGGAGGAACCCGCCTTGCAATACCGAAGACAATCTGCCCGCGGGACTCGTCGTCATTGAAGCCTGGTTCAGGGGCTACTGAGGGAATCCTAGATTAGGGGGTGTCCGGATGGCCGGACTATACCTTCAGCCGGACTCCTGGACTATGAAGATACAAGATTGAAGACTTCGTCCCGTGTCCGGAAGGGACTTTCCTTGGCGTGGAAGGCAAGCTTGGCGATACGGATATGTAGATATCCTACCATTGTAACCGACTTTGTGTAACCCTAATCCTCTCCGGTGTCTATATAAACCGGAGGGTTTTAGTCCGTAGGACAACGTACAAAAACAACAATCATACCATAGGCTAGCTTCTAGGGTTTAGCCTCTCCGATCTCGTGGTAGATCTACTCTTGTACTACCCATATCATCAATATTAATCAAGCAGGACGTAGGGTTTTACCTCCATCGAGAGGGCCCGAACCTGGGTAAAACTTCATGTCCCTTGCCTCCTGTTACCATCCGGCCTAGATGCACAGTTCGGGACCCCCTACCCGAGATCCGCTGGTTTTGACACCGACACCTTGGAAGTTGTCAAGGAAGGCTTCTTCCAAGTCCCCCCAGCTGCCAACGGAGTTTTCAGGCAGGTTGTTCAGCCAGTGTCGGGCTGGCCCCTTGAGTTTTAGGGGGAGGTATTTGATGGCATGAAGATCATCGCCATGGGCCATGTGAATATGGAGAATAAAGTCTTCTGGGAATTCATGTTCCATTACTTCATCAGTGAAGCAGAGGGGGTGTGCGGCGCCTCTATATCGGGCCAGGCCACAATGTAGTTCGGATGGAGTTCGTCTGTGATTTTTGGCTCGGACGTAATTTTGCTTGCCATGTTCGGCTTGATAGCCGTCGTCGCGCATCGGGGCACGCCCCCATGATCCGTAGATCGATCTGGCTGGACCTGCTTTATTCTTCAGGCCCTGCCGGAGATCATACGTGTATGCTCGAGTTGTTTTATCTCTGCCTTTACCGCGAGGTAGCACGGGCTGGTGTTTAGCTTGAGTTGTCGTTTTGTCCCGGCCGCGTGGTGGTCGATCAGTCGCATTATGGCTGATGGTGCGGGCTCAAGTGCCTCGTAATCGAATTGGGGTAGCAGTTTAAACTCCGGGTAACTTTTGGTTGGGCGCTCGAGGCCGTATTCTTTTGCTGCCAGGACATTAGTGAAGGAAATATGCCCTAGAGGCAATAATAAAGTTATTATTTATTTCCTTATAATCATGATAAATGTTTATTATTCATGCTAGAATTGTATTAACCGGAAACATAATACATGTGTGAATACATAGACAAACAAAGTGTCACTAGTATGCCTCTACTTAACTAGCTCGTTAATCAAAGATGGTTATGTTTCCTAACCATGAACAATGAGTTGTTATTTGATTAACGAGGTCACATCATTAGTTGAATGATCTGATTGACATGACCCATTCCATTAGCTTAGCACCCGATCATTTAGTATGTTGCTATTGCTTTCTTCATGACTTATACATGTTCCTATAACTATGAGATTATGCAACTCCCGTTTGCCGGAGGAACACTTTGGGTGCTACCAAACGTCACAACGTAACTGGGTGATTATAAAGGAGCATTACAGGTGTCTCCAAAGGTACATGTTGGGTTGGCGTATTTCGAGATTAGGATTTGTCACTCCGATTGTCGGAGAGGTATCTCTGGGCCCTCTCGGTAATGCACATCACATAAGCCTTGCAAGCATTACAACTAATATGTTAGTTGTGAGATGATGTATTACGGAACGAGTAAAGAGACTTGCCGGTAACGAGATTGAACTAGGTATTGGATACCGACGATCGAATCTCGGGCAAGTAACATACCGATGACAAAGGGAACAACGTATGTTGTTGTGCAGTCTGACCGATAAAGATCTTCGTAGAATATGTAGGAGCCAATATGGGCATCCAGGTCCCGCTATTGGTTATTGACCGGAGACATGTCTCGGTCATGTCTACATTGTTCTCGAACCCGTAGGGTCCGCACGCTTAAGGTTACGATGACAGTTATATTATGAGTTTATGCATTTTGATGTACCGAAGGTTGTTCGGAGTCCCGGATGTGATCACGGACATGACGAGGAGTCTCAAAATGGTGAGACGTAAAGATTGATATATTGGAAGCCTATGTTTGGATATCGAAAGTGTTCTGGGTGAAATCGGGATTTTACCGAAGTACCGGGAGGTTACCGAAACCCCCCGGGAGCCATATGGGCCTTCATGGGCTTTAGTGGAAAGGAGAAAGGGGAAGCCCAAGGTGGCTGCGCGCCTCCCCCCTCCCCTAGTCCTATTAGGACTAGGAGAGGTGGCCGGCCCCCCTCTCCCTCTTTCCCCCTCGGGGAATCCTAGTCCAACTAGGATTGGGGGGGAGTCCTACTCCCGGAAGGAGTAGGACTCCTCCTGCGCCCTCCTCCTGGCCGGCGCCCCCCTCCCCCTTGGCTCCTTTATATACTGAGGCAGAGGCACCCCAGAAACACACAAGTTGATCCACGTGATCTATTCCTTAGCCGTGTGCGGTGCCCCCAGCCACCATATTCCTCGGTAATACTGTAGCGGAGTTTAGGCGAAGCCCTGCTGCTGTAGTACATCAAGATCGTCACCACACCGTCGTGCTGACGGAACTCTTCCCCGACACTTTGCTGGATCGGAGTCCGGGGATCGACATCGAGCTAAACGTGTGCTCGAACTCGGAGGTGCCGTAGTTTCGGTGCTTGATCGGTTGGATCGTGAAGACGTACGACTACTTCCTCTACGTTGTGTCAGCGCTTCCGCAGTCGGTCTGCGTTGGGTACGTAGACAACACTCTCCCCTCTCGTTGCTATGCATCACATGATCTTGCGTGTGCGTAGGAATTTTTTTGAAATTACTACGAAACCCAACAGTGGCATACGAGCCTAGGTTATTTATGTTGATGTTATATGCACGAGTAGAACACAAGTGAGTTGTGGGCGATATAAGTCATACTGCCTACCAGCATGTCATACTTTGGTTCGGCGGCATTGTTGGACGAGACGACCCGAACCAACATTACGCGTACGCTTACGCGAGACCGGTTCCCCCGACGTGCTTTGCACATAGGTGGCTTGCGGGCGACTGTCTCTCCAACTTTAGTTGAACCAAGTGTGGCTACGCCCGATCCTTGCGAAGGTTAAAACGGAGTCTATTTGACAAACTATCATTGTGGTTTTGATGCATAGGTGAGATTGGTTCTTGCTTAAGCCCATAGCAGCCACGTAAAACTTGCAACAACAAAGTAGAGGACGTCTAACTGGTTTTTGCAGGGCATGTTGTGATGTGATATGGTCAAGGCATGATGCTGATTTTTATTGTATGAGATGATCATGTTTTGTAACTGAGTTATCGGCAACTGGCAGGAGCCATATGGTTGTCGCTTTATTGTATGCAATGCAATCGTGATGTAATGCTTTACTTTATTACTAAACGGTAGTGATAGTCGTGGAAGCATAAGATTGGCGAGACGACAATGATGCTACGATGGAGATCAAGGTGTCGCGCCGGTGACGATGGTGATCATGACGGTGCTTCAGAGATGGAGAACACAAGCACAAGATGATGATGGCCATACCATATCACTTATATTGATTGCATGTGATGTTTATCTTTTTATGCATCTTATCTTGCTTTGATTGATGGTAGCATTATAAGATGATCTCTCACTAAATTATCAAGAAGTGTTCTCCCTGAGTATGCACCGTTGCCAAAGTTCGTCGTGCCCAGACACCACGTGATGATCGGGTGTGATAAGCTCTACATCCATCTACAACGGGTGCAAGCCAGTTTTGCACACGCAGAATACTCAGGTTAAACTTGACGAGCCTAGCATATGCAGATATGGCCTCGGAACACGGAGACCGAAAGGTTGAGCGTGAATCATATAGTAGATATGATCAACATAACGATGTTCACCATTGAAAACTACTCCATCTCACGTGATGATCGGTTATGGTTTAGTTGATTTGGATCACGTAATCACTTAGAAGATTAGAGGGATGTCTATCTAAGTGGGAGTTCTTAAGTAATTTGATTAATTGAACTTAAACTTATCATGAACTTAGTACCTGATAGTATCTTGCTTGTTTATGTTGATTGTAGATAGATGGCTCGTGCTGTTGTTCCGTTGAATTTTAATGCGTTCCTTGAGAAAGCAAAGTTGAAAGATGATGGTAGCAACTATACGGACTAGGTCCGTAACTTGAGGATTATCCTCATTGCTGCTCAGAAGAATTACGTCCTGGAAGCACCGCTGGGTGCCAGGCCTGCTGCTGGAGCAACACCAGATGTTATGAACGTCTGGCAGAGCAAAGCTGATGACTACTCGATAGTTCAGTGTGCCATGCTTTACGGCTTAGAATTGGGACTTCAACGATGTTTTGAACGTCATGGAGCATATGAGATGTTCCAAGAGTTGAAGTTAATATTTCAAGCAAATGCCCGGATTGAGAGATATGAAGTCTCCAATAAGTTCTATAGCTGCAAGATGGAGGAGAACAGTTCTGTCAGTGAGCATATACTCAAAATGTCTGGGTATAATAATCACTTGATTCAATTGGGAGTTAATCTTCCGGATGATTGCGTCATTGACAGAATTCTCCAATCACTGCCACCAAGCTAC
This sequence comes from Triticum dicoccoides, assembly GCF_002162155.2. Taxonomy (NCBI): domain Eukaryota; kingdom Viridiplantae; phylum Streptophyta; class Magnoliopsida; order Poales; family Poaceae; genus Triticum; species Triticum dicoccoides. The sequence continues at coordinate 22,046,219 of NC_041386.1, forward strand.
AAGAGCTTCATGATGAACTATAATATGCAAGGGATGAACAAGACTATTCCCGAGCTCTTCGCAATGCTAAAAGCTGCGGAGGTAAAAATCAAGAAGGAGCATCAAGTGTTGATGGTTAACAAGACCACTAGTTTCAAGAAAAAGGGCAAAGGGAAGAAGAAGGGGAACTTCAAGAAGAATGGCAAGCAAGTTGCTGCTCAAGAGAAGAAACCCAAGTCTGGACCTAAGCCTGAAACTGAGTGCTTCTACTGCAAGCAGACTGGTCACTAGAAGCGGAACTGCACCAAGTATTTGGCGGATAAGAAGGATGGCAAGATGAACAAAGGTATATGTGATATACATGTTATTGTTGTGTACCTTACTAGAGCTCGCAGTAGCACCTGGGTATTTGATACTGGTTCTGTTGCTAATATTTGCAACTCGAAACAGGGACTACGGAATAAGCGGGCAATGGCAAAGGACGAGGTGACGATGCGCGTGGGAAACGGTTCCAAAGTCGATGTGATCGCGGTCGGCACGCTACCTCTACATCTACCTTCGGGATTAATATTAGACCTAAATAATTGTTATTTGGTGCCAGCGTTGAGCATGAACATTATATCTGGATCTTGTTTGATGCGAGACGGTTATTCATTTAAATCAGAGAATAATGGTTGTTCTATTTATATGAGTAATATCTTTTATGGTCATGCACCCTTGAAGAGTGGTCTATTCTTATTGAATCTCGATAGTAGTAATACACATATTCATAATGTTGAAGCCAAAAGATGCAGAATTGATAATGAAAGTGCAACTTATTTGTGGCACTGTCGTTTAGGTCATATCGGTGTAAAGCGCATGAAGAAACTCCATACTGATGGACTTTTGGAACCACTTGATTATGAATCACTTGGTACTTGCGAACCGTGCCTCATGGGCAAGATGACTAAAACACCATTCTCCGGTACTATGGAGAGAGCAACAGATTTGTTGGAAATCATACATACCGATGTATGTGGTGCGATGAATATTGAGGCTCGTGGCGGATATCGTTATTTTCTCACCTTCATAGATGATTTAAGCAGATATGGGTATATCTACTTAATGAAACATAAGTCTGAAACATTTGAAAAGTTCAAAGAATTTCAGAGTGAAGTCAAAAATCATCGTAACAAGAAAATAAAGTTTCTACGATCTGATCGTGGAGGAGAATGTTTGAGTTATGAGTTTGGTGTACATTTGAAAAACTGTGGAATAGTTTCGCAACTCACGCCACCCGGAACACCACAGCGTAATGGTGTGTCCGAACGTCGTAATCGTACTTTACTAGATATGGTGCGATCTATGATGTCTCTTACAGATTTACCGCTATCGTTTTGGGGTTATGCTTTAGAGACGACCGCATTCACGTTAAATAGGGCACCATCAAAATCCGTTGAGACGACACCTTATGAACTATGGTTTGGCAAGAAACCAAAGTTGTCGTTTCTTAAAGTTTGGGGCTGCGATGCTTATGTGAAAAAGCTTCAACCTGATAAGCTCGAACCCAAATCGGAGAAATGTGTCTTCATAGGATACCCAAAGGAGACTGTTGGGTACACCTTCTATCACAGATCCGAAGGCAAGACATTCGTTGCTAAGAATGGATCCTTTCTAGAGAAGGAGTTTCTCTTGAAAGAAGTGAGTGGGAGGAAAGTAGAACTTGACGAGGTAACTATACCTGCTCCCTTACTGGAAAGTAGTACATCACAGAAAACTGTTTCAGTGACACCTACACCAGTTAGTGAGGAAGCTAATGATAATGATCATGAAACTTCAGATCAAGATACTACTGAACCTCGTAGATCAACCAGAGTAAGATCCGCACCAGAGTGGTATGGTAATCCTGTTCTGGAAGTCATGCTACTAGATCATGATGAACCTACAAACTATGAAGAAGCGATGGTGAGCCCAGATTCCGCAAAGTGGCTTGAAGCCATGAAATCTGAGATGGGATCCATGTATGAGAACAAAGTATGGACTTTGGTTGACTTGCCTGATAATCGGCAAGCAATTGAGAATAAATGGATCTTCAAGAAGAAGACTGACGCTGATGGTAATGTTACTGTCTACAAAGCTCGACTTGTCGCGAAAGGTTTTCGACAAGTTCAAGGGGTTGACTACGATGAGACTTTCTCACCTGTAGCGATGCTTAAGTCTGTCCGAATCATGTTAGCGATTGCCGCATTTTATGATTATGAAATTTGGCAGATGGATGTCAAAACTGCATTCCTGAATGGATTTCTGGAAGAAGAGTTGTATATGATGCAACCGGAAGGTTTTGTCGATCCAAAGGGAGCTAACAAAGTGTACAAGCTCCAGCGATCCATTTATGGACTGGTGCAAGCCTCTCGGAGTTGGAATAAACGCTTTGATAGTGTGATCAAAGCATTTGGTTTTATACAGACTTTCGGAGAAGCCTGTATTTACAAGAAAGTGAGTGGGAGCTCTGTAGTATTTCTGATATTATATGTGGATGACATATTACTAATTGGAAATGATATAGAATTTCTGGATAGCATAAAGGGATACTTGAATAAGAGTTTTTCAATGAAAGACCTCGGTGAAGCTGCTTACATATTAAGCATTAAGATCTATAGAGATAGATCAAGACGCTTAATTAGACTTTCACAAAGCACATACCTTGACAAAGTTTTGAAGAAGTTCAAAATGGATCAAGCAAAGAAAGGATTCTTGCCTGTGTTACAAGGTGTGAAGTTGAGTAAGACTCAATGCCCGACCACTGCAGAAGATAGAGAGAAAATGAAAGATGTTCCCTATGCTTCAGCCATAGGCTCTATCATGTATGCAATGCTGTATACCAGACCTGATGTGTGCCTTGCTATAAGTTTAGCAGGGAGGTACCAAAGTAATCCAGGAGTGGATCACTGGACAGCGGTCAAGAACATCCTGAAATACCTGAAAAGGACTAAGGATATGTTTCTCGTATATGGAGGTGACAAAGAGCTCACCGTAAAAGGTTACGTTGATGCAAGCTTTGACACTGATCCGGACGATTCTAAATCGCAAACTGGATACGTGTTTACATTAAACGGTGGAGCTGTCAGTTGGTGCAGTTCTAAACAAAGCGTCGTAGCGGGATCTACATGTGAAGCGGAGTACATAGCTGCTTCGGAAGCAGCGAACGAAGGAGTCTGGATGAAGGAGTTCATATCCGATCTAGGTGTCATACCTAGTGCATCAGGTCCAATGAAAATCTTTTGTGACAATACCGGTGCAATTGCCTTGGCAAAGGAATCCAGATTTCACAAAAGGACCAAACACATCAAGAGACGCTTCAACTCCATCCGGGATCTAGTCCAGGTGGGAGACATAGAGATTTGCAAGATACATATGGATCTGAATGTTGCAGACCCGTTGACTAAGCCTCTTCCACGAGCAAAACATGATCAGCACCAAGGCTCCATGGGTGTTAGAATCATTACAGTGTAATCTAGATTATTGACTCTAGTGCAAGTGGGAGACTGAAGGAAATATGCCCTAGAGGCAATAATAAAGTTATTATTTATTTCCTTATAATCATGATAAATGTTTATTATTCATGCTAGAATTGTATTAACCGGAAACATAATACATGTGTGAATACATAGACAAACAAAGTGTCACTAGTATGCCTCTACTTGACTAGCTCGTTAATCAAAGATGGTTATGTTTCCTAACCATGAACAATGAGTTGTTATTTGATTAACGAGGTCACATCATTAGTTGAATGATCTGATTGACATGACCCATTCCATTAGCTTAGCACCCGATCGTTTAGTATGTTGCTATATCTTTCTTCATGACTTATACATGTTCCTATAACTATGAGATTATGCAACTCCCGTTTGCCGGAGGAACACTTTGGGTGCTACCAAACGTCACAACGTAACTGGGTGATTATAAAGGAGCATTACAGGTGTCTCCAAAGGTACATGTTGGGTTGGCGTATTTCGAGATTAGGATTTGTCACTCCGATTGTCGGAGAGGTATCTCTGGGCCCTCTCGGTAATGCACATCACATAAGCCTTTCAAGCATTACAACTAATATGTTAGTTGTGAGATGATGTATTACGGAACGAGTAAAGAGACTTGCCGGTAACGAGATTGAACTAGGTATTGGATACCAATGATCGAATCTCGGGAAGTAACATACCGGTGACAAAGGGAACAACGTATGTTGTTGTGCGGTCTGACCGATAAAGATCTTCGTAGAATATGTAGGAGCCAATATGGGCATCCAGGTCCCGCTATTGGTTATTGACCGGAGACATGTCTCGGTCATGTCTACATTGTTCTCGAACCCATAGGGTCCGCACGCTTAAGGTTACGATGGCAGTTATATTATGAGTTTATGCATTTTGATGTACCGAAGGTTGTTCAGAGTCCCGGATGTGATCACGGACATGACGAGGAGTCTCGAAATGGTCGAGACATAAAGATTGATATATTGGAAGCCTATGTTTGGATATCGGAAGTGTTCCGGGTGAAATCGGGATTTTACCGAAGTACCGGGAGGTTACCGGAACCCCCCGGGAGCCATATGGGCCTTCATGGGCTTTAGTGGAAAGGAGAAAGGGGCAGCCCAAGGTGGCTGCGCGCCTCCCCCCTCCCCTAGTCCTATTAGGACTAGGAGAGGTGACCGGCCCCCCTCTCCCTCTTTCCCCCTCGGGGAATCCTAGTCCAACTAGGATTGGGGGGGAGTCCTACTCCCGAAAGGAGTAGGACTCCTCCTGCGCCCTCCTCCTGGCCGGCGCCCCCCTCCCCCTTGGCTCCTTTATATACTGAGGCAAAGGCACCCCAGAAACACACAAGTTGATCCACGTGATCTATTCCTTAGCCGTGTGCGGTGCCCCCAGCCACCATATTCCTCGATAATACTGTAGCGGAGTTTAGGCGAAGCCCTGCTGCTGTAGTACATCAAGATCGTCACCACACCGTCGTGCTGACAAAACTCTTCCCCGACACTTTGCTGGATCGGAGTCCGGGGATCGTCATCGAGCTGAACGTGTGCTCGAACTCGGAGGTGCCATAGTTTCGGTGCTTGATCGGTTGGATCGTGAAGACGTACGACTACTTCCTCTATGTCGTGTCAGCGCTTCCGCAGTCGGTCTGCGTTGGGTACGTAGACAACACTCTCCCCTCTCGTTGCTATGCATCACATGATCTTGCGTGTGCGTAGGAATTTTTTTGAAATTACTACGAAACCCAACAATTAGTCCATCTATCGTTGAGCAGATCTTGATCAGCTTGGAGTTGCTGCTGCTTCTTTTTCAGGCTCCTTGCATTGGCTATTAGTTGTTGCTTAAAGCGCTCCTGCTCGAGAGGTTCCTCAGGTACGATAAAGTCTTCGTCGCCGAGGCTCACCTCATCCTCGGAGAGTGGAAGATAATTACTGTCCTCTGAGTCTTCGTGCACGGCCTGTTCATCAGGGCTGACTCGCCCATCTTCCCGTTCGTTCTTTTCGGAAGTTGGCTGAACGGGGTCTTCATTGTCTCCGGCATTGTCTAGAGTATTGTTTTCTCCTGTGCCGGTGTTACTGACTTTTTCACGGCGTGATTTAGAGTGGCGCCGCTGTCGTCGGTGCTTTGGCTGTATCTCAAGAGGTTTGTCTTCCACTGGGTCTTCTTTGTCGTTGCCGTTGATTTCTTTGGGTGTGTCCACCATGTACACGTCGTAGGAGGAGGTGGCCGTCCAGCGCCCGGTAAATGGAGGGTTTTGGGCTTGCTCCTCTTCGGCATCATCGTCCATACCGTCGATGTCTCCGGAGTCGTAGTCGAGCATGTCGGTTAGATCTTCGACAGTGGCTATTAAGTGGGAGGTGGGTGGGAACCGAAATTCTCCGTCATTAGCCCCCAGTTTAAACCGGGTATAATTCGGCTGTGAGTCCCCTGCCAAAGAGAGGGTTTTTAATGAGTTTAGCACATCGCCTAAAGGTGAGTGCCGGAAGATATCCGCGGAACTAAATTCGACGACCGGCGCCTGGTAAGGCTTGTCGGACGCGGATGCACAAAGTTCGAAACCAGTGACCGGAGATGAGTTCGGGGGTCCGGTGACACAGACCTCGCTCGAAGTTGGGTCTGTGCGCAGCTCCAACGCCACTGAGTCTGCTCCTTCCGCGGCGGGGTTAAGCTTCCCGTCTTCAGATGGCGCAAGCTGCTCCGAATCCAGGGTCAGAGCGCTTACAGGCGAAATCTCATGTGCATGGTCCGATGACAGATTTAGGTCATGTTCATCGTGGTGGCAGGGAGCGGCTGCCATGGGCTCAAATCCGTCGAAGATCAAGTCTCCGCAGATATCAGCGATGTACTTCAAGCTTCCAAACCTAACCTGACGGCCAGGGGCGTAGCTATCGGTCTGCTCTAGATGGCCGAGCGAGTTGGCCTGTAGTGCGAAGCTGCCGAATACGAAGATCTGGCCAGGGAGAAAGACACCCTCCTGACAGTGTTGTTGTAGATGATGGATGGTGCCATCGAACCTTCTGACGACGGCACAGCAGAACTCTCGATGAAAGCACCAATGTCGGTGTCAAAACCGGCGGATCTCGGGTAGGGGGTCCCGAACTGTGCGTCTAAGGTTGATGGTAACAGGAGACAGGGGACATGATGTTTACCCAGGTTCGGGCCCTCTCTATGGAGGTAATACCCTACTTCCTGCTTGATTGATCTTGATGAATATGAGTATTACAAGAGTTGATCTACCTCGAGATCGTAATGGCTAAAACCCTAAAAGTCTATCCTATGTGATTATGATTGTCCCTATGGACTAAACCCTCCGGCTTATATAGACACCGGAGGGGACTAGGGTTATACAAGGTCGGTTACAGAGAAAGGAATCTTCATATCCGAACATCAAGCTTGCCATCCACGCCAAGGAGAGTCCCATCCGGACACGGGTGAGAGTCTTCGGTCTTGTATCTTCGTAGCCCATCAGTCCGGCCCATGTCCAACAGGCCGGACGCCCGAGGATCCCTTAGTCCAGGACTCCCTCACCCCCCCCCCCCCAAAAAAACTAGTTTAAAACTCTATGCTTTTTACCTCTTGAATTTGTGTTGTTTTCTTGGTCCAACTTCTAACTCGGTAAAACTGAAGTTATCTTTAGGTTGCGAGCTCTTTCTATACATCGTGTGATAGTGGATGGGTAGGAGGGGGTAGTCTGAGTTGGAAAGCATGACAGTCTCAAAAGGAAGAATAAAAGAAGACGAAGACTAGAGCTTTGGGATCAAATATTGTATGAAACTAAATAAAGAAATGTGAGTGTATCCGAAATAAGGATAAGGATATGCACGGAAAAGTTGGCGACTTAGCAAGAGGAAACCCGACATGAAAAAGAAGAAGACCAGTCAAATAACCAATCCACGCTCGATGCAGCGTGACACAATGCTCCATAGTTTGTCAAACCCTTTATGGCAATATTTTAAATTAGGGGAATAATGTGCTATCTAATCTAAACCTTGCATTACTCCTTTGGGACCGCCTATACATTAGGTATTTGGAAAAAATGTTGCATCAACCATTTTTCTCCGGGATCATCTGATCAAAATGTTGCATCAACCATTTTTCTTCGGGATCGTCTGATCTTCATCCAACGACCCAAAATAGACCAAGCACTATTGATCTTCAACCTCCTCTCCTTCTTCCTCAGTAGCCGCCGGCCTACACAAACCTAACCGACTGCCTCCGCACCCGCCCTCCCCTCAACCTCCCCCACCGCCGTGCTGGCCCTCGGCCCCGACCACCCCTCTAAGCCCCGCACTACCGGTGACCCCCTTGCACCCCCACTCCTAAAACAGACAACGAGGTTGTTGCTTTCCCCTAAGATATAAAATGAGGCTGCTGCTTTCCCCTAACATACATAGTAGGGCTGCTTCTTCTCCGATGAGGTTGCTCCTTCTTCCAGACGAAATCCGGTCTCCCCAAAAAAGTGACCGACGCATGAAAAAAATTCAGGCGCATGAGAAATAGCAAAGCCGTACTCCTTTTGGTCAAGCTTCGACGAACAACAGATAAAAAAAAAAGCTTCCATGAACAAGCCGCAGAGGTTGAGATCCACAAAAAAGGGAGAATAGAAAAGGTATGGTTGGACTGCTGCTTTCTCTCTTTCTCATCCCACCCGTTCGTTCCCGATCCAAGCACCCCCACCGCATCACAAGTTGAGAGCCGAGCTTCAATGTGGCTTACCAAGAAAACCAACCATCGACCCCAAACCTTCATGGTACAGATTCTCTATCTTTCAGTCGGAGCCATCACACACCCTCCTCGCTGCAGTCCCCTCCCTCCCTTCCTCATAAACCCGGACTGCTCATGCCTCCCCCTCCCACCGCCTCCCCCTCCTCGTCCTGGACGGGGGCCTAGTCCAATCCAATCCAATCCAGTCATCTGCTGGGGCTGCGGTTCCTCCCCGTCTCCGATCGCCGGCCGCCTCCCCCGACCCGTGCCCGCGCTTCGCTCCGAGGACAGGTGACGGTTAATTCGTGCCCCCCTCTCGATTACCGCGGCATTGCGGGCTGTGTTTCCTTTAACCTCGATTATTTCGCCCTTCCGTGCCGCGGGATCCGCACAAATCTCGTCGCGATCTTGGTGAGCGTGGCTCATTATCCCACAGAATTAACCCTTATTCATGTTAAGTTAACAGTATTTATTTAATAATAATTAGTAAAAGCCGCAGCTTGATGCTGCGGAAGGGGGAGGACGAGAGAGGGGAGGGGACGGGAGGGATTGTTAGGGTTTTCCCCCCGGTAGCGAAACCCCTGACCGGAGACGGCCAGAATGTTGTGATTTGGTTAGGAGGGATATATGTCTGTAACGGCTTTGTGCTATTTTCTTGTCTTGTTGTGTTGTCGAAGAATCAGTAGTGGACTGATGGGGGTCTGTTTGTTTTTCCCCTTCTAGTTATGGCCAGGAGATCTAGCCTTCACTGTAAGGAGTGGGGTTGCCTAGTTGCCTCGTCGTTATGTCTTGCACAAAGAGGGAGAATAGCGTGGTAGCATAATGCCTCTGTCCATAGATTTTGGGAGTGAGAAATTTGTGTCTATTGGTGTCGGTTTTAGGGAGCACAGCTGGATCACATAAATTCGAATGGACGTGCGCTGTGGTCCTATGATTGCTCCATAAGTGTGGAAAGTATTCAGTTCACAAATAATACTGTATGATATTTCAAGAAGCGAGCGCGGCTGCTACGTTGGCAAGGAGTGGTGTTGGCCAGCTCATCCACAGCGCTTGAACCCAGGCGATTACTACTATGAATTTCTACAGTACCTAGACAAGTTCCAAAAATAAATAAATAAAGAAGGATGATGCTTAAAACAAACGGAAGTCCTGATTTTCTCAAGCATGCCATGTGCCTTTTCCTTGGTAGCTACAGTAACTATTTTGCATTTGGCGTTTGGTTGTGATATCAGTTCATAGGCTTTGCAATTTAAATAAATCATATGCTTGCTGTCCACACAACAACTATCTCTAGACTGGCTTGTTTCTGCTCAATGGAACTAGTGTTGATTTTTTTATAATATTTTTGATGTATCAGGATTCAAGATGGGGCATCATTCAGATGATGAGTACTCAGTAGCCGGTGATAAGCCGGAAGTAGAGTTCATGGATTTTCAGAATGACAACACTCTTCAGGACTATCAATCTGATGATGGTCCCGTGGTTGTTACGGCTCCTTTCCCTTTTTTGAACGGAAAGCCTAAATCTGTCCTTGTTGGACAAACATCTGCAGACGCCATTCGCATAGATAATACCTCTTGTGAGCCTGTAAATTTGTGGAGTGTGAGAATATTCTCTTCAAATCCAGAAGATAGTTATGTCTTGTCAATGATGAGACCACCGTTGAATGATTCCGATGAAGCGGCAAAGAAGGCTTTTCTTGGTTTGACTTCTGTGGAAGATCGTACACTTCAGCCTGGACAAACCCTAACCATTTGGCTGTCCTGTATGCCAAAAGACATTGGTTTGCATACATCAATCGTGCATGTTGATATTGGGGATGAGAAGATTGAGCGTGTGGCTTTTCTGTTGGCCGATGATAATGTTTCAATGGCCTTATCTTCTGATAAACCTTATTCCAGGAGACAAGGCTCTCAAAGGAAGCAATTTGAGTGTAATACATTTGTGCCAGGTAGCCGGCCAATTCGGCAGCACACTCAAGGATTCAAGTATAAGCTACCTCAGTATGCAATACCTGTGGAAATCCGTGAGCTCATTGAATGCAAACAGAGACCTGATGTCCTATCTGAAGAGCTGAGCATGATGAACTATGCAAAGTTCTTTAGCACTCTTTTAGTCATGGAAGAACTTAATTTGGAGGTATTTCAGCACCTCTAATACTCTGAGATGTTAAGCTTTTATCTTTGTTTGCTAACTTAAGAGGCCCGTTTGCAGGAGGAGATGAGATCGTACGACATGGAGCGTGTGTCAATGAGAAGGAGGGGTAATGATTATTTGTCTCTTGAGGTCCCTGGTTTGGCAGAAAAAAGGCCTTCGCTAGTCCATGGTGACTATATAATTGCTAGACATGCTGGGAGTGATGCTAGGCCTTATCAGGTTAGTGTACTTTCTTGGACATTCAAAAATCTCTTAGGCATTCTTACAATATAAATTAACCAGCCTCAAATGATGCCAGTGAATAATGATTTGTTGATATCTTATTCAGGGCTACATTCACAAGGTTGAAGCTGATGAGATATTTTTGAGGTTTGATGATCAGTTTCACCACGCTCACCATGACAGGAATAAGTATGATGTTAGCTTCACATATAATAGATTGAACATGAGAAGGCAATATAGGTCTGTTCATGATGCAGAACTTATTGGACCTGACATTCTATTTCCATCCCTATCACGGTATAGAAGTGTGAAGAAGGTGCCATTTAAACCTCTGAACCCGAACATAAACACTGAGCAAGCTGATGCAGTTGGGATGATACTTGGCTGCCGAGGGGTTACACCATACGTGATTTATGGACCTCCAGGAACTGGCAAGACCATGACCCTTGTCGAGGCGATTTTGCAGCTTTATAAATCCAATAGGAGGGCAAATGTTCTCATATGTGCTGCTTCCAATAGTGCTGCTGACCATGTATTGGAAAAACTGTTGAGTTCTAGCTACCCGATCCGCCCAAGTGATATCTTTAGGCTAAATGCTCCTAGTCGTCAGTATGACGATGTTAATCCTGATTTCATACGGTTCTGCTTCTTTGAAGATATGGTGTTCAAGTGCCCTCCAATGCGAGCATTAATGCGCTACAAGATAGTTATATCAACCTACATGAGTTCATCAACCCTACAGGCCGAGGTTATTCGCCCGGGGCATTTCACACACATTTTCTTGGATGAGGCAGGTCAATCTTCTGAACCAGAGGCAATGGTTCCTTTGGCAGCTTTGTGTGGAAGAGACACAGTGGTTGTGTTAGCAGGAGATCCTATGCAATTAGGGCCGGTGGTTTTTTGTAAACAGGCGGATCAGGATGGTTTGGGAAAATCTTATCTGCAAAGGCTGCTCGGTGAATTTGAGCAGTACCATTCAGGGGATCCTAACTACGTGACAAAGCTATTGAGGAACTATCGTTGCCATCCAGCAATCCTAGAGCTACCGTCACAGCTTTTCTACGAGGGTGAACTTATCCCCTGTAAGGGAGATGAAGTGCCATCTGTTTACGATTGTATTGGCCTTCCCAATAAGTCATTCCCTGTTCTGTTTGTTGGAATCCAGGGATGCGATGAGAGAGAAGGCAACAATCCATCATGGTTCAACAGAATCGAAGTTAGTAAAGTAGTAAATATCATCAGGACTCTGACAAGGAATGGCGATGTCAGTGAGGCTGATATTGGTGTCATTACTCCATATCGTCAACAAGTTAACAAGATAAAGAAGGCCCTAGAGACGTTTGAAATGCCCGACCTAAGAGTGGGAAGTGTTGAGCAATTCCAGGGCCAAGAAAGGGAAGTGATCATCATCTCAACAGTCAGGTCAACCGTTAAGCACAACGAGTTTGACAGATTCTTCAACCTGGGGTTCCTGAGCAACTATAGAAGGTTCAATGTCGCAATTACTCGTGCCAAATCGTTGCTAATTATCGTCGGAAACCCTCACATCATCACTAAGGTGTGTTGTTGCTGTATCACTCTAGCTGTTCTTTTTTGTACAGGCTCTGCTTTCATGTCATGCTCCTATTCTGTTTCTGGCGAAACTAACAGGTGTTACTACTGCAGGATCGGCACTGGGATAAGCTCCTGAGGTACTGCGCAGACAATGGTTCTTATCAAGGATGTCCGCTCCCCCCACCAGAAGAAGAGGTCAGATACTCGGGATACGGCGACACCCGAGACCAGCCTGCTGGTGATGGTTGGGGGTACAACCAAGAGGAGCCATCAAACCACATCCACAATCAAGACCGGTCTGACAGTGGCTTCAGACACGACAATGGCCGGTCCTCAACCGCACACGAAGAAGAATGGTCCGAAGAATGGTCCAAGGAGAAGCCAGACGGGGACTTACATTCATATCCGGATGCAGGAGCAGAACCTCAGGCAGAGACACAGCAGAAGCAGCAGCACGTCGAGGAAGAGGTTACTACTGGGCAGGACGACGTGCAGGCTGGCCACTGCTCAGCCAACGATGTCGACAACGGTGCGGTCCAAGACGCATATGTGCAGAAGTACACGTTTCCTCCCGGTTGGGGTGACGTCTCGAGCATCCCCGCGACAGGCTGGGAGTGACCGACCGACCAGATTTCTTTTCTTTTCTTCTCCGTCGGGGCCATTGCTGTTGGTAGAGTAAGACGGGGGATCGGCCTTGCGGAGCTAACTTCCGGGGGCATCCTGAACTCACCCTCGTCGGATGCTAATTCTGAACGTCTCTAGTGTTTGTTCGCTGCGTCACGTTGTGTTAGGCTGTCGTGAACTGGATCTTGATTCTTCACTGTGCGTGGATGGGTGGACGTGCTAAAGTACCATCCCTGTTTGTTGAATAGAAATCTGAAATTAAGTCGTCTTCTCATCTGCTGGCTGTTTTATCTTCAGATGATGTGTTGTTATCTATCGGTGGCTGGGATTAATGCGCCAAGATGAGAAAGATCCTTACAGTTCTGGTATTTTTAGACGAGCGAATGTTTTAAAACTTGCTAAACTCATGTTGTTTCACCTGAAGAACAAACTTTTAGTTGCATATTCATTAGATGTTCTTGCTTTTGGATGAGTTGAGACTCGAGCTGAGGTAGAAGCTCACGTGGCCGAAAAAAAAAACCGTATAAACAGAAAGAGTGATCAAATATATGGTGCCGAGGTGGAAGCTCATGCATGCTTGGTGCAGTTGATTTCAAGTATGGTGTTGAGGTGTGACCGTGTGGGTTGCAAGTTACAGCAATCAACGAAAGGAGGACGTGGGCATGTGGCTCTCATGTGGGAGAATAATACAGCCAGCGGCAATGAGTACTCGGTAGAACTTTGGGCTGCCTTCTGGAGTCTGATGGAGTAGGGGCAACAACCACTTGATTGACCCTATGTATTTTCCGGACAAAGTCTTAATGGTATAAGAATATACCTCCTGTCAAAAATGATTTTACTTTTTTTTAAACGAAAGCAAAAGCTTTGTCTCATTTTATTAATAAAGCAGAAGAGAGTTGCCCGGTTAATAAACGGAAAAGCGGGTGAAAGCCGTCACAAACCGCTGAGCGGTACATTCATAATACCGCACACACACCTCACATAGAGGGTCTTGTCAACATCACACCGGTGTCATCGTCATCACTCCTCCAACAGGCGTCATCACCCTCCCTAATCTCCGAGCAAGCGACTCCAATTTCTTCGAAGGCAAATGTTGACCCAACCCACACCGTAGAGGCTATGTGAAAAATAAGAAGCCCCACACCAAACTCAGCCACCCACGCCTTACATTTTGGGACGGAGGGTGCAAACTTCAAACCCATAATGCAAGGATAACACAGGATAGCACACAAGGGCAATGCCATCCAATACAAACAAGGTGTTGAGTCACCGGCAATTGGCATGTTTTTCTCTAGTTCCTCATCTTCTTTCCTTCCATCATGTCTCGGGCGCCGAAAATGGCGGTGTTACACTTGAATGTGACGCACAGTTGACCCATCAAAGATGCTACACACCGATGGACGGCATGAAATTCTAAATCCATGTAATTGTAGTTGATGAAGAACGCTGCTGCCGTCTCTGTCATGTCCAGCTCGATCTTCTGCAACAGACCACACGGTCACGGCAGGCGCCGTCGGCTATCTCAAGTTGATGAGTATTTGAACGATGTGGATCGCCCCGTAAAAGAAATGCTCTTGTGCAACAGACAGATAGTTTACCAAGCCCTTCTCCATGAGAAAAATGCGCTAGGTTTTCTTCTTCACCTCATCGCCATACTTCGTTTCTAGCTTCACGGTACAGTTGCCTCTCCTGTGTAGTTCCAGGACAAGAAGCTAGCAGCGGTGTTAAGTGTGCCCAGTCCAGAGGCCATCAAACTGGCAGCTGGTGATCTCAAGTTCTTCCCCACTCATTCATCAACCCAGCTGTTGAAGCAGACACCAACAATAACTGGCACCAACCTTTGCAGCCTGCTAATAACTCATGATCAGTACAGAGCACACAAGCAAGCCCATCTGTGATACCACACACACACACACTTGAGGCCACCTGGTGCAGTGGCACGGATGGTAGGGCCCTGCCTGCCTGCATTAGTGCCACAAGGAAGGAAGCAGGTGAGTTCATGCAGGTTCACTTGAAGCTGCACTCAGAACTTCTCGAGCTAAGCCGGTCTGCCCAAGAACTGATGATTAGTTAGTTAGCAGGATGGCCAATTGGGTGCTAATTCATCATCATGGATTACGGGCGGCGGGCCATGCGGCGGAATCGACCGCGGAACGACCGATCCGACAAGGCCAGTTGTGCCGTACCACGAACAGCGACCGAAATCTAGCAGAAGGGATGAGGAGAAATTCGCCGGGTGGTCCTAGATCCATGGACAGCGAGCAAGTTGTTGCGTGAGGTGTCTGCTCAAGCTTTATGGGGGCACGCCGGGAACAAGAATCGCAGGGATCGATCCTGTCTGCCTACTCATTTTTGCGGTCAAGAGGTCATTGCACAACTTTTTTTACCAAAAGAAAAGGCATTCAGGGTAAAAATTTATCATAGGAAGTAAAGTGAGCAACCAGAAACTGAACCAAGGTGTTTGTTGGCGAGGAGATGAAAAATGTCAGTGTAGTGTTCATTAGGAGCAATGCATCTCAGTGATCTCACAGAGAGCGCATTATGCTGCATGCTGCTGCACACTGTGAGGCTGCAGGAATTTTTCCATAAGTGAGCTGATTAGCAGTGCTGCTCAGATGCCAAATCAGGACAAATTAGGCCAATGGCACAGTGGCACAGAAAGCTAGACCTCTCTAATTAAGCAGCTCCGAGCCAAGCCCCCGGCCATCCATAAATACACACGGAGCGCGCGTGCGTTCTCACAGTCGCAGTTGCTCCCTGCCTTGCTCCCGCACCACCATTGCAGGCTGAGCTTGAGCTCGGTCGACCGAAGGACCCTTCACTTGCAGTGGAGCTCGCGGTTGAGCGATGGAGCCGGTGGAGTCGGCCAAGTGCGAGTGCTGCGAGCTGCGGGAGGACTGCACGCGGGGGTACATCGTGGGCGTGAAGGCGGACTTCGGCGGGCGGTGGCTGTGCGGGCTCTGCTCCGAGGCGGTGAGGGAGGAGGGCAGGAAGCACGGGATGGAGGCGGCGCTGCAGGACCACATGGCCTTCTGCGCCGGCTGGTGCCGCGGCAAGGGCCCCGCGCTCCGGGTCGCCGACGGCATGCGCCAGATGCTGCTCCGCCGCCGCCGCCCCATCTCCATCTCCAAGTGAGGCCAAGCCAAGCGACCCGTCCATCATTCACGGCGCCGGCGACGAACGGATCGCGCCGGCGGTGACAACAAGGAGAGCACCGGCCGTTGCATCCGGCGAGTGTTGTACGAGCCCCGGTCGAACAAGATCGACGTAATAAGCCAAGGGTTCATATGTATTTGTGCTAGTAGTAATACGGAGTATGTATGTATGTATGTATGCATGATGTGGTAGTAATAATCTTAGCTAGGCTAGCTAGGTTGAAGCTGCATTGCACCATTGGCAGGTAGCTGATGCTGGTGCTAGCTTTGCTCAAGCCCCGGCCGGCTGTACAAAAGGGAGGGACCCAATAACATGAGAGGATGTGACGATGCCTGCCGTCGATTACGTGGTGTCGACTCGCCATTATTTGCATGTCATTGTCCATCATCAGGTACCTCTCCATCTTCCATCATTAGGTATCCGTCGTCGACTAGTGGATTTGCCATTGCGTACGTCTCACGCTACGCTAATGACCCAGTTGTGTCTGATTAACAATACCATGAGGACTCGTAATTGAAAAACAAGGCATTATGATTTGGCTAAACAAATATCTCAAGCATTTGCTTCGCGAGGAAGATGAAGTTTGTTTGGCTAAAAAAAGATGGAGGATTGGGAGTGTTGGATGTCGGGACTCGCACCAAGGCATTGTTGTTGAAAAACACACTTGCACAAGTTCTTCAATCATTATGTTTACCATGGGTTAATCTTGTGTGGGACACTTATGATGAGCCTAGACCACCTCATGGCAGGATGGTTGGGTCTTTCTGGTGGAAGAGCGTCCTCAAATTACTCCCCAATTCAAGGCTGTTGCTCGTTGTAAGATTGGGCAAGATCTTGCATCGAGCTATTCCCTGACCTGTAGTCGTTTGCAGTCAGTGATACAACTTCCATCAAACAGGTTGTTCTCTCTGCAAATCTGGAGGTTCACCAGGTTCTACCACGGTTCGGCCCAATCATCATAGTCAAAGAATTCTTTCATAGACCACTTTCATTGCAAGCATTCAATCAGTTTGAGCAGCTGCAAAGTTTGATCCAGCAAATTCAGATAACTAAGACAAGGATAGATGGACCTGCTCCTGGAATTCCCCAACCCACCCTCTCTTCAGGAAGAGGAGTCTTCCTCATATCTTTGTGCCCTTTGCAACTCTCAATGCCTTTTCTGGGGCTCATATCCTTTTGCTAGGTGTTGGGATTCAATCATGAATAACAGGAGGAGGAGCACCTCAAACATCAATCCAAGCAGTCTCTGCTGGAAAGCTCTTCTCAAACAGGATCTCAAGATCATGAGCTACAGGAACAAGGACAGCAAGTTTCAAGTACTTCAAGGCTGGATTGATAGTGATATTACATTTATCATGTTTCCTAAACAAGAAATATGTTGACACACACACACAAGTCTCTGTTTTTCTTCAAAAAGATAATAATTAACAATGCCATCTCTAAGCACCTGATAATACAGATATGCTTCGCTATCCAAACCAGCTGACTAATAGAATGTTAATGCCTTATAAGTCTCAGTCACAGAGTCCCTGTTATTCATCACCACAAAGAAACATTTCAAAGATCTGAATTCAGTCCTGTGCAACATGAGTTGCCACAGCTCCATTTACTCATTTGCTACCATAAGCATATTACCTCCAGTTGACCGGCAAGAAGCATAGTCGCACAAGCATCACACCAGGCGAGTACATTAATAACAGGTCAAATCACACACAGAACTTAACTCAGGTCAAAGCTGAGACACAACAAAGTTAACAACCAACTAGATTATAAAACATACTGATCTTCATGAATGGTCCACAACACGACATTGGCCAGAGAATTTAACACCAACTTAAAAGGTCTTGCATTTATGCGCTCAAACAAGCGAAGCTAACAAAGAAAGCAGCAACATCTGCTTAGAAGGTGGAACACCACTAGGTCCAAGGTTTAAACAGTACCAGAAACAGCTAGCCAAGCAGGCATTACATGAAAGGAAACAGTCTAGCATAAGCTGCGCTGCTCTTTAACTAAAAAGGAAACAAGCAACTAGATTTATTGCAAACTCGGCTGAGCACCCCAGGTATGTGCGCCATGAAGTGCACTGGATAAGCCAACCTGCAGCACCACAGCACAGGAATCACTTTAGTATTAGCCACAGAAGTCAACAGATGTAATAAGATTAAACAAGCAGCACACGTATAATTACCGTATTATGGTTTGTCCGCTCGCAGGTCTCTGAAATGGAATCTCGCATCCTTTATCAAACATGCCAACGGAACTCGAATCCTCCACATGTTCCATGAACATGAACAAGGAACAGAAACTACACAGGGTGCCACTGGATGGAACTTTAGATTATATGCATGGAACGAAGATTGGATGGCAGGGGAGGGGATCTGACATGCTACATATGCAACAAACTAAGGTGGGAGGGGAGGTGCGGAGATAAAAGTTAGTTGACAGATGAGGGAGAAAGGGCATCGAAGGGGGGCTTCTTGAACCTCCACTGGCCTCTTCATTCCAAAAAATACAGAAGAGCCAGTGAGGAGAGATCCTTGTGTTCTTTGCAGAGCACCAGGGAAGTCGGTGTGATTAGAGGAGTGTCAAGATGGCGAGGAAGAATGTATGTATCAGAAGAATATAATATGCAGATATCCTACAGAATATAAGATGGGAACAGATGCTGGAGTGTAAACTCTAGCTATCTAACAGTAGAACAGAACTTATTACCCTACCCCTGCCTGATGCAGTTTCCTACTAGCTAGGATCATGCAGACTACCAACCACTAATGGATCACTGACCATGGATGGAAATGAAGATCTAACACCTAAAGAAAGTTGGAACCCTATAGGTGACCACAAGCTACAAGGTGACTCTAAAACTGCTGTGCTCTCATCCACCCCAACAGTCTCCACCACAACCACATCCTTCACGGCAGCTTCCCGCGAGTCATGATGTGCTTACTAACACACCTAACAGTACTCCTGTTGATGCAGAATCTAGGTGGAAGGCTGCTATACTAAGTTACTTTATACAAAGTACCCAAGGTTAGTTGCTGATGACCTATGTACACTGTGATGCCCCCATCATTCAGTCCTCGGTGATTTCCAAATTAAGGATCCTCCTCAGATTCTCCGTGGCAATGGCAGTATCATTGTCACCAAAGAAGCCAAATCCTGAGCCAGCAGTGGGTGTCGAAGGTGCAGACTTGGCATGCACAAGCACCTCCACATGCTCTGGCCTATCAGCAGGTGGCAACTCAAGTGATACACTGCGCTTCTGGTGGAGCGAGAACTTGGGAATCGGCAGCGAGCTGGGTGGCGGCGAGTTGGAGTATGCCGGGCCAGCCCAAAGCTCAGGACGGGAAGGAGGAGATCCTGATGGAGTTATAGGGATCGCCCGGCTGCGCTTTTTGTCATTGTGCAGCTGCTGCTTGGGCGTCTTGGGCTCCGGGGAGTAGGTCCGAGCCCGGGGTGCAGGCGGGGGAGGTGGTGGGGGCGGGGACGGCAGGATGCCTATGCTGATACTGGAGTGGAAGGCACGGCAGTTGAAGGCGTGGTAGCCACGCATGGGCTGAGGCGACGAGGTGTGCGGGGATGGCTTCCTCCGGCGACCTGAGTGGTGGTGGTGGTGGTGGCTGCGCTGCTGCGAGATGACCAGAGTCTCCATGGCGCCCGGTCGTAAGTGGCAGATCCAACCAAGCCCTGGTGCCAGGCAAATGAAACGCGCATCAGTACATCTGAACATGGCATTTTGATCACAACACTAGCGGCACTGAAAACTTAACAAAAACATCGACTTTGATGGAAACAATCATACGTAAAAGTAAACTTTCACTGTACAAATCCGCAAACCACAACATACATGGGAGATATTAGCAGAATCGTGGATCTACAGGGGACAGATGGATCGATACCTTCCGGATCTACACCCGACGAACAGATCGAAACCCACAGGAGCGCGAAGGGGTTCGCCCCTCCCTCTCAGATCGACTCCGCGCTTCTCTCCTCCGTCCCTAACCGCTTCTGACGCGAGCGCACGCACGCTCCTGCATCCACGAACCCCACAGCCATCGATCAAACAAAACCGCACGGCAAAAACCGTCGCGAACAACTCACGAGCACGAAGCGGCATTCCGCGACTCACCGATCAGACGAGCCACCGGCCGGCGGCGAGGGAAGCGTATGCGGGGAATCGGCGGATGGAACCTCGCGAGGCGGCCGGGCGGACGGATCTGGCAGCCGCTGCGGCTGCTGGTGGAGGCGAGGCGAGATCTGTGCGCCTCGCGAGAGGGGAGGGAGGGGGGCGATTAGGTGGGTGGGTGGGAGCGGAGGGGGTGGGGTGGAGTGGGGTGTGGAAGGGAAGCCAGCAACTGCTCTATGATGAGCTACGACGCCACGCCGGACTTGAAAGTCGGAACGGACGGCGCAAAGCCGGATTTGATAGCGGACGCCTCGGTTCCGAGGACGGGGAGCCCGTGAGCTGGTCCGCCCCCGTGAATTGAAAGCCCTTCGACGTGTACTGGGGGCTTGGAGGGCCTCCCGGCCGTTGGATCCTGGGTCTGTGTGGATGGACGGCGATGCGGGCGACGCATGGTGAGGGGTCGTGGCCGGCGTGACAAAAGAATTTGTTACTCCCTCCATTCCACAATGTAGTGCTTAATCTATCCACGTGCTTAAACTTTGACCGTAAATTTAGCTATCAAGACCGGTTGCGGCAGGAGCAAAAATTATATCAGTGAATTCGTATTCGAAAGAAGTTTTTAATTATATAATTTTTTCTCCCGCCGCAGTTGGTCTCGTTGGTTAAATTTATTATAAAAATTAGACCTCGAGAAATGCGGACGCACTATATTTTAAAATGGAGGGAGTAACATATACTGTATTTTGGATTATATAAAGATTGGGGTTTGCGCATATAGGAAAACTTGAACACGAGGTGAATCAAAACGGATGGGAGTATTATTATATTATATAAAAGTTTATCAAAAGTACAAAAGCATTTCAAACATATTTAAAAACTACAAAAATATTTTGAGACCGCAGAACAACCATTACAGTCGTCAAAACGAACCGCCGACGCGCTGATGTCGCCGCTCCTCTACCAGAGCCGGCTTGACCTTGTCGATGACAGCCAAAAAGTCTTCACGCACGTGCCCCTAAGGACCAGCGCCCTGGAGTAGTAGTCGCCGTCTTTGAACGCTTGCATAGATCTGCACCTGGCATCAAATTTCGTCACATGACGAGGAATCCTAGCCTCACTGCTACAAGAACACGGCAGGAATCTCCGCCGGATTTCCATCGACTACGTTCAGACGGATGAGCTCAAGTAGGATCGAAGCCCGAATGACAAACTCGGAGAACAAGCACCGTCGTCCGCCCAAGCACCGCACATGTGGGGACTAAGAAACTCTAACCTAAATTACTAACCAAAGTGAAGGCATCATCCCCCCCCCCCACCGCCACCTACCGCTAGAGCGGCAGACATAGGTCAGGCGAATCCACGGGCTTGTCAGTGAAGTTTGGAGGGGAGAGTTTGCCCCTAGCCGCCTGGTGTTAGCGGAGGAAAACGAGAGGCATTCCATGCCTAACTACTGTATGCTACATTCATCTTACAAACTTTTTAGGAAGGGGTTCACGACCTAGCAACAACTACAACCACTGGAGTGAGTCGAAGACACGTCACCGTATCACATCTTCCTTGTTGAGGTTGGCTAAACCTTGTTGTAGTTGACAATAGAGAATTCATTAGACCAATTATTAAATCAGGGTTTGGGAAACTGCACGACGCCCTTAAGGTGTACAATACAGACTACAAGACATATCAGAAGCTATGTATAAATGCAGTCTAACATCCTCCCTCAATATTAACTGTGTCCCGAGGTACAAAGCAAGTTAAGATTGCGCCTACAACCTACAAACTGGGGCTGTGGCTTCCTGAAGACGCCGGCAAGTTGATCTTTAGAGGAGATGAACTTGATGTGAAGTAGCTTTTGTGCAACGCGTTCTCTCACAAAGTGATAGTCAACTTCGATGTGCTTCGTTCAAGCATGAAATACTGGATTAGATGACAGTTATGTAGCGCCGATGTTGTCACACGAAAGGACCGGCGGCTGAGTTTGAGAGACTCCCAATGATGGGGTTATGTACCTAGGGTAGGGTCATGGACCTGATCTAAGTACCTTACCCAAGGACACCCTTAGAAGAAGTCGCCTTCCAGTCGACCAACGAGGGACACACTCGACTGACTTGAAGGACTCGACCACGAATACTCACTCGACCACCAGAAGGTCAAGAGGCACTCTGCACTGCAATGGCCTGTAATTAAGTAGACTTTATGATAGTAAAGACACTATTATGTGGGGCGTTACCAGTAACGCCCCAGACTTAACTCACCTTAAACCCTCTCCTACGTGGGCTGGCTGGGGTCCTGGCGCACTCTATATAAGCCACCCCCCTCCACAGGCAGAAGGGTTCGGCACCTTGTAACTCATATACTCATAATCCACTCGACCGCCTCCGGGCTCCGAGACGTAGGGCTATTACTTCTTCCGAGAAGGGCCTGAACTCGTACATCCCTTGTGTTTACAACCTCTCCATAGCCAGGACCTTGCTTCTCCATACCTACCCCCCACTCTACTGTCAGGCTTAGAACCACGACAGTTGGCGCCCACCGTGGGGCAGGTGTTTTAGCGATTTTTGTGGAGAAGTTGCGATTCTTCCGAGTACTTTCATCATGGTGTCTGCTGGAGTTTTGGTCGGGAGTCAAGAGATCCGTCTCGGCACTCTCACCTTCATCGCCGACGACTCCGCGTGGCTCCATGAGGCTCCACTCGACGTTGATGCGCTCCCCGTCCGCGGTGCGACGCATTTTCGCGCATGTGTCCGCGGCGTTCTGCTGCGGCAACCGTCGACCCAGTATCGGTCGGCTCCTCCATCGTCCACCCTCCCGGTCTCTCGCCAGCGCAAGCGCTCGGGCCGGTCGAGGCTTCAGCGATGGGTGAGGCATGCGGTGGCTCGCCAATCGGCCACCACCCAAGTTGCGGCAATCGAGCCCGACGAATCTCTCTACGGCTTGTTCGATCTGTCGACTGGCTCCGTAGAGACTGCATCCGAGTGCGGTAGCAGTGATCCAGCGGCGGAAATCTTGATGGTCGACGGGCCCCGCAGTCCCCCTGGCTTCGCCCATGATGGTGGAGCAGGTGACGGAGGCGACTCCGCACGAGGCCACGAAGAGTACCAGCCCGAGCCACTCGACTCTCTGCAAAGAGAGGAACTTCGCCGCAGGAACGTGGATGCCCTGCGTACTCCCATCGCAGGAGAAACCCCCGAGGCTCGTGCCTTGGAGGAGGCACATCTGGCCAATTTGGCCGAATGCACTCGACTGGAGAATCTTCAGCGAGCACTCGACGAGCGCGCGCGGCAACGAGTTCCCGACACCAGTCGACGTCAACTCTTCCCGCCGACTCAGGTATATCGAACCCCAATCCAGAATTTAGCAGCTGTGACCCGTATAGCAGAGTCCATCCAGCCTTCGCAGTCGGAAGCTGGCAGAGGTTTGCTGCAGATTAGGGATCTGCTCCGGGCAGCAGGAGATCAGAATTCAGCCGTGTCTTAGTCGCGCAACAGAATTCACAGTCGATCCGTCACTGCGAATACGGTTCAGTCGGCTCACAGCCCTAGATCGCCTCCGCGGCGTGAAGGGCACGAGAATCGGCGAGGCCAATATGGTGACCGACTCGGCCGAGATGATAGGCGTCGAGTGCCCCTTTCCCCTCCGAGGGGTGGGTCTTACGCTCCTCGGCAGCAAGATGACAGGCGTCAGTACAGTACAGGGCGAAGGGTTCCAGTCGACCCCAGAGAACCAGGCTTCGACGCGCGATCCATTATCGTGCAAGGTTTGGTCGACCGGAACAGAGCCCATCGAGGCGGACTCGACAGAGATGCACCCACAAGCAGTCGAGTGCATGTTTCTGGTCCTGAATGTTTCAGCAGAGCTATCAGAGCCGCAGTTATCCCTCCCAATTTCAGGTTGGCAACAGGAGTCAGCAAGTTCACTGGTGAGTCTAAGCCTGAAACTTGGCTTGAGGACTACCGAGTGGCAGTTCAGATTGGTGGTGGGAACGATGAGGTGGCCATGAAGCATTTACCCCTCATGCTGGAAGGTTCTGCCAGGGCATGGTTAACTCAATTACCGCCTAGCAGCATTTACACTTGGGAAGATCTGTCCCGAGTGTTCGTCAGAACGTTTGAAGGAACTTGCAAGCGACCAGCTGGATTGACAGAGTTGCAAGTCTGCATGCAGAAGACCAATGAGACTCTCAGAGAGTATATTCAGAGGTGGATCACTTTGCACCACACTGTGGAGAATGTGTCTGATCATCAGGCAGTCTGCGCCTTCAAAGATGGCGTCAAGAACAGAGAACTGAGTTTGAAGTTTGGTTGAACCGGTGACATGACCTTGAGTCGGATGATGGAGATTGCTACCAAGTACGCCAACGGCGAAGAAGAAGACCGACTCCGAAGCGGCAAGCACAAGCCGAGTCAGTCGGAAAAAGGAAACACCAGTCGGAAACAGAAGCGGAAGGCTGAACCGGCAGCTCCTGGAGAGGCTCTGGGCGTGACTCAGGGAAAGTTTAAGGGGAAACCAAAAGGATCCTGGAACCCCAAGAAGGTAAAGGATAAAGAAGGGAACGACGTAATGGATATGCCATGTCACATCCACACGAAGAAAGACAAAGAGGGGAATATCATCTACCCGAAGCACACCACTCGCCAATGTCGACTCCTGATCCAGCAGTTTCAGGGAAAACAGTCTAAAGACAAGGAGAAGGAGTCGGACAAGGCTGAAGACAAGGAGGACAGTGAGGAAGGATATCCGCATATCAACTCCACTCTGATGATCTTTGCAGATGTGGAAAGCAGGAGTCGACTGAAAGTCATTAACCGAGAGGTGAATATGGTTGCCCCAGCAAAAGCAAATTATCTGAAATAGTCTCAAATACCCATCACATTCGACCAATCTGATCACCCGACTCATATTGCCACCCCTGGGAGGCAAGCTTTGGTGGTCGATCCAGTTGTCGAAGGCACTCGACTGATAAAGGTGCTGATGGATGGTGGAAGCGGGCTGAATTTGTTGTATGCAGACACACTGAAAGGAATGGGCATTCCGATGTCCCGACTGAGCACTAGTAACATGAGCTTTCATGGAGTTATACCAGGGAAGAAAGCCGAGTCACTCGGCCAAATAGCTTTGGACGTGGTGTTTGGTGATTCGAAACATTTTCGCAAAGAAAAGTTGACGTTTGAGGTCGTGGATTTTCAGAGTGCATATCATGCCATTTTGGGGAGACCAGCTTACGCACGGTTCATGGCTCGACCATGTTACGTGTACCTCAAATTGAAGATGCCCGGCCCCAAAGGAGTGATCAATGTCACCGGTGATAGGAAAAACGCAGAAGAGTGCTTTCAGAAGGGCTCCAAGATTGCCGATTCCCAGGTGACAGCGGTCGAGTTCGAGGAATACAAGCAAAACGCAGATCCGAGTGACTTGCTGCGATCAAAGAAACCCGCCACAGAGTCTGCATTCCAGTCGTCCGGTGAGACGAAGCCTGTTCACATTCACCCAACCGACCCCGATGCAGCTCCGACCCGCATCTCCACAACACTCGACCCAAAATAGGAAGAAGCGCTCATCCAGTTCCTCCGTGAGAACTGGGACATTTTTGCATGGAAGCCCGCTGACATGCCAGGTGTTCCCAGGGGACTGGCTGAGCATCGCCTAAGAGTCGACTCATCTGCAAAACCAGTCAAAGAGCATCTTCGGCGGTCCGCCGTCCAGAAGAGAAAAGCCATTGGTGAAGAAGTGGCTCGACTGTTGGCGGCAGGATTTATCCGAGAGATATACCACTCCGAGTGGCTCGCTAATGTCGTCATGGTTCCTAAGAAGGACAAGTCGCTCCGAATGTGCATTAATTTCAAGCACATCAACCGGGCCTGCCCGAAAGATCATTTTCCTCTCCCTCGCATAGATCAAATTGTTGACTCGACCGCGGGATGCGAGAGGCTATCTTTTTTAGATGCCTACTCCGGGTACCACCAGATCCGTCTGTACGGACCCGACGAGGTAAAAACAGCTTTCATCACTCCATTCGGGTGCTTCTGCTATATCACCATGCCATTCGGCCTCAAGAATGCCGGAGCCACATTTATGTGAATGATTCAGAAGTGTCTACTCACTCAAATCAGTCGGAATGTGGAAGCATATATGGATGATATTGTTGTCAAGTCACGAAAAGGTTCCGACCTGCTCGCTGATCTCGCCGAAACATTTGCCAACCTCAGAAGATATGATATCAAGCTCAATCCATCAAAGTGCACATTTGGAGTTCCTGGTGGCAAGTTACTCGGTTTTCTCGTTTCCGAACGGGGAATCGACGCTAACCCAGAGAAGATTGGCACTATTCTCCGAATGAAACGCCCTGTGCGAGTGCACGATGTCCAGAAGCTTACTGGATGCTTGGCCGCATTAAGTCGATTCATCTCACGACTCGGTGAAAAGGCATTGCCTCTTTACCGACTGATGAAGAAGACAGACAAGTTCGAGTGGACTCCAGAAGCTGATGCAGCGTTTGCCGAGCTAAAAACTCTGCTCTCCACCCAGCCGGTGCTTGCTGCTCCAATCAGCAAAGAGCCTCTGTTGCTCTATATTGCAGCCACAGGACAAGTCGTCAGTACTGTGCTTACGGTCGAGCGGGAAGAAGAAGGAAAAGCTCTCAAAGTTCAGCGCCTAGTGTATTATTTGTCTGAAGTCTTGACTCCATCCAAGCAGAGATATCCTCATTATCAGAAGCTTGTGTATGGAATATACATGACCACAAAGAAGGTTGCTCATTATTTTTCTGATCATTCCATCACAGTCGTCAGCGACGCTCCACTATCAGAGATTTTGCACAGCAGAGATGCAACTGGTCGAGTGGCCAAATGGGCGATTGAACTTCTTCCCCTTGATATCAAGTTTGAGGCAAAGAAAGCCATTAAGTCCCAGGCAATAGCAGATTTCCTCGCCGAGTGGATTGAACAACAGCAGCCGACTAAAGTTCACTCGGAGCATTGGACCATGTTCTTTGATGGCTCTAAGATGTTGAATGGTTCCGGTGCTGGGGTTGTCCTGGTTTCCCCCAGAGGAGATAAGCTCAGATATGTGCTCCAGATTCACTTTGATTCCTCCAACAATGAGGCAGAATATGAGGCCCTCTTATATGGGTTGCGCATGGCCATTTCACTCGGCGTCCGTCGCCTGATGGTCTATGGCGACTCGAATTTAGTGGTCAACCAGGTGATGAAAGAGTGGGACGTGAGAAGCCCAGCCATGACTGGATACTGCAGTGCAGTGAGGAAGCTGGAAAAGAAGTTCGAGGGGTTGGAGCTCCATCATATACCCCGACTGAAAAATCAAGCAGCTGATGACCTAGCAAAGATAGGTTCCAAGAGAGAAGCCATTCCGAGTGGTGTGTTCTTGGAACATATACACACTCCGTCAGTCAAAGAAGATCCTTTCACCGAAGAAACTCCACAGCCCAAGAGTGCCACAGATCCGACTGAAGTTGAAGTCCCAACGGTGGTCGACTTGATCATGGAGGTCTTGGTTGTCATTCCCGACTGGACAGTTCCGTATGTCGCATATATCCTGAGAAAAGAGCTTCCGGAGGATGAGGAAGAGGCTCGACAGATCGTCTGTCGGTCTAAGGCCTTTACCGTAATCAAAGGACAATTATACAGAGAAAGCGCAACTGGAGTCGGTCAGAAGTGCATAACACCAAAAGAAGGTCGACTCATCCTCAATGATATTCACTCGGGGACCTGTGGTCATCATGCGTCCTCTCGGACCATCGTGGCCAAAGCATACCGAGCCGGATTTTACTGGCCAAAGGCGAACGAGATGGCAAAAGAGATAGTGGATAAGTGCGAGGGATGTCAGTTCTACTCGAATATGTCGCACAAGCCTACGTCGGCCCTGAAGACCATCCCACTCGTCTGGCCTTTCGCAGTATGGGGACTGGACATGGTCGGTCCTTTGAGAACAGGACGAAGTGGCTTCACGCATGTACTGGTGGCAGTCGACAAGTTCACCAAGTGGATCGAGGCTAAACCAATCAAGAGCCTTGACACCGGTACTGCTGTTAGCTTCATCAGGGAACTAATATTCAGATATGGAGTCCCGCACAGCATCATTACGGATAATGGGTCGAACTTTGACTCAGAGGAATTCAGAGATTTCTGCAACTCCCAAGGCACACGGGTCGACTACGCTTCAGTCGCCCATCCGCAGTCGAATGGACAAGCAGAGCGAGCTAACGGACTGATTCTTAAGGGATTGAAGCCTCGACTGATGCGTGATCTCAAACACGCGGCTGGAGCTTGGGTCGACGAACTTCCCTCAGTGCTTTGGGGGTTGCGGACCACACCTAATCGGTCGACCGGAAGAACTCCATTCTTCTTGGTCTACGGAGCTGAAGCAGTCTTGCCGAGTGATCTTCTCCACAATGCTCCTCGAGTTGAAATCTACAACGAAGCAGAGGCTAAACAAGCGCGGCAGGACGCAGTCGACCTTTTAGAGGAAGAAAGGGAGATGGCTCTGATCCAGTCGACCATCTACCAACAAGATTTGCGTCGTTTCCACGCCAGAAATGTGAGAGGTCGAGCCTTCCAGGAAGGAGATTTAGTTCTCCGAGTGGATCAGCACAAACCACACAAGCTTGCTCCTTCTTGGGAAGGTCCCTTCATCGTCACCAAGGTCCTCCACAACGGGGCGTACCGTCTTTACAACGTCGAGCATAATATCGACGAGCCCCGAGCTTGGAACGCGGAACTACTCCGCCCATTTTATACTTAAAGTTTTAACACTCGGATGAGTTGCAGTAAAGTACTTCTGTAGTTCATGGACCTCAAAATAATAGTGTCATAGTTCCTCCATAATTTCCGTCACTTTTTATTTTTGTCCAATAAAATTCCCCCTCAGTGGGTGACTTAGCTGCGAATCCGTTTCGTCTAAGTTTGTAAAAATCCTACCGAGTGGTGAGCCAGACTCCCACTCGGAGGCTTAGCTGCGAATCCGTTTCGCCTAAGTTATCAAAATCCTACCGAGTGGTAAGCCAGACTTCCACTCGGAGGCTTAGCTGCAGTCCAAGGACTCGCCTAAGTTTATCAAAATCCTACCGAGTGAAGAGTAAACCTCTCACTCAGGGGCTTAGCTGCAGTCCAAGCACTCGCCTAAGTTATCAAAATCCTACCGAGTGAAGAGCAACCCTCTCACTCGGAGGCTTAGCTGCAGTCCAAGCACTCACCTAAGTTATAAAAATCCTACCGAGTGGTAAGCCAGACTTTCACTCGGAGGCTTAGCTGCAGCCCTGTGCTCGCCTAAGTTTGTAAAAATCCTA